>NC_092860.1:28682268-28729579 GCF_032062135.1 Pyxicephalus adspersus
GGGGTAGGAAGGACTCTGTATGTACAGTTAGGTGAGAGAAGGAGACCCACACCACCCCCTACTTTGTTGCCAGGTCTGGGGGTATGTGTAAAGTGCAGGTCTCCATAGGAGAGAGCAGCAGCAGAGGCAGAGTCAGAAGAGGAAAGCCAAGTTTCAGTGAGAGCCAGAAAGTTCAATGATTTAGAAAGGAGAAGGTTGTGTATGGAGGTTAATTTGTTGCCAACAGATCTGGCATTCCATAGACTGCCAGAGAGAGGGGGTAAGGACTTATAGGTAGGGTGAATGGGTATGAGGTTAGGAGAAGGGAATGTCTTGCTGAGAGTATATGGAAGGGGGAGGCTGTGTGGAGGACCAGGGTTGGGTGAGATGTCACCAGAGAGTATCAATAAAGTGAAAAGGTACAGGAGCACAGACAGAGAAATAAGGAGAGTAAATAAGGAGAGTAAAAGAGCAGTATTTCAACGCAATGAAATAATGTTTTACCGTGAGTATCAGGGTGTGGCAGCTATCCCACAGGAGTATGACCACATATTAGTTCACTATAGGAATGAAGCCATAGCAAATTCTAGTTGAAGACAGAGTCACTTGGGGATAATACCAGCATGAGGTCATCAAACCTAAATAAACAAGTTGTTCACATACTCACCTATAGTTTCTTTTCCATGCATTTTAGACATTATTAAAGCTTTCTTACTTAATGAAATTAATGTGGTTCAGTTTTTATCTGGTATTTGAATGAAGTGAAAAACATGAGAAAACAAAAAACGCTATTGAGAAAATATTAATACCACTTTGCTCAAGTCAAAACTGTGATTTTAGGCAGGAAAGTAATCCACTTTATATGTTTCTTGCTGTGTCACCTCCCTGCCGAGTGAGTTCACAAATAAACTTACATTTACACATGTTTACACATTTATATGTATGGAAGCGACTTATACTTTGCATTATAGTATGCTGTGTTTAGAGAAAGGCACCCTGGCAGCCCTTATGCAAAAAATTATCTTCTTTTAGGCAATGCACATGAATGCATGCTGTAACATACTTTATGCATATACCACACTGTATTACAGCAGCACAAAAAGAATGTGGATTCTTATCAGATTAGATATGGGGACACTAACAACCAAAAAAAAACAAAAAAGAAGTAGGGTAGCTGGTCTGATAAACATTAAGATGAAGAATCACTGAATCCAAATGTAGTATGTTTTCTTTTTTTTTTTTTGGTAAAGTAGAAAGTTCACTAAATTTCCACAATAACAAGCAGCACATACCTTCCATTTGTTCCCTGTTGTTCCAACATACCAGTATGAGCAAAGAAAACTAGTGTTCTTTATAGATATGGGGAAACACACAACTCCTATTCATCTCCTCCCTGTTGTAGCATTAACACTTGCTTTTAAGTCCAGTGCTGTTACATAGGAGCAGGGAAAACGTCCACAGGCCTATCTTACATGGGGCTTACTCTGTTTGCTCCCACTGGCTGCAAGGAACAGTGGTTGGATGAGCATAGGGAATGTGAATATCTGTTTCATATGAGGAGAAAATTGTCCTACATTTTGTTCTGCATGGACAAAATTCACAGGTTCACTTTAGGTTTCACCATTATCGTTGGTTTGTATTTGTATTCTACTATGTGAGAATGACAACATAGAGTTGTTCGATGCATGACCCTGTGCAAAGTAACCCTGTAAAAGAAACATCTAAATTGTTGGTGTATTATTAAAAAGTGATCTGCATTGGAAAAAAATACATATAATCCGAGTCAACCCAATTTACAAGGGCAGGGGCTGGAAACATGAAATATAAATATATATACACATTAATTTTTACAAAACATGCTAATATTTGTAATACAATTACACTTACACGTATACAAGTACACATGTAAACCTTCATGGGGGTGCCATAGTAAATTTTTCTTCCAATAGTCAAAATATGCTAAAAACCAGCATTCATATTGAATCTTATAACATGCTCGGCTCATAGTTTAATGTATGTGTTTTTTTTAATATTATTACATTCCTTTGTATTTACATTTTTACTGAACTGTATGTGTTGTATCTGATAAAGGTTTGTATTTTGACTGCTGTTTAATTTATTTTATAGGTTTGGTAGAATAGTTTCTAGGCTACTATTGCAGTTCTACATTGCAAAACCTGTGAGATACAGAAAACCAGTGATCATTACCCCAGTAACCTGTACAGGATCCCACTCTGATATGGATTTCCAAGAACTTGTGTTGAGCATTAATGTATATTGTATGATCATATTTTCATGAGAACTGACTGTAATACAGTTCCTGCATTGCCAGAAACAAATCTCAAGTAGTAGTAGCTGAAAAAATATCTTAAATAATATGCTAAATTTTTAACAGTTTAAGGGGCAAAAATCTAGAACTACTGATGTATAAAGGGATCGGTAACTACAACGATCTCTAGCAGTCTCATATACTATATCTGTCATCTCTCACAGTCTCCATAACTGTGTCCCTAGTTTCCATCCTTCCTTTAGCATGTCACCAGTCACTGATAATTTCCCTAAGAATGTTTAAGGTCTTTGATGATCTTCTAAACGTCTCCACATTATTTGGAAGCATCGCATGAGCTGAAAGTAAGCCCTATGTAAGCTAGGCCCGAGTGGGCTTCCCCATATGCTGCATTTTGCCCCCCTTTTATCTAGTTTTTCCCTTTCTCTATCTATCTAACAACACCAACATAAACCACAAATAAGTAGAAATGACAAAAAATAATGAAGTATCAAATCAAGCTTAAGTAGGCAAAAACAGTAATAAGAAAATTAGATAACAATATGTTCCAGAGGGAAATCTACTGTATATCACCTGGCAAATATTCATATCTACATGATCCATATATCATCAACCAAACAGCTCAGATCAACAAAGGGGCAATTGCCTAACCACTAAACTAATGAATAAATAACAAGAAATGTGTATTGGAATTGCTATATTTTAATCTCATCATTGGCATAATCTGCCTTGCAAGCATTATAGCCTCAATAGCTTCCATGTTTCAAACATTACATCTTCTTATCAAACTAGGTACCAAGTTGGTGGAAAGGATGTAAATTATTGGGAGCATGGGATTTTTAATCTCCTGTATATCACCTGGCAAATATTCATATCTACATGATCCATATAATAAAAGCAAGGCAAATAGTTCACCCAAAAAAATAATAATGATCACTAAATGTTCTGGCTGTAGCTTGTTGTAGCTGGTATTGTTTTCAAGGTATAACAATATAGCCAGACCACATCCCTTAAATACACCACTGTTAGAAGCTTTTCTGCATCCAGCACAATGTGGACATACTAGAGGTGCACTATATTGCAACTAGAATCTAACACCGCCTATAACATTGAATAGTAGAGCGATTTTGAATAGCAGCAACCTAGGGGGAAAATGGAAGAGAACTAGTTTTATTTTATAATCCTGGAGAAAAAAGAAAATAAAGTGCTGACGGAATGACAGTTGTAACCTGAATAGCACCTGTGTTCAACACCCACAACTTTCTTTCCTCTACTTTTTGGTAACTAAATCCAAAATACTGCCACAGGGTAAATAATTTATATATTTAATTATGATTTATAGACATAATCTTTCATCATAGGCAGACATTTGCATTTACCTACATCCTTGTACATGTTTCCAATACAAAATGAAATCAGTTGTTGGCTGCAAATCTCAATGGGACTCCCAAGAAGTCACTGAGCCTTCTTAGTGCAAACGCTGCAACAGCGTTTGAAATTCTGGTTCAATAAACTGCCATAAATAGGAATTACATTGCCTCTGGTGCTTTTTAGGCTTGGTGTACTTGTTCACTTAGATTCATAACTTACATTTTAAGGTTTATACAAAATAAAACCACAAAGTGATAAAGCAGGTTTACCAGAATATTGATGAGGGAATCTTGGCAAATCTGCTCAGCCAGCTATTTTGTAAAGATGAAACTTGTTTAATCAGGCAAAAATATATTGAAATAGTGATCTTCAAACACAGAAAAATCAAGATTCTTAAATACTTACTTGTAGTGTTTTTCCTTTTTTTATAAATTAAAATTATTTGTAATTTGCTTAAAACTTAGACTAATTATTTACTAACACAGCCCCGTCTCTGGTTGCATGACATACCCCTCTCCTCTTCTGTGAATGCCGAATGATGGCTTTTAACTCCATCACTGCTCCCTTCACCATTCAACATAACTTTTTATACAGCGCTTAGGAAGGAGTAAAACGAAAGACTACAAAGAATCATAAGGTATAGTTCTAAATATGCTGGAGATGCTAATATCACATCCAAGATGGTGGAACCCATCAGGAAACTCAGAACAAAGGAAATTGTTGCAAGAAAAACAATGCACAATGTGCGACAGAACCAAGAAATAAACTGTTTAGCCCAGAAAATCTAAACGATTTATGTAAAGTTGGGTAATTGTATTTAATGGGTTGTATGCAATCATTTAAATATCGTGTGGACAATTTTTATTAAAATGCATTGCATTGCAAGTGTTATTCTTATAATGTCTTTAATCAGTTTTCTTTTGATCCCTATCCATTTATTTATGAATTTTACATTAACATACAGATAAATATTCAGGGTTGCGATGGATTCCAAACAAATTCTAACACTCTGAGGGGTATTTAAGCAGTTGAAGCATTATTACTTTTTTTCAAACCATGGGAACAAAAAGTGACCCTAGTAAGCACTCTGCTGCTGCACTGATCTAACTTTCTCAAGGATCTCTGGGTTACAAGATTCACCAGTGTTTATTCTTACAGAATCAGCCTTCTAAGTCCTTTTTATTATCTCATCAAGCCCAGAATAAGGGGATTTTTAGCCCCTGAAAATATTTGGCTGCATGAATGTTTATTGAATAATAAATCAATTGTCTATTGGACTCAATTACAGTATTGGCCTGTTATTTTTTTTCTGGAATTCTTTTCTTGTGAGTACGGTTTTTATGTCCACTGTATCTTTTACATAGCAGTGTAGACAATTACATGTAGTAGTAAGCATTGAGGTAAAAGAATGTTTCTGTAATCTGTCCACATGTCCAATGGTTCTCGCCTGATAATCAGCTCAGAGCCAATCTTGTATGAGAATCTGGCGTGTGTACGGCGCCCATCCTCCATCGCCTGAACGACCGTCCTGGCGGATCCACCGACGATGGACGACGAATGATCTTAATGCAAGGGAAGGGGGAGAGCGTGCAGCAGGGTGCTGCTCCGTCGTTTTCCCACTCGCCTCTCCATAGAGCAGAAGAGTGCTGTATGTACAGCGCTGGTTCATGCATCGTACAGTCCTTTGTCATTGGAAAGGATCGTGAAAGATCCTTTCCAATGATCCAACGCCAAAAAATGCACGTGTGTACCCAGCTTTAATGTTTTGGCTGCAGTGCAAATGAAACGTTTAGTAGAAAGCCAACAGTTCTCATTATCTTGATAACACAGAGTACCTGCACATCACTAATGGCAAGATAGATGTTGCAAAATACAGAACAATTTTGGAGAAAAACTTATTTGATTTGGAACCATAAAGTATCCTTTACACCAGTCAGATACACAATAAAATTGTTTAATCTAAGGATAATAATTTGTTAGAATAATTTACCCTCTCAATTAAACTTGATAGAATGTAGTAGCCAAGAAGACTGAGTAAAATGTTCAACTGTATGAACATACAAAGTTAGTAGGGAATGAATCCTAAAACACTTGCATCTATAGCCAAGAGATGATTTATGCAACCAACAATTTTTTTCTGTTAGCTCGGTCATGTTAAAAATTTCTAATACACAATCCAAATATCCAGTTTGTTTCAAAATGCAAAGCCCTGCACAAAATACCTTTAGTTTTTTCTAACATATCTTCTCACAGACACTGTCTCCCAATCTGCAGTCCATTGCAGACCTTCATCTAAGTTGAATGAAACTTTGCCTAATCAACCTACCTTCGAGTGAGCTCATGGAGTCACAGACCCACCCCTGGGGATTCCTCATCACTTCAAGCTGGGTTTACAGCACAATTCTGCAAAAATGTCATGGGTATCATATCAGTGCTTCTCTGTGGTTTATTGGGAACCTTTGAGTGCTGGAGAAAAGTCAAGAAAGGACCGGAAAAATCAGATGTTTGGCCAGAAGATAATATTTAGGGAGAAAAAGGGGGGGGGGTTGCTGGAATTAAGTATTTTATATTAAAGCATACCTAAACTCAGAATTTTTACTTTACATAAAAGGGTAAACAACCATTATATTTAAAGTAAAAATGTTGTTTGTGGGAGCACAGAGCCTCCCGGGATACCTAGGTCACACATCCCAGGAGGCTCTTGGCTGTTCCTTCTGCACATGCCTGAGAATCTCGAACATGCGCAAAAGGAGCCCTTTCATCAATAGAAAAAAAATTGCAGATCTTACGCATGCGCAGTGTTTGGGAAAGAAAGTAGGGAAAGATGTCAGCGCCCGGGGCTTGGCCAAAGACAGATACCGGGACGACACAGGACCAGATGGAAGAAACCTTCTGACGGATAGACTGATCTGCAGGATTGAAGTGTGATTATTTTGTTTTGGGTATATTTCTGCTTTAATTAAAAGGTAATAAACCAGTTAGGCCATATTTTAATTCCAAATTGAAATGCTACAAATGTGTGAAAGTCCAAAATAAGTTAGGATTTATGCAAAGCAGTGTGAATGTATACATGATTTTTCATTTTAGCACCATTTCATACACATACAAAACTATATTTAGCACATATATAGCCAATGATTTGTTTTGTGCTGGTATATTGAAAAACAATTTTATTTTTAGCTTTTGCCAGCAAATCTACATGTTACGTACCTAAAAAGCCGTAAAAATCATTTACATTGGGTAGGATAGGGAAGTGCAGTGATGGCACCGCATACTAATTTCAAAACTAATGACTCTTTCCCATCTCTACCTTCCTTACTCTGAACTGCCTATTTCAAGCAGAGCAGGTCGGCTGCCATGGAAACTGAGCCCTGGAATGCACAGGACCCATGCAATCAACAACTGCTCCAAGCTCTGCAGCTCCTCGCTTAACCCTTTGGATGGTAAGAGCTTGGAAATTCAAGAGGTTAAATTAAAAAAGCTGTAGGAAGCAAAAGGAAGCATTATCCCAAGAATAATATGTTAACTAACAGGCCAAGCAAATTGCTGCTAAGTAATGCTGTATTACAAAGTACATTCTGCAGACAGGTGGCCATGCCAGCAATAGATTAAATCACTGGTTTAATTATGCATTAGTATTAATGGTAAATAACCCTCACTAAGGTACCTTCTGCAACTTAAGCACCAGTTTGCTTAATAAATTATTAAATGAGCAATTTAATGTACATTACTGGTGGGGTGCTTGATCTTTTTTTCCTGGTGAATGTTATGTTTGTTCTTAAAATGGCTGTTCCTCCTGGGAGCACCTATGCTATTTGCACTTCCATCCTGAGGAACAGGAAAAGTGCTGTTTTCACATTAGATTTTACAATTAGAAGCACATTATACATATATATTATAAACATTTGTGCTGTAATTTATCTGATTTAAATAAATATTACTTGTTCCTGGCTGCATTTAAGGCTTCAATGTAATTTCATTGTTTAGATATTATTAGTGGCACAATTTTTCTTAAAAACTGGACCAACATGATTGATTTGAATAAAAAAGTGTAACTCTAGAAGTAAACAAACTTTTAGTTAAAAAAAAAAGTCTTTATTTGTTTTAGGATTGATGGTATTTTATAAGGAGATTTCTCACCACTGCTTGTCCCAGTGATCATTGTCAGATGGAAAACAATGGGAATCACCCGATTATAAATGCAGGCAGAAGTAAAAAAAAAATCTGGCAGAGGTTCTAAAAATGTCAATGGGTTTTGTTTTCATGTATTTCATGTGCATTTGCAACATGCAAAATGCACATCAGCAACAACCTATACACTTCATTTGAGTATTACACATGGCAGTTAGGAGGCTGCATTTAACCTGATTTGTATTATGTTGACTTTCAATAAGGTGTATTAGAAGTTCAAGCAAACAATTTCAACCAATATCCTTTCATGTCAGACCCGGCATTTTTCATTTAAAATCAGATGCATGTGTTCATATAGAAAATGCAGTGGGACAGGGGAGGGGGCACGGGACCAATTGATATTGACTTGACCAATTGAAGCCCTAATACTTCACACCCTAAAACAAAAGTTTTTTTTTAAGTGTTTTTACTACTGTTACTAACAAAGTGATTTTGCTTGGCAAGTAACTGTTTAGGGTAATATCTATTGTTAGATATTAAGTGAAAGAAATTCTCCACAGTGGGGATACGGACAGGAGTAAAAAGTTGACGTCTAACCCTTCCCTGTTCTTATCTAGACCAATCTAATAAATGCTGGCTGGATTTCCACTTTAAGAGTATGCTACACAAGCTTTTATAGGTTTCCTTCAACCTGCTTACCATGTTGACAATAATTTCTAACAAACTACCCCAAAATAAGTATTTCAGATATATTTACATATTTATATTTATATATATATATATATATATATATATATATATATATATATATATATATATTTTTTTTTTTTTTTTTCAGATCAGTCATTGAACCTGAAGGTTTAGTTTGGCATCAGGCAGTTAGAATTGTCAAAAAGGAATATCAGCAGCCTCCATTTTATTATATCAGGTTTCCTTGAACTCATATCTACTAAACATGGCCTCATAGACAATTGTTGATCAGACAATTATGATCAGAAGAATATATATATTTGGACCTTAAACACAAGTTTTTTTTTAATTTCTACAAAGACAAATTAAGTAGCATCAGCATAATCTTGTTTTAAAGCCCAAATCCAACCTACACCCCCTGGTGTTCCCATGTGTATTTAATACTTTATATATGCATTTTTTCCATTTGTCTTTGGTCTGGTCACATTGTTCTTAATGCTTCTTACTTATAATTTTGGGCAGGTCCTAAATGCTGCAGAGAACACAATATAATGGCACCTCACTTTGCACTTCTGCCACATTTTCATTTGAACCCAGGCTTTGATGATCTACCCTCAGGACATAATGGAAATATGAAAAGGTCAAACACTGGACCACAGATCAGTGTGTTTGCATGGTACTGCCAACAACATAGGGTGGGTAGGGCAGAGTTACTCTGGTTGGGCTGGGTATTATTTTTTTTAAAGCTGGAGTGGGGTTTCTAATAGAACCCTAACCTAGCAGTTAAGTATACATTTGCAATGCATATTATTGTCAATTTAATTAATAAATGATAGCAATTCTAGAGACAAGTAGGGATCCTCTTTTTTGATAGTGGGGTTGTTCACAGTGTACTTTGTTTTCCATACACACACCCTGTGCTACTTGTTCAACAGTGCCTATGAATAAATAAATAAAGAGAAATCAGAAAGACCGGAGAATCAATCACCTATGCAAATGATGTCCCAATAATATTGCTAAAATATTCCATCAGGAAGATTGGTTGATAACTAGATGGGCATCCAAAATGATTCCTCCTAGACTAGGGAATTACTGTAATAAAAAACACCCACTGAGACAAGCAACCGATTTAAGGCTTTATCATTGAAAAGTGGATGCATCCTCTTCCTTTTAACAAATATGATGCTCATTTAAAACATATATATTCATAGGATCATACACATTATAGGAGGTATTTAAAAAAATGATCACTATGTATGCATATAAATCCTTTATTAACCCTTTTAAATCAAATCTGCCTTTACACTGCAGGGAAAGGTATCCTAGCAACCTGTGAATAGCATCTCTTGTGCTGTGTGCAGATGAAGTGCTTGAGATCTGAATTAATTGGCTACTAGGCAACTGCTCGGTAGTGGTGCGGAGATGAGTCCAAATATGCATACAATGCATGGGTTAATACTTAGAAAGAAACAAGTCTAGCTCTTCATTTTAAGTATATATTTTCTCTGATAGTGCAGCACAACAAAGACTACCTACTGGACCAAGTGAGAAAGATTTATTAGCCAATGGGTGCTTTATTACGTCTAAAATTTATAAAAGCCATGCATGATGCAAATGTACATCTGTGGGAAAATACACAAATGTATGTTAATTTTATGCAATTTTCAAACAAAGTGCACAAAATAGTGTAATGCATAGCACTGCATATCCTTCCTTTGGAGAATGCTATTGAACATTAAAGGAAGGCCTGGCAGTGAAATAAAACATCTAATAAATATTTAATTGTTTTGCATTAGAACAATTTATGCTAATTATATTCCCTACGGTAGTAGATTGGTATTTGTTCATTGAACAAAATTTATTTATGTGGAGAATTAAATCATTTGAAATAGGTGGTAAGCAGATAACAGTATAGTACTGAGATGAAGGACAGTCTGAAACGATAATCAGAATTATTTTAAGATCTGTAGAGCAGCTGGGAGACTGAAAGTCTTGATTCCTGTGCTCCAATAAATGTCGCCTGTGTGTCTCTTGCTCATTTGTTCTATGGATTTGTAACCTAGGAAACCTGAACGTGGACTCTGAGAAGTATTGTTGAGAAACTATTAATCCCTAAATGCAATATATGTACGAGAGTTTTGCTTTATTTTCACTCATAACATAATAAATTGGACTATGCTACAGAGGAAAATGGAGATCTTCCAAAATAGTTACCTTTTATAAATCTAGCTAAATAACAGTGGTGGCCTGCTAGTCATTTGAACAATGGTTCCCAGCATAACAGTAGTATGTATAATATACATCTATGGCAGTGCAGGAATACATGGGTAAAAAAAATTAGTATGGGGTGACGTCTTATTCTTCGGTAATGTAATGTGGCATTTATACTTTTTTGGTATGTGTATATTGTTATGCTGGCTGCAATCAATATAAAAGAGACTTAAGAAAAAATATTGACTTTCTCTTTTTCCCTACTGCTACCTTTTGCTTACATACACAGAGGAATACAGTGACGCAAACCATGTGTGCTCCACCCCATCAGGCTACACGTAGGGACAGGAGGGAAAAAGACATGTGATCTGCATTATTTCTTCTTCTATCCCCTGACAGTAGAATTTAGAGAAAGCAACTGGGTACCATAAGATAAAGACTTTTTCTGCCACTCTATGAAGCTGCCAGCTGAGATCAGATTCTCACATTTACACATAGCAGAAATGCCTTAAGAGTCAGGGAAATCCGGTGATGACACTTGATATTAGAGAAATCTTCAGTTTGAAATCCAGATGAGTACAGCACTTTGCTTCTGACACATAGCTTATGTTCTGTGTTATGTGTCACAGGGAGCAGATGTCTGTGCACAGATATCACAGCTGCACTAAACTATGATTTTTTAAAAGACAAAACAAATACAATGTCTGCACTAAGTTTGCATGTTCTTCCTGTGTTCCTGTGGGTTTCCTCCAACCTCCCAAAAACATACAGTTAGGTCAGTTGGCTTCCCCAAAAATGATCCTTTGGGAAAATAGGAGCACAGCTCAGGCTGCCAAGGTGCTGGACGTTATATTGATGCACACTTGTCATAAATGAAAGAATAAATAAAAATATATAAAACAAGCTTTAAAAGGGTTAAAAAAAAAAACAGACGCTAACATTAAAGTGTATGCAAACCTTAAAAAAAAAGGTTGATAGCGTGCCCACCTTCACGTGGAGGGAGGAGTTTTACCTCCTTTTTTTCTTTTTGTTTTGGCCTTTTAAGCCTTCCAGTAAAGGTCTCCATGCCCTAGGGTTGACAAAGCATGTTCTTCTGGAGAAGCATTGCAACCCCAAGGATGCCCAGACTGCTAGTTGGCATGTTTAAAGCAGAATGATGATAACTGAACTGGAAAGCTGTACATTACTTTCTTTTACAAATAAAGTTTTTTTTTTTTAATGAAATCATAATTCTGAATATAGTGTAGCTATGTATGTGCATTGTTGGTCATGGTTTAGTTATTTCTTAATATTTTATTTACTTGCATTTACTGCAACTCATCTAAGTGCATTTCCAGCTTCCCTGCATTTCTTTAAGATCTGATATTGAAGAGGAGTAAATTGGAATGAAGAGCTATATAAATACAGTTGTTCATTTTTTTGTCTATTGTTCTTATAAACCTAACGTTTGCTTAGTGACACCTAAGAATAGTAGACATGTGGAATGTTCTATTTTAAAATGTTCATAATGAAGGTAACAATAAACAGCTGTAGACAGAAACTGCAGCTACCAAAAATTGTAAACATTTACCAATGGCCACAGTGGATAGTTTGGTTACCTCATAGGCAATCCACATGTAGAGAAAAGTAAAGTTACCCTATATGTATCTTATACATCTTATCTTATATTTTGTTATAAGAATATGCAATGTTGCCTTGAGACTCATATAATATTTCCTACTGCTTTTCATGCAAATTATATCTCCAGATTGTTTTCTTTAATGCTAACATGTTATTATCACAGCTGTGGAGAAGTGAAGATGGCACCATTATATTTGTCTTGGTAGGGTGCATATAAACAGGCACTTGTATCTACAGCTGTTATCAGAAGTCCTATCAGTGCTATCAGAAAAAGCAGAAGGGCAAAAAAATGTAGTTTAAAAAATTGTTACACACAAGTTGAAATTATCCTCTTACAATGTGTTACAATGCATTTGTTACAGTCAATTCTTAAATAAAACAAGTGTTTCATAATTGTCTACACAGCACAGCCCAAAAATATAACCTTTTTATTGATACATGACAAAGATTTCTTATATTTTAGAATGCACTTTGTGCACCATGTCACAAAGTAAACATAAACTGCACCTAATAAATGGCAGACTAGTGTCATCCATTCTGCATGATACTTCATTGCTAAACAGACTACTACAAAAGTGACAGCCAGAACACAAAATGATCTGTGTGGCACTGTCTGTATTATAATGTTACTTTCTATTTTGCCTGCTAAAACTAGCAGATTACAGGAATAGTCTAATTGCAAATAGTGAATTAATTGTATAGAATAGAATAATGATCACTGTAGCAAAAGATTATGGCAATTGTTAAAAAAGAAGCCACTGTCAGCAGCTCTTGTAGAAAAACTACCCAAGGTAACTGGGTGTAAAGCATAAAATTTGAAATTAAAATCAATAACATCATGCTGCTAATTTTGTCATTAGATATATTGGCGTCACTACTTTGCTTTTTCAGTCTTGTTATCTACACCTAGTATTTCAGAAAATAAAACACTTTTTGTCCTTAGGTGGCTATGATCACTCACTCCACTGAATGTGTGGAGGGAGCCACAGCTGTTGTCTTTGTTCATCACCATTGCATTAGTTTTAGATTAGTGGTTAAACAGCAGGAGGTTAACAGAAATAATGTTTTGTTTTTTTGCATTTTAGGCAAGATGCCGCTTCTAGGGATTCTTCTTGGCTTTAGATATCCTTTAGCAGACATTATAAGATTTACTATTTTAAAGTAAACTCATCCACCATTATAATTTACCAATGGGCACAACATTAATTTTTAGAAGAAAACAAACAGACGAGCAAAGAGGAGATGTCCTGATAAATACTGTTTGAAGTTTAAAAGCTTTTTTAAAAAGTAAGAATCAAAAGTTGCAAAACTGCTTTCTTGGATTCTCAGCAATTCTACAAATTTAGGTAATGACTACATTTCAACTGTTTTGCTTTTAAAATGAACCTTTTCATTACGCAAACATGTAAAGACAGTGATACCATCACAATTTGTTTAACCAGCTGTTTCATGTGTATGCCTATTTTTTCCCAAAACACACAGTCCATGAAGACTAAACAGTGCTGTAACTGGTATAAAAACAATATATTTTGTTTAAAGGTATGTTTGATTGTGATATACAGCCTGCCTTCACCTTGTCTATGGTGTGTGCGAAACAAGATGGCTGCGCCCAGGGGGGTATGATTATATGCTAGTGTTTTTTTTCTAAATTGTTGTTCAATTTAGTAATAGTTTCTGTAACCTAGGAGAAGGAAATGATTGATTTAAGTATGTTTTCTGTCTTATGCATATAATTTTTACAGATTCTCCTCTAAATAAATAGTACTACAGTATATCATTTTTAGGTCCTTTTCCTAATAGATAGTACCTCCTAATAGATAGTAATCTTATTAATAAAAGATTTATGACAAAACGTCAACTTACCCTGTAGTAATCAGTGCTGTACACATCTCTAGACATTCCAAAATCTCCAATTTTTACTAAGAGGTTTTCTCCCACCAGACAGTTCCTCGTTGCCAGATCTCGATGGACAAAGTGTTGTGAAGCTAGGTACACCATACCTGCCGCAATCTGCTGGGCTATGTGAAGCATCTGGGACTGAGTGAGTTCAGCGGGGCGATTCCCTTCTGCCATAAGTACAGCATCTGGTCCGTGGGCCCTGAAAATAGAAACACACTGTTATTAAAAAAGAAACTGAGCGGGACTAAAATTAGATACCTTTTCCAGTATATATATATATATATATATATATATATATATATATCATGATTGATTATGAACTTTGCATAGTAACGAGCACCTATGCACCAAGGTTACATAGTTATATCATCAAAACTTTAAAAAAAATAAAAAAATACACATTTATAAAATTTTTATTCTATACTGTTGTTGTGCTGCTGAATTCAATAATCATCAAACATAAACCACAGAGTTCTGCAGAAAGGATTTAGTGATCTTACAGAGAAACTTGCCAAAATACACATAAGAACACTGGGTCCTCTATTATTTGACAAAGAGAGAGCGTGCAATATACCTTGGTAGTCATCCCAAGGCATAAAACCGTTTCCAATTGGTTGCTATCAGTAAATATGAATATTGGATACAAGAAAAAGAACTGAATTTGCTTCATTTTATAAGCCTAATCAGAAGTTCCTCTCACTGTCACATGAGTTGCTGATTCTTTTTCTATTTCAGATTAAATTCTTTTGAAGCAGAGAAAAATTCTATGCAGTATATGCAAAACTAGCATTGTGTGTTCTCCAAACCAATTAATTTGCTCATGCAAAGATTGTAAAAAAATAATATTGCAAAACACGGTGGGCTGATTTATTAAAGGATATGCATGTACACAAATAAGAAAATCATATCCTCTAGGTGAGTTACATTTGAACACTGGCTTTTATGCTAAAATTGCTGTCAGATTGGTTTTAATGTGGAATGTATAGTTCAGCATCTACATATGTACAAACAAATCTCAAGTGTTTTTGGATAATTTAAACCTGCTGGTAAAATTTTTGTTCAGTGCAGAATTGTACACACCAGCCAGCAAAAAAAAATTGTATAAGCTTGTTCTTAGAATGATCTACAGGGGTCAAAGTGAACTTAGTGATAAAGAAAGATCTCAGTGATTAACCAAACCTATATGTGTTGCCTTTTCTCTTACACAAAAATATTGATTTAGCGCACCTCCCAATACAAAATTGAGAGATTATGTAGATTTCAAACATGCACGGCACTGCAGCGTTATCCGATTTGTTCATACAATAAACCCCGCTTCATCAAACAACACTGAATTATACTATAAATAACAAAATGAAGATATGGAAAATGAATTTCCAGAACATTTCCAGAACCGACGTTAAGAACAATGTTATTTTATTTGAGAAAGTTCATCTGTGGCCTGTTTTCTGGAAGAAGTTTTGGTTTAATAACTGAACTCATTTATTTTATTTGAAATGTTGAATGCACATTCTTATCTCAGCATCCTTCCTTCGGTCATGAAATCAAAGTCTCCCACAGCGTGCAGCTGTACAAAGCCACAACAGTTTTAGTTGTGCTTCCTACACTCCCCCAAATCTTTCTCCCTTCTATGAACTCTGTGCTCAGACATTGCATTTGACCTTCAACATGAGGTCTAATGTCTGAAACATGAAGCTGTGCAGCAGAAAACTCTGATTTCCAAATTCATTAAGGTCTCCAGCACATTTCAGTAGACAGCCTCTGGGGGCAGTACAGGTTAACAAATCATCTGACTAAGGGTTATTTTCAGCTGCAGCTATTAGCATGGTGAATTGTGTAAACCAATCAGAAAAAAAGGTTTTATTATAGGTGATATCTTTCGGATTTAATTAGATCTTACCTTAATTACACTAACTGTAAAATACTGATTTTGACATTCTTCCCTGTTTTACTGGACACAATCCTCTGCTGTGTCCTTTTGGTTTCTGTGATTCTGCAGCTCTCAGTTATACTGCATTAGAATATTAAGCCAAGATGTATATTCACAGCTGCTGTACGTGAGTGATTGTTAAATATAGTTCAAACAATTATCTAGAACGGCAACCGCTACTGCTTTGCAAAATTGTAAGGAGCTGTAAGTGATTGTTGCAATACAGATTATGTAATTAATCTTGCTGCAGTAGTACAAAATAGAAAACAATTGTATGAATCATCAATTAGGGATCACTATTTCATAAGCTATAAATCTTCCACAATTGATATAACATGATTAGAGGTGGTGCATAACAAACATGATGGTAAAACAAGGTCAACCAGATTTTTTTAACACACTTCCTTAAAATGTACTAAAAGACAAATTATTTGTCAGGTAGCAACTGAAATCTCACAAACTTTAGCATGCTATTATAATTTCAAAAGTCCTTTTAAAACTGTAGTTCATTAAAGTGTACCTAAACTCAGAATTTTTACGTTACATAAAAGGGTAGACAACCTTTTCATTTAAAGTAAAAATTTAGAAAATTAAAAAATGTAAAAAAAAAAAAAAGGGTGCAGCACTGTCCCCTAAATTCCCGATAGCCTTGGCGATCAAGAATGAATGGGAGCGCAGAATCTCTTGGGATACCTACGTCACACATCCCAGGAGGCTTTCATCAATAGGGAAAAAATTGCCGATCTCATGCATGCTCAGTAAGATCTGCAAGTTTTTTCCCAATCTATGTCACCCAATCTCGTGCCTGCACAGTGCGAGATTGGGTGATGTAAGAAGATGAACCCGGAAAAAGGGAGAAGAAGATGGCGGCACCTGGCCTTTCCTCTGAGCGGAGCCGAAGACGGATATCAGGACGACACGGGACCCGATGGAAGAAACCTCCCAATGGATTGACTGCTCTGCGGGATTTAAGGTAATTGTGCTTTTATTGTTTTGGGTTAGTTTTGGGTTTACTTCGCTTTAAATCAATAAGATGGTCCTGGCATGAAGGTCCTTGTTCAGACACCTTCTGTTACAGGGTAACAACTGCCTGGCAGGTGTATACTTGCGATTCACCCTGGCTTCACATGCTTCCCTAGTAAAGACTACAAGCATCCCTGCCAAAACACATAGAACAGGCATGATCCACTATACAGCAATTATATCCAGCCAATAGTGGTGCAAATGCATGTACTCATGTCCAACCTACATTTCTGACCTCTATTGGTCTACTAATGACTTCTTCACTTACAACCTTTTCCCATGCACAGCTACAAGATTTTTCTGGAATCACCTATATTGTCCATTAGGCTTGCATGCATACAATGGTCATTCTATTGGTGTATATGGTGTATGTTGATGCTTCAACAACCTGCATACTCCGCACCCCT
Source organism: Pyxicephalus adspersus (assembly GCF_032062135.1). Taxonomy (NCBI): domain Eukaryota; kingdom Metazoa; phylum Chordata; class Amphibia; order Anura; family Pyxicephalidae; genus Pyxicephalus; species Pyxicephalus adspersus. The sequence goes on from NC_092860.1 coordinate 28,699,817, forward strand.
GGTCAAGCTCACACAAGCTGTGGGAGACACTATCTTGGGGACATTTTATACAGGCCAATAAAATTCCTGCATATGTTTTTGGCATCTTCTGGTAAAAGTTTTTAGTGTATTCAGCTCTTCCTTTTGTGAACCCATGCAAGCCAAAACTAGTGTTTTATATAAAAAAAAAACAAATGTTATGGATTTGGAGAAAATACATTATTCATGGACTTTATCTGAGTTTGCATTTCAGACAGTATTAGGTATGGTTTTTGTCATGCAATTTTCATATTTTATAGATTCTTGCTAAGTTATTTTGCTTTCATACCTAACAGATATAGCGGTCAAAATCAGCTGTGGTATGTAACTTGTATACCAATAGTGTGTAATCTAATTTCACATGTAAAACTGCAGAGAGTGCCAGAGAAGTCTGGACTAACCACAGTTCTGTAGCAAATATATTTAATGTGTTGCCTTAAAAAAAGACGAATTTTAAGATTTAGTAACTATAGGCTCCAAGATCTTTTTAGATTCTTTTTAAACCAGTCAAGCTAATTATGTACAAGGACGTGTGGCTGGTAGTTCAGAATCCAGGAAAAGTTAAAAAAACTACATCAAGATTCATTCTCATTCAGTTCTCAGCTTACATGTCACGGTACATTTTACAGACTCCAGCTGATCATTCACATACACTGGGCAAACTAGGCTATTTTGGTCACTTTAAAATTTGCACAGAAACCTGAGAGAAAGGTCTCAGTAAGGTAATGTATGTATTGAAATTCTACATTTAATTCTACATTTTACATTCTACATTATACATTTAATATCCCTCTGTTTTACAATAATGGAAGAAGCCTCACTTTTTATTCAGCCATGCTTCAGATATTTATGAATACATGTGTGTGTTCATGGGGAGGTTCTCCATCAATCTATGCTATTAGTGGCTACAAGCAGGACTTTGAATTCTTGTAAAGAGGTGGAAACCTTAATATAAATAATAAATGAGATAGCTGCCTATCGTGACATGTACTTACTGAATATTAGGACTTACCCAATTTTTACCTCCTCAATGCCAGTAGACCATAGTTGAGACCTAAGTTGGAAAATTTCCCTGTGCCCTAATCAGTGTTTTACTCTCCTTCAAGCACATCAGAAATTACTTGATAATCACAAGCAATTTATTGGAAGCCTTAGCGTGAAAGAGCCTCACTAATTACATCTAAGGCTATATACACCCATCCAATTTCTGTCGCTGGAAACAATGTTTGTTTCCCATGACAGAGGAACGAACGAGTGCCGTAGACACAGCACTGTCTGTTCTATGGAGAGGGGAAGGATGAGCAAGTGGCACCCCGCTGTGCTCTTTCCATCCATTGACATGCTTAACGGCTGTTTCCAATCGGTCATTCATTGAGCTGCCAGGATCATCGGGGGACTGCTGTACACATGTCAGATTTTCAAATCTGATGTGTTTATGCACCCTAAAAATAACTATTTAGGTATAGATGATAAGAGTTCCAAAAATGCAATATGTTTCATGTCTCACTCCTTTGTGTGTGTTAGATTGCATGTGTATGTGTAGAAAATAAATTACCATTGCAGTTAAAATAAATAAATATATCATGCAGAATGAGAATCTAGGTGGAGCTGAAAATTAAACAAACCATTTTCATGAAGACATATTACTCAATTCTACCACAGCATGCCTTCCTTTTGAGTAATGGCCAAAAATATGGCCAAAAGTCATTATACTATTTTTATGTTAACATGATATACATGAGTTTTGTAAATGACAAGTCGGATTAAGGCTGGACTTGATGGAAGCAAGTAAGTATACATTACCTTAAGAACTTATTGAGGTCACCATGCTTCATATATTCAAAAACCATGATAAGAGGGTCTCCCTCCACACACACCCCGTAAAACTTTACAATATGTTCATGCTGCAAGTTTGTCAGTAATTCTGCCTCGCGATGGAAGTCTTTCCTTGCATTGTCACTAGCATCTTTGAGTGTCTGAAAATAAAAACACTGAAAATCAGTCTTTTACAATAAACCAGATCATTGGTATTCGACATGTGTACATAAATGCAGCACCATGCAAAAATGATATGTAAGAATTGACAAGACTGAATGTATGAAACCCTTAATGGAAAACCCACACAGTCGCACACACACACTAATAGCAATCCGGGATCTGTGTTTGTAAGTAGAATTCAAAGCTGTTAGTGTTGCTTGGAAACTAGAAGATGGCAAGTTAAGAAGGCAGAGAGGCCAGTATAAAGGGGGGGCAAAGCGTGCTGCCTGCGTCAATCATTTCACATAGCAAAAGCCCAATACTTCCCACTCAGCCCATTTTCATCGTATTATCTATTCAATTAAATGGGTAAGTTAGTGCTCTGTTCTGAAAACCTGGGCCATCTTAAAGAACATATGACTTCACTAAAGGAATTGCTAAATCATGTAGGCCAGGATTCTGTGAAATAAAATCTTGGTAATTCAAATTACATTCAGAACAAAAAATAGGGTGAAATAAAAATGGAAAATAGCAGGTTATTTAAATTGTCCCTCTGCTCAAGACATCTATAAATACTTACATTTATTATATACACACTACATACCTTCTTACTTAGATCAGTAGATAATATACTGCATCATGCTGCTTTTCTTCAATATATATTTACATCTTCATTTGTTACATGTACTGCTTAATAACTGGCAGAAGAAGCATAGCTAAATACTTTCCTAAATCATTTTTATATATTCTTTTGTCCTGTGCTCCCGGGGGGATGGACCTGTGTTATGTCTGTAGCACCTGGGCTTTGTTCATTTAAGTCTGTTATATTGCCTATTGTGCCCTTTTCTATTAATTACACATTTAAATTAAGATGTAATATTCTGCTAGTGTTGAGTTGATTTCTAGTTTTATACATTTGTACTTTTCTACATTTTATATTTTGTTGTCTGCTATGGAACATATATTTTACATACATCATATAGCACTTTGCTTTAATTAGTTTGTGTGTAATAAGAAATCACAGGGGACAGAAAGATTTTGATGGGGTCTCATCAATCAATCCAATAGGTACTCCTATTTACATTTCTTTAGTGCTGGTGGTGAAAGGTGGGAGGTGTCCAATGAACCTTACTAAGGTCCTGTTATAACTATAAATGCTGGTGGCCCCTTTAACGGAACACTAACAAGTTTGACCTGGGCAAGTTGAGTATGATACACACACTTGATTGTGATCATGATCTAGGGTTTATACAAAGTCTATCCATGATCCTTAGGTTTAGGCAGGGTTCCTCAAAGACTAGGCTTCCACCTTATAAGCCATACCCATGTGCAGTCACCCAAAACTTTGCTGGCTTGGGTGGCTGGTTCAATGTTCCAACTATGCTTGAAAGGTCTGCACTGCTCAGCTCTTGACACGATCAATCTCTTTTAAAACACAGGTTATGCCCTTCCTACTCTCTGCGCCCCAGAGTCGATGCAGAAGCTGCCATGTAATTTTGCCCATCAAAGATTAGCCAATATTATAAAAAAGACTGAACCTAGTTTCATTAGCTATAACTGGGGAGATCTCAATTACCAAGAAAAGAGAGCAGGGTCACAAGTGTGAGTTTGGACATTGTAGTAGTTTTTAATCATAAAAAAAGATGTACTGAAACAATCTAAACCAGCTAAGATTTTAAAGTGAGACCGTGCCCATTGCACCAGGATATTTAACAATGTTCCCATCTAAAAAGCCAATCCTTAGATCTTAACTTATTTTTTAGTTCAGCAGACATTTTTATTACACAATTGTTGAGCAGGTTAGAGATCTGTATGTATGTTGCTAAATAAACAGATATACATCATAGACATTTTACCTTTACTGCCACAAGGATTTTATCCTGCTCTGGGTACAGGTTATAACATTCCGCAAGAAACACTTTGCCAAATGCTCCTTCTCCTAGTTCTCTCTTCAGGACGATGTTGTGTCTCTTTATATGCTGAACAACTGAAAAGAGACAAAACAAATCTATAGCCCATTGTGTCCTATAAAAAAACTTTATTACTGTTACAGATTAAAATGCAATTCCCATAAACTATGATCAAACTATAAAAAACTATTTTTTTTAGTATTGATTAAAACTTTATACAAATATTTACTACACATTAATAAACTTAAAAGAACTATGGCTTTTAGGTGTACATGACCTAGGCTACAGCCCTGAACTTGACAAGGTACAGTGAAAGTTTATCATCGCATGCTGGATATTCATTATGCTTCAACATAGTGATTAGCTGACCAGAAATGCAACAGGAGGCACAGAAACAATGGGTCTGATTTAATAAAGCTCTCCAAAGCTTTAGTTTTATCAGGCGGCACTTTTATCGGTGAAGCTGGGTGATGTAGCAAACCTAGAATGGACCTGGTCCAGGATTGAAAACATTTGCTAACAATTGCAAATGACTTTTAAGAAATCCATTCCATATTTGCTGGATTGATCACCCAGCTTCACTGTTGAAAGTGTATTCTCTCCAGTCTTGGAGAGCTTTAATAAATTAGCCCCAATGTGTCTAATGTCATTCCTTAAAATGTTATCATAGAAAGTCTATGCCAACAGGTGTCCTCTGTAACTTTCACAAAGTATTCCTATTTCTTCTATATGATCATTATCCTACACAAAATGTCTAATAAATTGTGCTAAAATGTTTTAATTTAAATAACATAACACAAAAATGTTGACAATGCAATAACAGAGCTATGTCTCCTCACTGAACACATCTGTATGACAATCCTCTCATACTCTGCAGCAACATTTGCTTTTAAATTAGATTATTTCAATTCATGCATTCACTGATATGTTTTTCTGCTTTTTTTTATTAAGGTTTCTGTGTACTAAAAAGACATTAAACATTTTATTCTCTGAAACATTTGTTGTGAAAAAATGTTAAGTTGATCATGACTTAAAATTGTATTGAACATCTTTTAAATTCAATATTTTTATCAACTGTTATGTAGAGCCTTACAAAGTTCATAGTCATGTCAACAACTCTTCTTCAAAGAAGCTCACAATCTAATGTCCCTACCATAGTCATATGCCATTAACACAGTCCAATGACAGTTTTGAGGGGGAAGAAAATTAATCTGCATGTTATTGGGGAAAGTTGAATAAATACAGGCAATAGGGTGAGAACTAAAAAAAATATTAGCACATATTGATAATTGAATAATTAAAGAAGGGGAACCTCTCATGTAAAAAACACTTCTTGTAAGAAGCCTCTGATTGAGGCCTACTCTTGGTTTTAATACTAAGTCTAGGTTTGTGCACCTGAGTCTGAATATGTTATTTTACAATCACTCAGAACTGGCATGGTGTTTAGGAGTTAGAGAATGAATATGCAGAAAGTTGCCATTTGGGTTCCCTGGCAGATATACACATAAAAAAAGTGCTAAGGGAACTTACTGTCACAGAACATTCATGCTTTAGGAACCTACTTAACATTGCAGACATTTCCCAGAGGTTCTTCACTGGCTGACAATAGCCTCATACCATTTCTGTATCAGATTTAGTCTAATGATTCAGTACTGATGTTTATCGTAAAAGTTGTAAGCAACAGTATCAGTATGTTGCTTTTCTATATACTTTTAGAAGTGGCAAGCTTTCCAATTTTGCATAATAGGACAACCCCTATATATTTTTATTAAAAATATATATGCCTGTTAACCAGCCCTTTATTGGAAAAATCAATGACATTTAATTAAACCAGGATAAGTGTAATATCTGGTTGCAACAATACAGCTAACAGAAGTAGATTTTTTGTTCTGCCACTTATCCTATACGGTGTTCCTGAAAAACTGATCAGCCCTGCTTAGAAAAGCCAAAGTTTTCTAGTCATGCTTGCAATCCAGCCAGAATGAATTATAAATAGAAAAAGCTAATCTGAACTTGCGGAAAATTTGTTGAGTAGATGGGGGTGCCAAATTTAGAAATATTTTGATGAAGTATCCTAAATGTATTTTAAGGTTCACTGAGACGCTTGTTAGAAAAGCATGATAACATCTATAACAAATATCCTAATCACTCATAATAGTTCTTAGAATAGTACAGCCCATCCACTGCAGCAATCACAGTGTGTTCTATGGCATTAAAAAAATAAATAAAGAATATTTCTGTTTGATGATTGTTTATTATAGAAAGACATGACTGGGGAATCTGGCAACAAGGGAAGAATAATACAGAGAAGCTGCAAAGTACTTTTAGAGCTAAGTTAAATACCAGCTGAATATATCATGATTTTTACAGTTGCTGCAGGAAAAAATGCAATCCTTTTAGGATGTAGTAAAGCATGATCCGGGGTAAACGTCTTACTTAGAGCTGGAGGCTGCTATTGCCTAACCTCAGAAAATGGTGACAGTTCTGGTTCTGAGTACACCTAGAAAGCATTATCTAAGGTAGCATTTCTTAACCAGGGTTCCTCCAGAGGTTGCTTGGGGTTTCTGGACTAATGAGCAATTTGTGACTCTCAAGTCGGTTTCCGAATGGTCAGCAGTGCATTCTTCCTAGTGATCACCACATTATTGTGCTGTGAGCTCAGGATATTTCAAGGGTTCACTGAAGGTCTGAAAGTTATTTCAAGTGATTACCCCATGTATAATAGGATGAGAAACACTGGTCTAAGGTGATACAATGATATGATAAGGTCATCATTAGAAGCTGGATTTAGTGTTCTTCACTGGAAAGGTTAAAAAATATTTTTTGAACTTTGCAGAGGAATACATGAAAATAGTGTAGATATATTTACATTCTGCAGCACATACTTTTTAATAGTAGGCCTTAATGTGACTTAAAATGAACCTAAATTGAAAATACAAAATGGAGGTAGAACTAATTGACTAAAGAGACATGCAAAGTTTCTATGCCAAAAAGAAAGCTCTGGCTTCTGGTGGCTTTTTTGTTATAACCATAAACTGTGCGGCACATGCACAGCAGAACTTAGAGCTTGGATCTATATGCAGTGCTGGCACATACAGAGATAGCCACCTGGGGCAAGGTAATTCATGCCTCAGTGCAGGAGTTACATCATCATTGGCCATCCAATGGTCAAAGAGGATCACCATGGACTTTGGCGTTTGTCATGGAGTTTGCAACAAAGATGGCAATTTCCTCAGATGGAATATTGACAGGTTCTGGACCTGTCATCACACCGGGTGCCTGTAAACAGGTAAGTCTGTGCTATACTCAGCAAGTATGATGTGCACGTTTGCTGATTATGGCAGAAGCTCACCATCCACCACCGAGTTCAGATCTGCTTAGATTACAGGGAAACACTGACAATAAGATCACAAAAACAACCTTGCTACCCCGTATTCACATTGCAGGAGTTCCATAGCACACATGGAGTGTTTCTTCTTCTGCATGCCTAACAGAGCTGTGAACTTTTATACTAACACTGTTTAATTTGGAAAGGGTAATATTGCAGTTCTGGTCTCTTTTATTTTTAGCATGTTTTACACCCTTTACCTGACATTGGAAGATTCCAAGCACAGCTGCATGTTTCAAAAACAGAAACATAAAGTGTAATGTTACCGGGGCTTTTAGAGGAGTCTAAGCTACCTATTAGTGCACTGATAAAATGTAATATTACTTTCCAAAAATGTAAGACTTAAATACATGTTGTATACATTAAAGTAGTTTAGGTTTATATTTTAGCATCATACAGTATTTATATGTGTGTCTTTCTTAAGAATTTATATTTTAAAAATGTTTTTCCACCCTCTGACTGATATAGCTACCACATCCCCAATTACAATGTACAAAGAACAGAACAGAAAAACTGGGACTTTTTAGGTGGAAGTGGTATTGTAATTATCAAACATGTTTTACATCAGCACCAAAAAGGAGGTTCCTTGGAAAAATACTGCTACTATGACCACCAAGCCTTTGCTCTTTAAAAATGCATCCTGTCACAGAAATGTGTTTTGTATTTGTTTAGAAATGTAAACTGTTTTCAATCTATCTATATTAAAAGAACATGTTAAAATAATCAGTGGGTAAATTAAAGGATACTGTTTGCCACAATAAAAGTAGCAGAACTAAACAATAATTTGATATCTGTGTTGTTCCATTATCTGTGACATTATGAGTCTATAGCTACAGTTAAAATGCAACCCTGCTGCTACAATAAGAAAAAATCTTTTACAGCCTGTTATAGAAAATGTTTAATATTTACTCTAGTGGGTGGTAAGTAAAATGTCTTAAAGAACTGTCTGAAAGCTTTCCTCCACTGAAAGCTATGGTTCCTCCCTCCAGCTGCTACATCCCTACACTGGGTTTGATTTATTAAAGTTCTTCAAGACTGGAGAAGATAGACTATCATGGAAGAACCTGTGTGAGCTAGCAAACTAGCTTTAGTAAATCAGGCCTACTTTCTTTCTGTTACTGATCTAATTGTTTAATTGTCATGTCAGGTTCACTACATGGATTTACACTTTTACAAAAAAAATATTCCTGCGTTAATAGTCAACAAAAGGAGGTTTTTTTGAGTGACCAAGTCTTTAAGTTTGGATACAATGCAATATGGTCAATTCCTATAACTGCATTCTTTGACCTGAATAAAACGTTCTCTTATTTTATAGTTCCAGCAAAATCATTGCTTATGTGTAGAACCCCCACCTACTAGATTGTAAGCTCTTCGGGGCAGGGTTCTCTCCTCCTGTATCACTGTCTGTGTTAGTCTGTCATTTGCAATCCCTATTTAATGTACAGCGCTGCGTAATATGTTGGCGCTATATAAATCCTGTTTAATAATAATAATAATAATAATAATAATAATAATAATAATAACCTGTTTGAAGAACAGACACAGTTTGAAGACATTCTCTGGCAAAACCCTGTGGTTCCAATGAACCCTTGTTGAGAATGGATGCTAAATTGAAATAGTTATTTATACTTATGTATATTTGGTAAAGGGACATAAACTAAAAGTTTGAAAACTAGATGCAAGACTGGTTTAGAATGGAATTTTTAAATGTTGAAAAATATACTGCCCCTAAGATGTACCATATTATATAAAGTTACCATGCTCAGTTCTCCTGCACAGGTTTGTAGTAATAGAAGTTCACTAATTATATAGAGTAAAGTAAAAAATACACAAATACAAATGCTTTGGTATACAAATAGTACTTTAACATGGTAGCAGAGAGAATTTCGCAAACTGGCCACTGTACTGCTTTTGGTTATCTTATCAGGTTAGGGGTATAAGAGCCTGAATCTATGAATTTTAGAAATAAGAATCCATCACATTCTGTTTAAAAAATATACTAGCTATGCCTAATGAATGAGTCAAGATGCTAATTGTAGTTCAGAGAGTGTTACATTGACTGCTTTGGTATGCTTATATATACACCTGTTTAGCATTACAGTCTTTCTGCAAATTACATTCATGTGTTTGAAACTTTAATTATGACATAGTCTCTTTATCTCATTCTACTTTCAAACTACTTCCAGGACAATCAATTTAGCTATTTCCCAGTTAGTGACCATATAAATCCAGCAGAGCCATACTGTCATATTGTACTAATAGTGAAAGAACCTGGGAAGTTGGCAGAGCTGACTAATTAGAAACGATTAATTTTATAGTGATGGTAGAAACATATGTATGATGTTCTATAAAAGCCCAATAGATGTCACAGTAAATCATCAAGGATTCCTTTTCTTATGTTGCTTCACTCTGTAGAGATGGAGTGTCCTCTATTTTAAGTGAGTGACTCAGCTTTGATCTCCCTTGAGGCCCTCAGTTTTGGTCATTAAATGATTATTTTTAGTTTACATATTTTTGGTACAACATCTAAAGTAATTATACCAAATGCATGTACAGAGAATCAGAATTAGGCTATGCAGATTGTACAACTTATTTTTCCAAGGCATTTAAAGGGTGTAAAACTGGTATTTCAAGAATTATTTTACAACGATAAAAAAGCACTAAAAGCTTATCACCCTTTGAGTTGTCTTTAATGACTGTATTAGGCAACTCAGAATGAAAAGTGACATAGGCAAGCTTCAAAGAAAAACTTGATTTAGATGTAAGAGTGTTAAGCTGCGTACACACTTCCAATTTTTATCGTTGGAAATGAACGATGAACAAACGACGAACGATCGATTGGGCAAAAAGCGTTCGTAAAAAATGTAACCAACGACGCCGACGAACGAGGATAGTCGTTAGAAATGAACGACCGGACCGGCGGATCGGATTGGACGGCGATCGTTGACCATCTATCGTGTGTACGGTCGTTCATTGATCGTCCATGGTCTGAGCATGCGCGGTGAACGAACGTTCGCTCACTTCCTGTGGTGCACGTCACTTCCTGTATCGTTCGTCGTTATCTGTATGTACAGGATCGGTGCTATACGATCGTTCGCAGATATCGTGCAGGATCGTTCGTCGTTCGTTTACCAACGATAATAATTGGAAGTGTGTACGTAGCTTTATACTTAAAAATGATGCCTCTTTACAATTTCTACATTATAATAGATTGATTGTTTTTATTTTGGCAGATATTGTGTATTGGTTTAAGTTTCACACAGTAAATGCGTAGTAATGTAACTAGCACACATGAGATATTGAGCCTGATTTATAAAAGCTCTCCAGCAATCCTGAAATGCATCTGGTTCAGGATTGAAAACATTTGCTAACAAATAGCAAATTACTTTAAAGAAATACATTTCAGGTTTGCTGGATCACTCAGGTTCACTGATGAAAGTGTATCCTCTCCAGCATTACAGAGCTTTAATAAATCATACTAATATAATGATTTACACACATTTCTTTTAGTGCAATGTAACACATAATTCCGCAATCCAACATGCACATGTTCATTCATGGCACCCAAATGCACTAGGGCAACAAATCTCTAACACTTGTCCCATCACACCACAATACTTAGTAACACACTACTATCTGTTGCAGTGTGTACCTATTCTGATGCAATGACAGCATATTTTTTAATAAACTTCCTCACAATATCCATTAACAATTGACATTAATACACTAATGCAATACACCAGAATGATAAAGTGTAAATAGACCCCTTGGCAAGCCATGCTTTCTCCTGCTGAATACATCACTACTGTGTGAAGGGCAACAGAATGAGCTATTCAGAGATTGGCAAACATAAATGTGAAGACTTTGTAAGCCAGCAAGTGTTTTCTCAGCAGTGGGGCAGTGAAGTGTGGGCAGCAAGAGTTGTAAGTATCCCTTTGCTTCATTTATGTACAGATTATTTTTAGAAAGCACTTGACAGAATTGCTTGAAAACAATTTTGTACTTTGTCCTCTCAGGCCACTGATGATCATATTTTGACTGATGCAAATTTCTGTTTCTCCAATTTTCAGGACATGTGCTAGAAGTTATATTTAATTTCCCCTCTGCTGTGGATTAGTTTACAGCAATTGGTAACTGGCATAATGGCCATGATGTCTATGCCCACTAACTATTATATTGCCTAACTGTTATCCTCACCCTAATATTTAACCCTTTCTTACTCTAACCTGAACCCTTGATAATCCCGGCAATTAAACTTCAGTACTTGAGTGATTTAGCTAACCAGAGAAGGGTTAAACCCACTCACAGCAGTAATCGGTATATTATGTTCATACACCATTGTTTTCTATTTTGCTGATAAATGTACTATTTTGTTTAATTCCACAGAATGGGAAATGTTGTATATAATGGAAATGGCTAGATGAACAAATGTAAGTTACAGTTCTAAAAGTTGTGACAGCTGTGCACAACTGAAGCAACAGTATAAATAATAAACATATCTTAGCCTTACTCCCTTTCCATTTCTAATGACAAAGGATATTACCCAGTTAAGTGTTAATGAGGCAGAAGAGACCTATTGAAATACAGGTCATTCTATAGGAGTAGGAGGTTTTCCAAAGTTTGGTTTAATTTACCTGCTTAATTATTTTCTTTGTCCCTAAACAAATGTCAGCATTCTACCCATGGTGTCATTAGTGCTTTTGTGTCTATACAATCTTTTATTGGACCTATTATTCCATTGATTTTACCAGCCTGCCTTTTTCTTTTAGCCATGACCATAACTATAAGCCATCCAAGGTTCAAGAGGACGTCCCACTTAAACTTTAAAAGAATAAACATCATTTGATGAGCCACACAAGTTTCTAAAGTCGCCAGAGAAATAATCAGTCAGTGCAATCGATAGCATGGGTTAGTGACCTGCAATTCCTTTAATAGTGCCCACAGAGGCTTCAGTGTGAATCTGTGGTTAGAATCCTGTTCAGACCCTCTCCAGCCCACTAATTTATGCCTGTGTCAGGATTAAATCCAAGCGATGGGAAAGTGGAGCTAGCAATGAGCAAATTGTCTCAGTAAAAAGCCAATTTAAAAGATCTTTAATCATGTGCTAACATTCCAAGTCAAGGGACAATTCCTAAGTGCTTGGTAATATTATATAAAATTGATAACTTCTAAGCTGTTACTAAATTCTACAGTGATGTATATTAGATAATTAACTGTTATATATCAGACATATTAATTATCAACACACAAACTAAGTAACTACCCTCATAATATGAAATTTGATTGTAGCAGAGTACATTCAGTTTCATTGTCGCATCATATAAAACATCTGCCATTCTCCATTTTGATTCTTTTTAGAGTTAAAAGGGGGTCACATCTTGAAATGTTTCAGTGTTCTGCTGCTGTTTTTATCTTTTAACGTATCTAAACATAATAGATTGAATGTCTGTTTTTAGAACACTGTCATGCTTTTTTTTTTTCTAACTTATTCCCTGTGCTTACACTAAGCATGGGTTTGTATTTTATATTACCTGAACAGAACTTTGTGTATGAATTTCCCAAGCCGCCTAGATTTCAAGCTCGTTCATGCAGGTTCATTTCTTCATTCGGTGTCATTGTTTGTATCTGTCTGTCATTTACAATCCCTATCTAATGTACAGCTCTGCCTAATATGTTGGAACTTTATAAATACAGTTTAATAATATTAAATTTGGGCCTACTTTCCTGTAGGTGAAAATACAACTTAAGCAACATTTTGTGGCATCATGACTTGTCAAATGTATAGCTCGTGGGTCAGAACCAGACCTGGCAACCTGTTTTGTTTGGCCCACATGATGTAATTCTGATTACACCAGTGGTAAGAGACAGAGTGAAGACCGATACTAAGTGAATATTAATTCACTTAGTATCGGTCTTCACTCTGTCTCTTACCACTCATGGACATGTAATCAGAATGTTACCAAGTGTTACTAGGCAACAGAGAACGGTAGACGTGTTTACAGCACATACGTGTGTGGCGGCTTAGCATGTCTCATAGGGTGGGGCTGCGATTGCACTGGAGGTGTCCATGTTTCTACTGCCTAGTAAAAGTGAATTTATTGTTAAATTTAAGCTATGAATCAGCTGTATTTAGATTTAAAGGGCAGATACAAGTTTGAGTATCTTTAATTTCAGTGCAATTTCAGTGGTGTTGGGGTTTGGCAGTAATATTATGTTTTGTGTGAATGTTTTTGTTGTGAATATGGCATCATGGGGTCGGATACCTGCAGTTGCTTAGAGATTTTGGTTAAATATTTTTTTTCTATTATTTTATGTATCATGCAGAATCGTATACTATATAATACATTGTTTACCATATGTTTCAGGTATCTCTGGCCCTGCAAAAAATCTTTAAAAATTAAGTAATCATAATTGTAAATAGCTGCTTTATTTGTAAATTTTATCTTAACAAATTTATTGTATATGTTTTCATAGGTTTACACGTTTTTATATCTAAATCCCATTTTTTTATATATAGAAATTATATAAATGTTATTCTTTATATAAAGTAATACTTTAGTGTAACCAGTTTCACAGAACTTCATGGGTTTAATAACATACATATTAAAAAAACGCTAACCTTTCCTCAAACATGTTGATTTAGTACACAGTAACAGCTTATCTCAGAGAATATTATACTTAGTTATGGTAAATAGGTATGTTAAACTTTGTTGGCTGTCACATTTAAATGAACAGTTTCCATGAGAAAGAATTATTAACTGAAGCTGTGTTTAGTAAGAGTGTTATATAGGTTTGTATTACTTACCTAGAGCGGCTCCTATAATGGTATATTGCAACTGAAAGCCAAATGTTTTAGTGGTTGTGATATTAAGGATATGATTTATGCTAGTGAGCTGAAGTTAAATAGCTGTACTAAGTAATTGCAGTGAATTTAAAGGATTGTGCTTGTCCTATGTAGCATGCCATTTATCACAATACCCCAGGGATGTGTTTACCCACAAACACATGTTCACATTTATGGAGTGTTTATCATAAGTATTTACGTTAGTGCTAGTGTTCTAATGTTAGTATCATCACATATAGAAAGAATAATTAACCTGCAATTCAGTCAAAAACAAAAATTGAAACTTTTGAAAAAATTCACACTTTCTTTTTGCTTTTATAACTCTTAAACATATATTATGATTATTAATTTGATTTTGACTTGCAAGTGTCTAAAAGTAGAACAGATTTAAGAAAATAAAATTTGCTATGTTATAGGCAACAATGCTTTTTATACATAAGTGCTATTTTAAAATGCAATCTTTTATCTTGATTTTTTCTTCAAAATTGCAGCGCATTTCCTGGTAGTGAAGGTACCTAGAATTGTATAGCTGTATTTCTGCAATGTGAGACTTAGGCCACCTCTTCCTCTAACTGCTAGTTTCAGGGGATCTGGAATGAGATTTGATTATGTCACTACTGTGTTGATTACTGTTCTCCTTGCTGGAGGCTCTGATATTAGGAAGCAAAGCTCTCCATTTACTAAAATTTCCACCTTTACAATGGAGAGTGCAGAGCAAGTAATTGTTAGTAAATAATGTGACAAATATCAGCTACAGGGAGATTGTGAACAACACATGTGACTAGTCCTTCTACCCGCTTCTTTTAGGCACAATATCCAGGGTTCCTTAAAAAAATCATTTTCCTTAAAGTGCAAATGCATTTTCTATTCTCCTACTTCAATGCTTTTATCATGGCATGGCAAGAGTTACAATATGACCTACAATTGCAATATGTGTGAATGCCCCTGCTCTCTCCAGCAATTTGCATTATAATGCCATGTTCTAGGGCAATTAACTTGTAAATACAATTTACAAAATGGCGGAATTTCAAAAGTAGAATTTTTAATTTATATCATGAAAATTACTATCTCTTCCTTGGTGAGGAAGAGTTCCTACCTAATAATGCTATCTGTACACATGTGCTATTGACAGCTTGGCTTACCAGGTACAACTGGTTTGCCTTTATTTCCAGTTCATTTTTTCAGTATATCGTTATATAACTTCTAATATGCATGTATGTTTAATTTGAGGAGTGCTTTTAATTAATTCCAAATGTTTACCAGCATTAAACTTCACAGTCAAGTGGGTTTGTTATTCCAATGGTTTGATTAATCAGGGACACATGAGAAGGCCGAATACTTATAATTAGTCAAGCCAGAGAAATGCGTAACAAGTTTATGTTTCATAAGTAGCGTTCTGTTAGCGGGCATTTCGGCACATTTAAAGGTCTTTTAATCATACTGCTACTTCTCCGAGATTCTATATGAACTTAGAATTTTTAAATTACACTTGGCTATATTATTCATAGTGATCAACCGTGTTGACATCACAAAAGTTGTCTGTGGTCTGCTGATAATTGCTTTAGCAGAAAAGGATAATAATATAGCTTGCAACAAAACTAGCAGAAAAAGCTCTGCCTGTAATCATAAGTGGGATCACTTAAACTTCCTGCACTTGGAGGGAGAAATCTGAAAACTATTAATTTGCCTGTGATTAGGAATATATGGTTGGCATATAATGGCCTAACGACAGATCGCTGAAACATTTCACTTGGTGACGATCTGTTATTACATGGGAAGTCTCTTGAGCAGTAAATCTGTCTGGTAAATTTTTTATGCACAGATAAATCTTTATAGCATGCATTGCAACGCTTTAAAAGGTTTGAGAAAAACAAAAAGAATAATGATTTCAGCGGATGCCAAAACTCATTAACCCTGTCATCATATATTGTACAAAATATATTATTCTCATAAATGTCATTCTTAGCTCTCAAATAGAGACTGCGACCAAAAAAAAGCACTGCTATTAACACTAGTTAAATTACTGTTTTACTTATTTTTTAAAAAAGTATGTTTTATTTTAAATAATTCTAAAATAAAATTACAAATGAAATGTGATATCTGTATGCAAACACAAATCTTGTCTTAACACACAAATTGATTAAGGAATACCTGGACAATCTATTTTACATCTACCATCATGTACGTAGCTCATATGAACAGTCCATTCAGGACACCCAGTAAACCAAAAAGTGGTTGATAAAACTTAATAAGGTTATGATGATTTCCTAATATATATATTTTTTTACTGTACAAATTTTAGAGAAAACTGACTGCAAACATTACTTTTATTATGCCCATGTGGGAGGTCAGAGACACAAACTGGAGGTTTTTGCTGCTGAAATCTTTAAGAATGGAAGACTTCCAATTTAATGGTACAGGTAGAGTTGGTCTTAATTTTCAGTGATGGGTCAAGTGGTCAACAAATCATTTTTGCAGACTCTTCATCTGTGCAAGTGCCCTCCTGAACTAAGGAGCTAAATACATTCAAAAGGTAGTGAGGCAGCTGAACTAAGTTTTACTCACTTTCAGAGCAGGGGAGAAGTGAGAGGCATTCTTAATGATGCCCTATGTCCCTCTTCTCTAAATATACAAGAATATTTAATCCTATTCCCTCTTGATGCCAATTTATCTAATTGTAACAGTTTTTTTTTGCTGTCTGACCCCACTTGTATCTACTACCATATATATAAAATAATTTAACCACTTGCATAAAACCACAGGCAGAATGCATAAATAGGATAATATTGCTACTTACATGTGTCTGGTTTAAGATGGCTATTGGTAATTCCAAAATACTGTGGATTTTCGATGACAGGGATCTTTGTCATGCCAATAATTACTGCATCAGGACCTCCTTCTGAAGAGGATGGTGTATTGCTACCATTGGAAATGTGGTGCAGCGGGCTTGCTGAATCATCATCATTACTAATCACAGAGGAGGGACCTAGAAGATAAAAAAATTGCTTTGTTACTTAACAATACTGTACATGAACAGGCAAATCATTAAATGATTCCTTCCAGCAGGCCTGATTAGTGAGCCTGCTCCATACAGCCTAGGCAAGCCACTCTAACAACATAAAGCCTGGACAAAAATGTAGGCAATGGTTAGCATTACTGTCATAATAGGCGTTCTGTATTCCTTTACAAAAGATGTGTATTGTAGCCAGACAACATATGGAAATTGGGTTGTTGGGGCCCTTGAACTTGGATTTAAAATGTAGAATATACATCCTAAAAAATGTTCAACAATGTTTCTAAGGCATCTTCTTCATCACCCCATCCCCTGCTGCTATACCCAGCAAAAATAACCTGTCAAAATGACAGCCTGGAATTGTTAAGTGTTACATAGCAGAAGCGGCTTTCAAAAAGTAGCTACTTCTGTATAAAATGATACTTACATAAAGACTGCAAGTGTCATTGAGAAATACAGTGTTACAATGTATTTACTTTTTATCTATGTTTAGATTAAATGTGTGATCATTGAGCTGTACAGTATATTACATTAGAAGAAAATGATTAAAAATATCTTTAATAAAATATATTTTACCCCTTATTCTCCTTAATTAAATCAGCATATTTAAGATATTTCTACCATTCCCCCTTATCTATTTTTGCTGTTGATTTTTTCTAATTTTTACAATAATTATTTATATTTCTTTGCTTGCACACACTTTATTTTTTTCATAGCTCCACGAAAAAATTAAAACATCAATGCGCTTGCGCTGATCATTTTACTTTCATTTTTAAAAGGAAAGAATAAAGAAGTTCATGTGAAGATTATTTCTTCTAAATGTCATTTCATGTCTGTGGGAAGTCTTACAGTCCACCATCTATATTTTTAAAAATTCTTTACTTTAAAAATTTCAAAAAATTAACAAAAAACACAGGACTGAAGCAAGAACAGGTAGTAAGTTACATGAGTGTTTGTAACAAGTGCAATATAACATCTAAAGTTCAATGAAAAAAATAGTCCAAATGTCCAAGGTTCGAGAAAAACATCAAGTGAATGTGGTACCTAGGATAAGAGAGAGAAGGCATGTGTACATCCTAATTGTATATTCTAACATATTTAGTATCTAAGTATATATTTACATCCTATGTGTAAAATCAATAAGTGGTGGTGGGGTCCAGGTGGACTTGAACGCCGGGCTAAATAGCATTAAACTTTTCTGTACTACCCCTAGCACTAGTTGTACGGTCCTCCATCAACATAATATCACTTATTTTATACATCCATAGCCCATGAGTTAGCCACCACAGTGAGATACCTAATGATGGAGCCTTGTAAGCCTTTTCTGAGATGTTCTGGTGCACCAGAATGAACGCTGGGGTATGTGAAACATGGTTACTTTTTTGAACAAGGGTAATCACTTGATCCTAAAAGGGGCGTAGCTTGGAGCACAACCAGAAAATTAGAAGCATACTCCCACTTGTCCACATCGCCGACATATAATAGGAATGAAAGGAAAGAAACTGATAAGTAACTTGAGTCCTATACCAACAGGATAGAATTTTATACCCCAGTTCCTGAAATTTACTGCTAATTGAGGACTTGTGGATCAAGGTGAGTATTTTGGTTTTCTGTTCTGCTTTCAGAGAGCATCCCAGTTCTTCATTCCACGTTTGGAGAAAGGAAGGGGAATATTGCCTGGGTGCAGCATTGAGTTCTGAGTAGAGGAATGACAATGAGTGTCAGGTTGAGCCTTGCTCTTCACATACTGATTCGAAAACCGTCTTCGCCTCCACCTATATTAAGTGTTTTCCATCAACAGGACCCTGGTAAAATGTTTATCATGTCATGGGATGTCAGAAATATGGAGGTCACATGAGGCAGAATTTTTATAATATTGCGTTTGGAAAGAAGCGTTTGGATAAAAGGTCTATTTAGGTCTAATGTCAAAGGTGTCCAAAAGCTTTGTTTATTGTTTGTTTCCAGTTGTTTATTGTGGTATCAGGCCTCTGTCTGGTCAGAATCATCTGTTATTAATGGTTTTAGGAATAAGTGGATGATTTCATATATGTTTTTTTCAAAGGTATTTCAAAGGTACCTTATACTTAATGTATTTTATTTTACATTGTTAACGTACCTATTTCCAAAATCAGCAGTATGCAATGTATGGGTATTGGTATGCAAATTAACATCTTTAAAAATAATCCCTGGTGCAAGTAAGGCTAAACACACAGGAACAGAGGTCCTCCAAGGAATAATATAATACAGTTAAAGTCTCTTGCCTGCTAGTGTCTGGGGATAAAGAGCTGAAATAGAGTTACGGGAATGCATAGCTTTCTATTTATTTCATGTGGCAATAAACAATGCCTCAGAGAAGGCCTTACAGTGTATCTATACCCAAAACATTTTTAAAGTTTGGATTTTTGGAGCAAAGAAGGATTAAAGCTCCTGTCTCCTATTGCAGCTGGAAGCTTTGCTGGAGAGATTTCCTCACTCCCTATCCTGTAAAAAAGGTCACTACAGAACAGGAAGTATAGGAAACTCTAAAAGCCACACTGAGTACAAATCCTTTCAGTAGGTAAAAGCTACAATGCCGCCAGCTTTATATTGTTGTTCATGTACCTATTGCAGATTTCCTCACAATAGTAGTAAAATCTGACAGTGGTTCTATTTTTTCTCATTCTGTCCAAAACCAGAAAAAGGATTTATATATAAATATGCTTTTATTGACTTTGGTGCTTTGAGAAATTACTCCACAGTAATTTGCTGTACAATGGTTGTAGATACTAAGGCCAGTAAGGCCTTGTTATAAATTTCCCTCACTGTCTGTCCTAATGGCAATGGTCATACCAGACTAGAAGTAAGGGAATTTAATGTCTGTGTTGCTGTAAGAGTGTTCTACTCACTTCCAGTCTAGTAAAACATTGGCACCAGGACAGGAAGCGAAGGAAATATTAATTTAACTTAGCCCTGAATAGTGTAAAAAAACCTAACCGTGTTCCTTTTCCAACTTGTTTGCTTGACATAGGCAGCTACAGTTTTGGTACAAATGTTTGTCTCAGAAATATGACATAGTTACAAATAGACAGTCAACAATTTTTATATTGAAAAGAAAAACAAGAAAAACTAAACATTTGTAATGAATAAGAAAAGAAAGTAAAACATAACTCAAATAAATGTAACTATAGATTGCAAATGGTTGCTGTGGAAACATTCTGCTTCCTGCTTGGTTTGTCATGTCTGAACTCTATGCGGTCAATGACTACATAAGCTTTCTGCAAAGCTTTTGATAAATGGACCCAATCATGACGCATGCTGTTAAATGCTTGCTTATTTGACAAATTAGCTGTTTTACATGAAATCGCCTAAATTCCATTCCCTTAATGCACCAACTAAATCACATTACAGCCAGGGACATGAGGATGATGCTAGCTGAGGAGCAGAATACCCAGGAATCACAAATGAGAAAACAATTTTCTGAAATGGAATTTTAAAAAAAGCAGATTTCTGCTGACAAGCAGCCGTGGCATGCCCTCTTATGAATCATGCAGGCAATAGAAAGAGTGCAAAATCTCTGCTTACACTGATTAAATGAGGTCACCTAATTACTTGTCAAAATGATCTAAATAGCCAGATTTTGACACCTTTTATTGACTGTCGAGTATGTCATTCCTGTGACTGAAAATATTCATAGTATCTCATCATATTATATATACACTGTAATATGTTTTGTTCTAAGAGTAAGGCCTCTTTCTGATGTGCGGTGTAAAACCATGTGGTTACCTGCTCCCAGAGGCTGCCAATCTCCAACAAACAGCACCACCATCAGACCCCCTTGTTCCAAGGATATACTCTACATCACTTCAAAGGCTTTTCAAGCATCTGATTTAATGTCTTCTCATCATTTAATCACCGCAATGATTCCTTTTGAATCTCCCTGCTTCTAATCTTGCACTCCGATGTCCACAAGTCCCCTGAGGAAGCCAATATAGGCAAAACGCGTCAGGACATAACATCTACCTCTCCTTATACCTTATTTATACTTGCTTAGTAATCATTGTCTAGTTTTCACACCCCCACTGCATTTTGATTCACCATTGGTTTTTCAATATTTTGCTGCACCTTACCCTGTCTTTTCTTGTTTCTTCATTTACCTACTCCCAGATGCGTCTCAGCTAATTCATGCTAACTCATCCTATTTACTAAATACTAAATTAACTAATATTAACTAAAAAACTAAATCTTCAAAATGTTCACTTTCTTTACCCAACTCATTTTTTATTCACCACAATGTTTTTTCTAAATCACTAGTAAGTAAACATCTTTTAATCCTGTCTTTGTGGATTGGATCCTAAAACTTCATAAATGCAACAGGCATGGACATTAGAGGCTGCTGTGCCAGTTAATTAAGAAGAAGTTAGAACTTTAAAAAAAAAATTAGCAATTAGTAGCAACTGGGGAAAGGCTTTTTGTTATTGCATAGTATATACACTGTGACTTAATGCATCAAAAATATTTTGTTTCACATAACATTTGGACACCAATGGAATATTTAAATATATTTGTGATCAGTATTACAGTGCTGCTGATATCCAAAATGATGTGCATACCTGTAATTGACAGTAAATTGAACAAGTGTCATTAAAAAAACCTTGCTTTCTCTTAATAAATAATCTAAAGAGAGTCTTAAGGATGAGAACTTATGCCATTTATATCACCTATACACAGACAACTTTTCCCATTGTGGTATCAAATTTGTCTGTTTTTGCATCATAATTAGAGATGACAGAATTGAAAAATAGATTCAGATTGGCCCCTAGCTGTTCAAGGTTTCTAAAATTGAATAAAGAAACCATTCCTAATAATTTTTAACCAAAAATGATCATTTTAAATTTTTTTTAATTTCAACTTTCAGAATCCTTAAATCGCTCAGATTTCTTGGCCAATCCAGCTAGATTCAGTCCAAATAGATTTTTTTCTGTTCCGTTTATCCTGGACAACACAGGCACAACTAGTTCTAGTATCCTGACATTTTACAAAATGAGTACATAACACACATTGTATAATTATCAACTAACGAGCTTCAAGATAATTTAGGTTCGTGGAAACAGCCCTAATAGATAATAGATGAATCCTATATATTGATCTATGCTTTCCTTCAGTGTGAAACTGGAAGGGGTCATAGATACAAATGACAGTGTGATCTTTGGGCAATAGAAAAAGGAAAAAAAATCACATGCACTAACTGTACTCTGGATATTATTGCACTGACTAAGCAGATGCAGCAACCTGCTGCTTCATTAACATGTATAATGTGTAGAGTAAAATCAATAGTAAAGCAGATGGTAGATTCATTAGTTGCTGAATACTGAGACATGAAGATGACATGGGTCACCAACAGTAACAAGACTCAAGACATTGTCATGGAAATCTGATACATTTTATTAAAGTTTAATAGCAATAGACAATCGTGGAAAAAAACACCCTAGGCTACTAAACAAAAAAGAGAAAGTTCACATAATCAGGATTAAAAAAGCGCAATGCAACATGTGCAAAGTGTAGCAACCCATTACAACCAAGCAATTTATCTCCTTTTTACGTGAATGCAACAGACTGAAATCCAACATCTCACTGCACTTTGTTTCTCTATATTAAAATTGGAAAATACCAGACTACGACAATTGATTCAGTACAAACAATCCTGATATTAGCTTAAAAATTACCTTTCAATCATTCAATGAGGGACATTCAATGAGGGACCTTCAAAAGACCACTTTTTCATCGATTACACATATCTATTGGTGGTGCTTTTCAGAATAGATCTCAACAACACACTCTATATGCACCTAAAGCATACATTTTAATAACTTTTCAAATTAGGATGTGTCACAATATACAGAAATAATATAATTGAAAAAAAACTTCATTAAAAGCAGTGACTTTGTAAAGGTTGAGATGATGTCACCAGCCTTCTTAAGACTCAAGGAACAATTTCCTCTTTTATTTGACCCCACCCCACCCCCCATGGTGCAACATTTTACCTTTGTCACATGGTGAACATTGGCAGGGAGGTATGAGTAAATAAAAGCAGCATCTTTGCTAAGGCTAGGGTGATGTTATAAAGCAGCTAAATGCAAGAAGAAGCACAAATTCCCTAGTGCCCATTCAATGATTCCTTTGTAATAACATTTATACCTTTGTAGCAGGTATAGAATGGAAAGGTATGGTGAGAAGTGGCAGCAAGGGCTAACCTGGTTGAGACTTTGGCTCTGATTTATTAAAGCTTTTCAAGGCAGGAGAAGATAACTTTTATCAGTGAAGCTGGGTGATCTAACAAATCTGGAATGGATATATTTTAAAGACGCTTGCTATTTGCTAGCAAATGTTTTGATTCCTGGACTAGATCCATTCCAGGTTTGCTGGATCACACAGCATCACTGATGAAAGTGTATCTTCTCCAGCCTTGAGGAGCTTTAATAACTCAAGGCCATTGTGAGCAAAGCCAGGAACTGCAGCGTATGGTGGGGCATAGCATGTGTTACCAGTTATCCCCCATCTAAGTTATGGAAGCTACATGCATACACTTTACATGACAAAATATAGCAGTACCTTTCTTTTTACACACTAGTAGAGTCCTTTCCTATGAAGACTTCACTTTCTTCATAGGAAGCATTAGAAGCCACATCAGTTACCTTGAACCTACCTCATTTCCTGTCTGATTTAGAATTGATAAAAGTAATTCATAATTTGGGTGAAAATGGCTAGAGTTCAGCTTTAGGAAGAGAGGAGACACATATTGCCCTGAATTGTTCAAACTGGTCATCATTTTTTGCTGTTACTGCTGAAAAGTTTAGTACACAGTTAGTTGATGTAGATCAGGCACTATGCTGCAATGCATATCTGTTGGCAAGGTGAGTCTGGAGATTTCCACAGGTTGCTCAACTGCTAGACAGATGACAGAGGTGTTGCTCCTTTGCCGATGGAAATGCAGAAGAATGTTACTCATCAGCGAAAGAGCAATACCTTACTCATCCATCCAGTGAGGGTACAACTGCGAATACTTCTCTGCTCTGCCCTATCTATCATAGTGTTCCTGTGACTGGCGGGTCAAATCAAGCAAGAGTATCACAATTACTTTTTTCCAATGGTACTGGCTGTATTGGCACTGATGCCAGCAAGGGTACAGCTAGACCAAATGTAGCATTGAAGTGCAATATATTCTAGCCAATGGAGGCAAAATTTGTCAGAGGTGTGTAGCAGACGTAATATTATTAACTTATATTAATAAGTTAATAACTCATATGCTTCTTTTAAATAATGTGGACACTTAGGAGAAATTATATGAATATAATACATTTTACATTAGATTGAATCTTATGAATCCATATTTTATTTGACTCTAAACTTCATCATTGCATCCAGGCAGAAGCACGTGATATTTTAGGGAATACAACTAATCTTTGTCAATTTACCAGTAGATCTGGTAAATTGGTTTGATCTGAGTAGTGAAAATCATTGTAAACTTTGTTTAAAACCATTTATGACTAAGGTTGATGTGTAATGGCCTTATGGGAAGTCACCTGTAAAGCCACTATCTATGGCTCAAGGCCAATATGAATGTCCAACTCTTGCTGCGATGGCAGCTAGTCTTCTTTGGATAAATCCAGGTTTTTTTCCCAGGTTGGATCTGATTGGCGTTGTACTCCAATATATAAAAAATGCAAATAAATCTCGTGAAATGTTCATGGTAATGTTCGGCTAATGGCAGTTAAACAATAATGTAATGAAGCTCCTGAACTCAAATAAGGGTAAGGTGCTTAATTCATATCTACTGTACAGCAGGTTCTTACAGTCTGCAAAGTAAGAAATTAATGACAGTCATAAAGCAGTGAAGTTTCTGAAGAGACTATTTATAACAGTAGTGGGACAAATGATATAACCACTTCTGATCAATGATGAATTTATGAGCTTTCAATATTGTCAGCTACAAGGGTCCGATTAGTAATGATAATGAAAAAACTAATGAAATTAAATCGGGACAGATCACCTAAATATTCCACAGAGATACATTAGGGACACAGTAAGAAGTTGTAACATTTGTTTTTCTTGCTTACCATGTTTCCATTAGCTATACATTTTGGGGGGAAATCTTCCATGATTAGGTACATGTAGTCTCTGGGTTACATACGAGATAGGAACTGAAGGTTTGTTCTTAATTTGAATTTGTATGTAAGTCGGAACAGGTACATTATTTTAATAAATGCAATTAGGACAGATCTTTATGGATCCTAGACATTCATTAACCTCTGGAGCAAGCTGCGCTTTAATATGCAAAAAGAAACAACTGCAGAGTTTGTCTTGGTCATTAAAGAGTTACAAGAGGCTGCAGAAAGAGCCCCCTAAGATCACCCACAACCCCAGCTGTGTTTAGCAAAAGATTTCTTCTGCAAGTCAAGCAAACCACCCCCCCCTGCACACAGCAAGCGGGTAAGCCCCGTTCGCATCCAGGAAGCGTCCGTATGTCAGATTTCCTTAGCCCGGGGACTACCTGTATTAGACATTACCAAATACTTACAAAAGAAAGATACATTTAAGATCCAATGTGCAAGAACATATCTTTACCTTTTATTGCTCAAGATATAGCTGAACATATTTTTTTCAACCTGTAATATTTTTATATTACCATTATACCTTTTCTGTGATTCTTCAAATTGTTTGTTATGAACCTGCATTTTTAAAATTTTGCTGGTGACTACTGTTGACCAATACATACAAACGCTTCTATATTAACATAGCAAAATATTTGTTACAATTAACATAACTAACCCTGTTGGCTGTTGGCACTCAAGACATTTTACATTTTTTAACCCTCAATTCACATTATTTCCCTATAAAAATCCAGTCTGCTTTTTTTTGGAATAACAGAAAAGAATTATATTTAGGCATTTACCAGTAATGTGTATGAGTATTAAAAATAGGACGGCTTGGCCATGGTGGGAAAATGTGTTTCCAAGAAGCACCCACCATCCCCCTGCATCACATCTCTTTGGGGCACCTGACTTTCATACTTTTGCTACACATAGGCAATGGAATGTGTGGGCTTATCCTGTAAATTGCCTTTCAGCGTTGACATGGCATTGCCTTGCCAATATGACGCTCAAAGGTGCATAGAAAGATGAACAGCAGTCCCCCTCTAAGGCGAGGAACTGTCCAGTGAGGAATATCTTGAGTGTTTTTTTGCTGTTCTGGGGACCGACTCATCCAGCACATTATACTGGTGGGCCACATGGTGCCCCATGTGTAAACTTCATGGTTTCTAGCCTCCTGCACCAGACAGGTTAGCTCCATGCTCCTACAAACAAAGAAAATATTTTCAGGTATTTTCCTTTTGTTCTATCTTTAGTCTCCCTGAGACTTGCTGACAATAGGGACTGATTTCAGGCTTTGCCCACACACTACAAAGTAGAGGTCCTGCTAAATAGGCTGAAGGCAGCAGACTTTGATGAGTTTCAAAGGGTCATGACACGGGTGTCCAGCAAGATGAAAAATATTGCAAAAAAATCCTCTGTCTTTGTCTTATGGATTCAGAAACTGGAGTGGGACAGAAACTCTTGCTAACACCAGGCTCATCTGTATCAACATAGCTTTTGCGAGTTTTGATGTGCCAGGTAGTTTGGCATTCTCTCCTACAAAGCTGTATGCAAATATTCTTGCAGTGTGATGAATATATTTTCAACCAGTCCATGTGTCTCCCCACCATTACTCCCTGGAGGTCTGGATTATACACCAGGTATTTAGAGGAATGGCAGCCCTTATTGACCATGGCGTACACAGTCACTTCCTCTTGGGATCAGTCTGTGTTGACAGATGTATTAGAGGGGACACCCCCTTCTCCTTCCTTGTATCATCTCTTTCTTCCCCCACTGCTATCTGTCCATCTACTCTTTTCTTTCTTTCTTTTTTTCCTATCCCTCTAATAGTTAACTTGCCTTCTCTGTCCCTTCTTTTGCTTTTCCTCTCCATCTAACCCACTTTTATTTCCGTATTCCTTCTTTTCTTTCCTCTTCGTTTTTCTTATGTGAAAAAAAAATAATATATTGCTTCTAGTCTGAATAGAAATGAGTATTAAAAGTCATGGTCCTTTTGGGAAACCAGGGTGCATATGGTGGCAGGATGGGTAGAAGCAACACTTTTCCTCTCACCTTCAACCTTCCAGCTTTCTTGGATCTCTTGAAATTAGAATTTAGAATTTTTTTTGTGTAACACTGATGTTCTTGTGTGCTATAAAAAATGGGGGGAGGAGAGCTTTCTTCTGAAAGTTTTTAGAATGAGAAAGGCTATTTCATATCTACTCTTCAGATTGCTGGTTGGTTGTGACTTTATATCTGTTTTGTGAATGGTATGGTTTTACATTTGCTCATTCAATGTAACCCCCTTCCTTTCTGCTAAATAATGTTATATAAAAATTAGACATTGATTTTTATACATAATTAGATGATTAGGCTGAACAAATCCTTACTCAATAAATTAATATATATATATATATATATATATATATATATATATTCCTTTTGTAAATCAACCCCACTGATTTTACCAGTCTCTTTGATTTTTATGTAGTCAAGGTTTTATTGTAAATGTTATGAATACCATACATAGGTGTGGTTAAATTATTACTTTGGGACATCTAATAATATTTAAAAATCCATCTATCCTTGTGTTTCTTTTGTGGAATAACCTCCTGTGGCTTGGGAACAAAATCTAAATGTTGTCAAGAACCAGCAGTATACACAACTTATAGACTCATCAATCTTAGTCCTACACTCTACTCACAACATGAGATTTTTAGAGATCAGTCAAAGAATGGAATTTTGTATCCATGTTAAATGCCTTCTGTCAGCACTTGCTAAGTAGAAGAACCCTCGGGTGGGTGAAAGATGAGACCACACTAAACACAAGATCATATATAAAAAGGAAATACTCAAAGCTCAAGCAAGCTTCATGTCCTTGTCTCGAAAGTTTTAGTTTCAGGGCAAAAGTCTCTGAAAGAACACGGTTTTAGTAGAAAACATGCCTATACTGTAAACTTACCTTTACAATATCCTGCTTATGTAAACAGGCAAAAAAAGAATCAGGATATTGAGTACATATATCTATGTGAATCAATCTCTTAACTGAAAACAACCTAAAATGAATATATTAATGCTCTCCTTTTTAGCACCTTCTGTAAAACACCTTAGTGATTTAGCGTCCAGTAAACTAGCTCTTCCTAAGCCTCATCTTCCATTTCATCAATCTCTTTATAATCTGACCATATTACATCTCTTCTTTTATTTCCATATGCCACCTGGGACCTCAGATCTTACAACAGTCCATATATCTCAACTATACATATTACTAGAACTTACTTCTTTTCTCCAGTTGTCTTCTCACATATACCTGTTCTATATAATTTACTACCATGGATAATTTGATGGTTGTTTTATTTTAAACTTCAAAGTACCATTTTTTCAAACGTAAACTCCTAAAACATGCCTAGACATCGTATAATATATACCATTTTAAGGTCCATTTTTTCCTACTTTCAATGGAAACCTATTATCCTCGACCCCATCCTTTTAATGCAATCACATATTACCAGCTCACCAACTTCCAATTATTTGAATCTTTGGAAAGAGTCTTCCTTAGATCATGTTTTGTGCTGCATTAATGCCAAATTAATAGGCTTTAATAATTGCAAACAGCTGGTTTTCTGTATAAATAAGCAGTTTCCTTTGGATGATATTCTCTTGCTGGGAAGATTCTTCTACCTCTTGTGGCATACTGAATATATATTATGTTAATCCTTTTAGGTTTATTTTGTGACTTTTATACTGTGCTGCAGATATTATTTTCACTCCAGCTATTTTCAAATTCTGAATTGAGTGGGAAAGAATTAGTTCTGTGAGGTTTTTCACTTCCGTGTGACCCACTTTAGAATACTTACTGGACTGCCTTTTTAACAATTGCTTGAAATAAAGAATATGGTTTTGTTTCAACATTGCCATGTGATACCTATGCCAGCACTGACAAGGCAACCAACAGCTTTGTTTATTAAACTTTCCTTGTTTGATATAATGGAAGGATTGTTTCCTTCCCTTTATGGAAGTACATGTAGAAGAAAAGGACACTTCACATAAAATACATTACAAAAGTGTAGATTGTTACAAAGTGGTAAGTTTGTACATGTTGTTGTGAAGTAGGTCAGAGGTCTTCTTGTATGAATTTTAAGTTATCTAATTATACATAGCTCATTGTAAATGCTCTGTTGTTTCCTTACCTAGTCCTGTATTAATACAATGCCCCTGATTCATCAAGCAGAATCGGATTATCGCTCGCGCATTCGTATTAGCGATCCGGAATCGTACGCGGTTGCGCTATTCAGCAACGGGAAAAAGCTCACGCATGGAGCCGCGCTTATCCGACAGCTTTTTACTGGCGATCTTGCATTAAAAGTCACTGTTCCCCTAAAAAATCATTCTTTGTAATGGCACACACATTACCCATAGCCCTAAAAAAAAATGTTTGCGCTGTTTAAATGTTTTTAACATTTATGTGCGCTAAGAAAAAAGCATATTTTTAAATCACTAATTTC
>NC_092860.1:28735783-28809776 GCF_032062135.1 Pyxicephalus adspersus
GCGCTCTCCCCCTTCCCTTTCATTAGGATCGGTTGTCGTCCATCGTCCGTGGATCCGGCAGGACGGTCGTTCGGACGATGGACGACACCGACTGTACACACGGCAGATTTTCGCCCAATATTTGGCCGATGCTGATTATCGGGCGATAAAAATCTGCCGTGTGCTTTAGTCTTGTAACTGTACTGTAAGGAAAGACTAAATAGAATGATGGATCAAGTGACAAGGGGTATTAACAAGATAATATATACGATATATTATATACGATGATATATACGATATATATAACAATAGGCAACCTTTTGTCAGTAGGAATCATGATGTGCACAGGAATTGATCTGCAAGCTGATGATATGTTTCTGGGTTTACTGAACTTACCTGTACTCTGGCTTTGATTTTAGGGCTTGGTTTACCAAACAATGTCCACATAAATGAGAGTTGATAAGTCTGATAATACATTCAAGGGCTCATGAAACAGGAATGCATCATTAGGTGTTTTTGTATATTATCCAGCAGCAGGCCAACTGTTAATGGCTATCACATGATAATGGAGAATGCAATTGATCAGTTTTTGAAAATTCTGTTTGAATAATTGGATTAACATTCTGAGAAAACATTTCTTACAATTTATTAATGGGTAGTTTATTATATATGATATTATATATATATATATATTATATGGAGAAAGACATTTTTGTGGATTTGCATCATAAATTAATTCCCCATCCAGTAGCTCTGACTTTGGTTTAAAAGGATCAGTTTGCTTCAATGTTTTATATCATTTATAAAGGTAAGGATTAGTACCTTATGATTTCAATGTCTTTGGTGTATGTATTGATTTCCTCAGATGATATGTATATTTTATCTGCCTTAGCTACTTTTTTACGAGTCCACTAAGATCCAAGAAAAATCATTAAAAATGTTGAGCAAGATAGGACATCAAGTCCAAAAAACATTTGTGCAAATAGTTATATAATATTTATGCGAAATATCTCCAGACGATAATCATGTAATTATATTTTAATAATAAAAAAAATAAAAATAATTTTATATATAAAATAAAAAATAAATAAAAATAAAAATTAAAAAAATTATTAAAATAAAAAAATAAAATAAATAAAAATAAATATTAAATATATCCTTTTAACCTTTATACTGTAAGCATCTAGTGGATGTTCAAAGGTATTCCTTCTCTTTCCAGAAGTTCTTCAGTGCAATATGATGAATACAACAGACTATGTGCTTACTTTAGTCAAGTCAGCACTGAATTATTAAACTGTGGGACATATGTAAGTGCACATCTTTTAGAAAAGAAGATTGATAATTATAATGTCCTTGTTACCCTTGTTACAAATTGTACTTACTTTGCTTATCCTTATTAAAAGGCTCCTGAACAAGTGGCATGGTCCAAGAAACACATTGTGAGTATAAATAGGAGAACAACATAGTTCTCAGCATATTTGCCTAGAAGATTTATCTGTTTAGTGGGGTAATTACTTGTAATATTTGTTGTATTGCCTTTATAATACTGTTTATCTTCATGACTGGTAAAGATTTTTTTGATGTTCGTCTGTATTGTATACACAACGTTTTGTATTTTTGTAGACCAAAAAGTTTGTAGGTTGATGAGTAGGTTAACCTATCATTACGCTTTTAAACAACAAACATAGCAAAATTGTTTAAGGATATTGCCTACTTGCCAAGTTCAAATTTTATGTCAGATAATTAAAGGGCTGCTTATTCTTACCTTATTGAGAAAGCATATAATGGGCAGAAGGGAGAAACTGATATATCTTAAAACATGGGGCACTGAGTGATCTGTGACCTCAAGGTTAAAGGTGAATAGGTTATATACCATCTTATGTTAAGCACAAAGAGTCCCTGTACATTGTTGGGACTCATGTGACACTAATGTGTTTGTGATAATCAGTCAGTTTTCTTCGACATTCAGGATGGTAGCAAGGTGCTAGTTTCTTTTTATGTACATTTACCTAAAAGGATGTAGTGATCTGCATTACTGGCTAACATTAAAAGCTCCTTGGTGTGACCTACCATGCAGTCTTTTATGAAGTAGGTTTCCTTAATTAACAAAGTAAGATATGTGTTCTAAATCTGCATTGTTGCTTTTTAAAAAAGCACACCACCCCAGTACCTTATTCTCCCTTTCTAACATTGTGAAGGGCATGCGGCTAAACATACAAATACCCATTAATCGCACAGCAAAGAAGAATGCTTTGTACGAGAATGCTCGTATGTTGTTCACTACCACTTTTGACCAACCCTTCCTTGTTGTCTCCATGCATTACACCCTAAACTTTTCAACAGTTCTGATTCCTTGAACACATATATGTAAAACAAGTAAACAGAAATCCCCTGTAAACTTTATTCTTAATAACAAAAGACTACCATAAATAAGCTGAGATGAATTGTTACATTCCAGTGAAACAGTGCATAATGTTAATGGTACAGGAAGAAAATAAAGCCTGGAATTTGTTAAAGCACAAATGTTGTCAAAACAATATAAATTTAAAATGTATTTATGCATCATTCTTCCTAACTTATTTTTGGACATAATCTATCCATTGATTCTATCTATTGAATCCAACTTTGTATAACTATATGTTTTTTCCGTTTAGGTATACTGGTGCCCTTCATCATTGCAAGGCTAATAGTAGAGAAATAGTATATTTTATTTCAATGAATTTTGTTTTTTTTTAAATTATTATTTAATTTAATTTAATTTTGGCTTTTAAACTTCATAAAATCTACATTTAAGCCCGGTAAATAATTGACACTATGTGGTAAATATACTAAAACAGTAAAGAATCTTCACCTAGCATAGTAAGTAACTAGCAAGCTTTGTGATATACCCAATCATGTACTGAAGTTTTTGTATTGCAAATGTTCACCAAATATGTTGTCATTGTTAAACAATAGTAATCTTCAAATTACAAAACATTACTTAGGGATCTATTTATAAAGCAGTGAATATGACATTATTAATATTACACAGTATTTATATAGTGCTGACATATGCAGCGCAGTACAAAGTCCATATCACTGTCACTCAAAGGAGCTCACAATCTAATGTTCCTAAGAGAGTCATGTGTCTTTCATAATATCTAAGGTCAATTTGGGGGGAGGCCAATAAACCTAACTTCATGATTTTGGCATGTGGGGGCAAACCGGAATACCCAGAGGAAACCCACACATACACAGGGAAAACCTGCAAACTCCATGCAGATAGAGCCCTAGGACCTAGTGCTGCAAAAGCCAAGGTGCTAACCACTGAGCCACCGTGTCACTAAAATTGTCAGTTATTCAGTACCAGCTTTGGGCTATTTAAAGGTGTTACCCCACTGCAAACTCTAGATTGGACCCCTGCACATAGAAATGTAAAAGGACCTTTACATTAAAAAAAACAAAATATTCATTAAAATATTCCTTGGTGGAGAATCAACTACACATGGACCTGGAGGACTTTCTACCAGAGAATGTTCTAGTGAAGGTCAGATTCTCCTGCTTTTTAAATAGACCCCTTAGTGATGTCCATAACTGTAACATCATAAGCTGGGTGGGTTAAAAGTAGTAAATTGCGTTTCAGTGACCCTAAATCAATTTTTCTAAAATCTACACTAATGATAAAGGATTGTTTTACCACTTAACAAATGCAGACTTAATTATTAGAGTATATGACTTGATCCTAATATAGTGACCTTCACCTCTCCAGCTGCTGTAAAACTATGTCTCCTGGGACATATGCCTCCCAAATCTTACAGAAGATGCAGTTTACAGAAAGTGGGAGAGACAAACTTCATTCATTCTAGAAAACTAACTACAGGGTTTATAATTTTTATGTATAAAAGTTAGAGCAAAGCAAGAAAAGGGTAGCAATCTATTACAACCAATCAAGTATCTAAAGCCATACTTCAGCCATATTTTTTATTAAAAATTTGGGAAAAACTTAAAATTTTGGTTGAGTTATTTTGTTGAGATTTCTATTCTAATTTAATTTTTATTACATCAGGGAAACATTGTGATGTAAAGAAGGTGACTGGAAAAGTAGTGAGACCAATACAAACCCTCCCTTTTCAAAACAAGGTTTCCTTTCCCTACTAAATGTTTTTGCTGTTGCCCCACTGGAGATCACTTTCTGCCCCTGTTACACCCTGTTGTCCAAAAAGCAAGTAAAGATAAATTTCCCCACTGGGGTCAGAAAAACCTTAAAGAACTTAAAACAGAACTAAACCTGTGACTACTCACCAATTCTGTTCTATCATAGGGTGCCACCATCTTCCCTCTTCTCTACTTCTCAAAGATGATCTTTGGCCATCTTGATTGGGATTGGGTTCCTTTTTTCCTGGCGTCGGACTGGCAATTAAGAGCAGATATTGCAGAAGGGACATTGCCTATCCCTAGATGCAATAACCTACCACCTTCCTGAGTCTCAGAAGTTCAAAGTGGCACTTTAATTCCACTTTACCCATTTCCCAATAGTTTAATCTGGATTTGGGCATCATATTTGCACTTTTATCAATTTATCAATTATCAATTATTATCAATTTCCCTTTATTTTTTAAGGAAATAATACACTTTAATGTACTATTTATAGTTGATGATTTTACATATGTTTTTTTTATGTAGATGTTATTGATAATATTTGTAATACTGTAGTCAGGAAAATTAGTCAACTTCTTTTTAATATCAGCCATTGCTTTTGATGGTTGCTGTAGCAGAGCTGGGTCTTTCACAAGGCAAGCCTAGGCAGAAGCCCATGATCCAATGATTGTCTAAGGGCCCAACAACAACCCTTCTGCTCCTAACATATACAAGGAAAATATCACAGAAGCTGTGCACCTGTCTGTCACTTCACAATAGAGAATGCATTTGTTTACAATTAATGCCTGATGGGGATGACCATGCCAGTATAAACAATGCAAACAGAGAGGCTTCTTTGTGCCTATTGCAATACTTATCAATGTCAATCAAATTGATGGAAGGTCAAAGCTGCTGCCTAGGGCCCCATTCTGCCCTAATCCATCTCTGTGCAGTAGCAAATAGTCTGTTATTCAGCTATAGTTCAGGCAAATTAGATTGTTCATTGAAAAATCACGTCAATCCCTTGTTTTAAACAATTTCAGTTTCCAATATTTCTTAAAGCACTTTGGTTGCGAGGTTACATTGTCAAAAGCAACACCTTTC
Source organism: Pyxicephalus adspersus (assembly GCF_032062135.1). Taxonomy (NCBI): domain Eukaryota; kingdom Metazoa; phylum Chordata; class Amphibia; order Anura; family Pyxicephalidae; genus Pyxicephalus; species Pyxicephalus adspersus. The sequence continues at coordinate 28,740,983 of NC_092860.1, forward strand.
GTTCCTCATTAATATAATAACAATATTAATACCAGTTACCAATACCGGTGGCTCAGTGCTTAGCACTCTGGCCTATGCATCACTGGGTCCCGGGTTTGAATCTTGGTCAGGGCACTATCTGCATGGAATATGCAGGTTCTCCTCCTGTTTGCATGGGTTTTCTCCGGGTACTCCGGTTTCCTCCCATATTCCACAAACATGCAGTTAGGTTAATTGGCTTCCCTCTAAAACTAAAATTAGACTTTAATAAAGACATATGACTATGGTAGGGACATTAGATTGTGAGCCTCTTTGAGGGACAGCTAGTGATGTGACTGTGGACTTGTGTACAGTGCTGTGTAATATGTCGGCACTATATAAATACTGCATAATAATAATAAAGTTGAAACTAAATAGTCCCATATCAAATATATATTATAAATGAATTACTGCGTAAGAGAGTTTCAATATATTTGTATGCTTATTTACCTATTACATCAACACCTGGATTCAATAAAATCTTATAAGTATAAGCTAGTACCTATGAGTCATTATAAAATGATGAGTTTACTTTAAAAATATGCTGTATTTGCCAAGAGCTAAATGACATCCTAAAATGAACATGTCTGCTACTTTACACCTGCAAAAGTCATTCCTTTCTAAGCCCTGCTTCACTACATGTTCTCAGTTATTACCTGTCATAAAAAAAACCCTCATCTATTTGCCTTTCTGAATAAGAAAGTAAGGACCTGACAAATTTATTTTCTGACCTAGCCCCTTTCCAGATGCTTTCTACCTGTTTAGCAAGAATAGTTCAATGTGTATTGAGTGCAGTTCAGTTGGAAAGGATGCAAAATGTTTACCAGGCCTAAGCCCAGAAGTCATGGAAATCAAGTCCAACTTCCTAATAACAAAGCAAAGAAATTCTAAATGCAAGCAGAGCATTCTTCCTTCTACTTGTATATTGTCATTGACTTTGGGAATCCTGTGTTAAAAGGACTATAAGAGTATATGGTTATATATATTGCACAATATACAAAACACAGTTCATTTATGAAATGTAACGATAACTGCTATTTGCAGAACTGGATCATACATTTGGAAATATTGCATATATATAAAAAAATATTTTATATTTACCCCAAACATTTTTCATAGATTTCGATTAAGTCAAGAAGGGTCAACGTCTGTAACATTTTTATTGTTGCATATGTCCTTGCTAGGGAAAAACACCTATTTTTCCTGGTGACCATTATCACTGCGAGGTAATCCACAATCTTTAGCTAGAGGTAAGGTTTTGAAAACCTTGACATGGGGATGTTTGTCTTTTTGGAGGAGTAAAAGTGAAAAATCTACACAATAAGATGAGCAAAAAATACCTTAGTTTGCCTTTGCTATTCATAACTAAAAGATAAGTTTGGGTCTTACATACTGTATAGTTTAGGCATATTTTGAAATGGAAATAAATGGAAGTTTTGAGAACCTGTAAATACTAGACATAAAAACTAATGAAACTAAATCACAGCTTGTTTTACACATATTATCAGTAAAAAGGCCAGAAGCTGCTACAGATCCAAGGTCCGAGGGTCCTAGCTCCTACTCTGATTCAAATATGCTAGTTTAATTTGTTCCTTATTGCTCCAACAAAGGTGTAATTACAGCTGATTTTTCCTGAGGCATTTGTTGGTAAAGATCCTAATGCTACAAAGTTTCAACTTTTTATTGGGTTTATTTTAATCAATCAAGACAAGAGTTTTTTTTTACTGTTACTAAAGCCCCACAACATGAATCCCAAAAGGCCACTTTATATCCATATCTCTCTTTTTGACCAGTTTCCTGAAAATGTACCAAAAGGCCTATAGTTTTTGGATTATGTAATTTGCTTGCCACCTCGTGTTTAATTTGGGCCACTCCAAGCACTCTAAATAAAGCTACATACACACTTCCAATTATTATCGTTGGAAAACGAACGACGAACGTTCATGCACGATATATATGAACGATCGTATAGCACCGATCCTGCACATAGAGTTAACGACACGATCGTTCATAGATATTGTACACACAATAGATACGATCGTTTAAGCGATAGAGGAACTATGTGCACGACAGGAAAGTGAACGGACGTTCGTTCATCACGCATGCTCTGAACATGGACGATCAACGAACGACCGTACACACGAACGATGTTCAACGATCGTCGTCCAATCCGATCCGTCGGTCCGGTCGTTCGTTTCCAGCGACTTTCCTCGTTCGTCGGCGTCGTTGGTTACTTTTTTACCAACGATTTTTTGCCCAATCGATCGTTCGTCGTTCGATTGGAACGATAAAAATTGGAAGTGTGTACGCACCTTAAGAGTAGAGCACATCTTTGAATAAAACACCACACTGGTTAATGATTACAAATCTGGAGCAAGGACTTGGAGCATCCTATCCACCAAAATAAGCTATGATGCTGTGCCAGACTGAGAGGGTATCATTGATTTTCATTTTTTACTGGTTGAACCAAATGACTCATGTCTTTTCTCAACCTAACTCTGTACCCAGAGCCCTTAAGCACAGGGTGCCAAGGACTTTCTAGCAATGAAAAGCACCCCTGCCAATCAGCAAAGATTGCTTAGTAGCTAGAAGAGACATTCAAGCTCACAGGTTTATTATTTTGTGTGAAAATAATACTTGATTAGTGTTAAGTAGATCACAGTCCACATTTTGCATCAACTGTTGGACATTTTGAATTGAGTCCAATAGTTAACTTTGCATGTCTAAATGACAAGGGTAAAAAATTATGAAAAAGATTTTAATATATAACTATTTAGCCAGTTGAGAAATTTCTGTGAGACATATGTCATGTATCTTAACACCACTCAAAGCCCAAAACAAGGGGCTTTAGTAGAATAAAGTACTGTTGTCTCAGGTACTTGGTAAGGTTAATTAAGTAATAAAAAGCTTAGTATTGGGGTCAAGGGTTAGGGAAATTAGAATAAGTCTTAAGAGAAAAAATTCTAGTCTTAGAAAGACCACCTGGAAGGAGAGTTACATCACAGCAAGCAATGAGGGACAACAGTAAGTTAAAAAAAAATAAATTTATTAATAATAAGTATGTTTTCCACTACCGTATATTGTAGGTGATTTAAAGAGAGGGAGAGGTCTGCCTTACGTGTTAGGTTGTTGGAATTCACGGTCAATTTTAGAGAAGCCATAGTTCAAAAAGAAAGGAAATTGGGGTAAGTTAGTAACAGTTCAGAGATTATGAACATTTAGGGGAACTGCTTTACTTTTTCTTGTTTTTGATGCTGAAAGCATTGACTCAAGAACTATTTATTTATTTTCCTTTACTCTGATGATGTTTTTCTTTAACTTGCAAAAGTATTCATACTTCTCATGTTTATTTAAAACTAAAATAATGTCTGAGATGGGGCTTTAAAGGTATTAATAGCTATTTGTGTAAGGCAACTTGTGTGCTAAGATAACTGGTCCATTATCCAAACAAATCACCAAAACATGTAAAACATAAACACACTGAAATGGTTAAAGAAAAACATCAGCAGAGGAAAGGCAAAATAAATAAATTAATAAATCTGACAAAGCATTTACATGGAAGTGACTTGAAATGACAGACACAGATAAATATCTTGGACAGCTGTGTGAAAATAAGGGAGGCTCTGTAATTATCTTTCTTTTTGCTCTTTATCTAACCTCTCCTGAAGATTTTAATCTCTATTTACTGACAGACATAATGATGCAAATGGAAATACTCTGTCATTAAACTCTTCTCACCTTTGATTTGAAGCAAAAACAAAAATCTTGCAGTAACATTATTTGTTAGATATACAGTGAAATGAAGAAGTAGCAGTAACTTCATTCAAAGCCTGCTATCCATTGAACTTAAATGAAAATAGTAATTATAGTACCGACTACTTAAAAAATATACCATTGTAATGTGTGTACCATAAAAGGGCTAGCCTATGAAACATGGCACAGACAAGCTGAACTAATCACAGACAGCTAAACAATAAAGTACATACCTGAAGGTTGTTTTATTTGCCAGGGAATTATACTTCTGACCATCCATTCTAGAGATTGGCACATAAGCAGCTTGGAGACCTGACTTTTCTTTATTGTAGTTAAAAAACACAACTGGGCATTATACATGTCCCTAACCTGTGATTGGACAAAAAAGTGTCATGCACAGAGAGACAGGACCCCTAGGGGGTGCTATGGCTTGCGCAGAGGTGGTGAGAGCCCTGAGAAGGGCCAAGGCGCAGAGTCAAAGCAGTAACCAGGTCTTCTCCAGACCCTCTGATGGTGAGGATGTTGCGCCGCTGGTTACTGCCTGGTTGTGGTCCCTGGGCACACCAAAGTGGGCAAAACAAGGTACCAAATTACAAAGCAGAAGGATAGTTGAGGAAAGGCGGGGTCGAGGCAGGCAGCAAGCAAGAGAGGTCAGGTCGCACGCCAGGGGTCAATTGCCAGGGATCCAGGAGACAAACACCAGTGACACGGGCCACTGCGGGTACAGGGAACACAGGAAACAAAGGAGACAGCTCAACAGAACTAGGGGCTCAGCACTAGTGGAGACTTGTTGCACAAATGCTTAGTGCAGTGTGTGAGCTAGCTAAATAGCCAGGGCTGGTCAAGAGGCTATTTTCTGATTGGCCAGCGGATTGGATGGAAGTTTTGCCTGTGACATAAAGGAGAAGATAGATGACCTCATCTCCTGCTCTGTTTTCTCTTCCTGCCAGCAAGTCCCCTGTTGGTAATTTAACAATATCATTGTGGAATAAGCTCCCTAAAAAATACTTTTTGCACATTTGATAAATTGCTTAGGGTTTTGAAAAGCTAGAAGCTTAGAATGTAACTGGGTAATACAGTTCAAAAGGATTGACACTAGGGACTGTTGATGCAGGGAACATCTGATTGCTTCATGGGATCAGGAAGGGATTTTTTCCCCCTGTGCAAGTAATTTAAACCTTGTTTTGTAAAAGATTTTTTTTTACTTACTCTGGATAAACTAAGCCATAAATGATTCTATCTGGAATCTGTAGGTTTCTAGTATGTTTATTTTGCTAGTGGATGATATTAATTGACCTATTGCTTTTTTCAATCTGACTAACTACACAACTTGCTTGATTGACATCCAATCTTGACCCTGTACAAAAGAATGCAGGTGGTTGATATCAAATCAAATTCAATATCTTACTATAGTTGGTTTTAAGTACACTTAATTGTTATTTTACATTCATTTATCATTCAAATTAAATAACAAAGACTGTAATGTTTTACAGCTTACTAGTTCTTGGGCTAGGTACATGAAATGGTTCTCGTTCTATATTCGGCTCAGGGATGATATCAGACGAGAATCTTGCGTGTGTACAGGACTTGTTGTCCATCTTCCCGAGAACCGTCCTGAGCAGGGTGCCGCTCAGTCGTTCTCCCCCTTCCCTCTCTATAGAGCAGAACGGTGCTGTATGTGCAGCTCTCATTCATGCATCATGCAGTTGTTAGTGGTTGGAAAGCATCATCAAAGATCCTTTCCAACGACAATTATTGCACATGTGTAGATAGCCTAAGAGTAGTTTTATTTTTACATGGTTATCCTATCTCTACTTGTAACTGATCACGTCACTTAAAGAGCCCAAGATGGTATCAGCTGTTAAAATTTCCAAGACAATCAATAGGAATTTCTTTGCGCTCATTAAATAAATATAACAAAATATTTTAAGTAGTATTTTTTACAGGCCAGAAAGGATCAAAGAAGAAAAATGTATTGTTAGGTTTTAAATACATTTGTAATACAGTATGTTCCTGTTAGCTGTTGGCAAGGCTACACAGTTGTCTGTGCTGCATGGATAAATGTATTGAATGTACTATAAATAAATAGGCAAAATTAATTTGACAGTGTATTACACACACACACACACACACACTAATATCTAGTATTGAGAATAAAGGTTGTGCTATTATAAAGTTTACTAAGTTGTCTGTCAATATAGTTTTGTCTGTCAACATATAATAATAATAATGTTACATATTTTTTACTATATTTTTTTGGGTTTGAGGTTTTCTGTATATAAAGTATCTGCCTCTATTATCTCTGTTCAATTTACTTTAGTACTAACAGAAATTGTATCAGAGACCATATTCAAAGAACAAAAAAACATAGCTTTATTTTACTCTATACAACAGTTATTTTTTTACTTTCTCTGGTATTTTTCTCTCACAATGTTAAAATACATTTTTATTACAAGACATAAAAATAAATAATTTAATAAAAAGCTTAGTCTTATATTTGTTTACAAAAACAAAACAGTAATAGTTAACTTTGGATATCATTGCTATCTGAAATGTTAGTCTACTTTGGGGTTACTTTGTTACATGGAAGTTTTAGTAAACAATCAAGGCACATGTGGGGTTAGTTTTATTATTTGTTGTAGTTTATGTACATATTCTGTACATGAACAGTCCGCCAGATACTACCTCAAGTCAAGAGAGGCAAGTCAGAGACAGATTATGTTTCGTAACAATAAAGGACATAGATAAGGTAATCCATTCCCAGGCTGTACTATGCCAGCGTTCTACTTGACCCTTTCTGCCTCTTGCTTATGCCACCTACCCTTCCAAGGGGACCGAATGAAACAAAACAAAACCTAAAAGAAATACAAAATAAATAGTTGAGAAGACAAAAATAAAAACAACATAAATAAAAATAATATATGAAAATAAATGTAAAAATAGCAAAAATAATGAAAAAACAAAAAAATGAATAAGCAAGCCACAGAGAGTAGAAAATTTAAAACATTAAAAACCAAAATAGACAAATTTATAGAAAATATACAAAACACAAATGTTTGATAAATTAAACACATACAAAAATCAATAAATATGTGTGATAAATAGAAATATTGAAATGCAAACAAAATAACAGAATTTGGAACAGTATCTACAACCATAAAGGATATGTGATTGACACATGACACAGCAACTGATGGGGCATAACCATGTGATCTTTGAGGATGAATTACTCCACAGCTACAGTGATCAGTGAGGATTTAATATAATGTATTTTGCACTGTTTATCACCAATATGTAAATGCTTTAAAGGCCATAATCTAGGCACAGGTGCACACTGAAGTTATTGTCTTAACCTAAACCATGAGTCAATCTTCCTCAAACTTCCTTTTAGTACATCTTCCGAACTTGTGAGTTGGGGTAAAGCTTTAAATCCTTTGGGGCTATTGATGAATATACTAAAATAAAAAGTTGTGTGCCCAGAGTTCAGCTTTAACCTTTGAAAAAAGTATGAGCTATAAAAAAATTATAGGTTTTGATAACACAATATGAATATTACACTCTTTGGGGGTCAAACATTTGATTCTTCACATGAAGATCTGTATGTATATATATATATATATATATATATATATATATATATATATATATATATATTTATACATAGCTCCTGTGCTTTGCCTTCAAATCCCTACACAGTTCATGTCCCACTTACATTTCGGACCAGGTAAAAAAAATACTCCCCCAGCTGCTCTCTCCGCTCCTCCAATGACCTACTACTGACTTCTTCACTAATAACCTCATCACACACACTGATACAAGACTTTTCTAGAGCTGCCCCAACTCCTACTTCCTGCTCATTTAAAAGAGCTCTCAAAACCCATTTTTTCAAACTTGCCTACCCATCTTCTTCTGTCTTTTGAAACCATCACTACTTCCCACCATTACATATCTCCATCCTATTGTGTGTAAATTCCCCCACCTACTAGATTGTAAGCTCTTCAAGGCAGGGTCTTCTCCTCCTGTATCACTCCGTAATATAATGGTGCTATGTAAATCCTGTTTAATAATATTATTAATAGTAAATTATCTCTCTCTCTCTCTCTATGTATATATATATATATATATATATATATATATATAGGTTTACATGTATATATGAATGAGAATTTTACACAATATTACATGTGATTCTGTGATTTCGCACATTTCACAGCTAATCCTTGTAAAATAATAATGTATATGTCAAGCTGACATAAGGTTGACTCCAAACAAGCTGAAAGCTACCAGCTGTCAAACCCTTGTGTACAAGTGAACACAAGGAAAGGTAGAATCATTTTTTGGATCCATGCCTTTCTTGGATCAATGTCCATGGTTCCACCTCTTGCCTTTAAATAACATCTGTGTTCTGCCATTTCAGTACTGTGCTCCAGTTCTAAATGCCTGGCTTGCATTATTTTTTACTTGACATGATCTCAGGATGTCTCACAATGCTGTTTTTTTTAGGTATCCTGCTTCTGATCTTGGCATCCCCCCAACCCCCAACCAGCAGTTATCTGGTGCTTATGACCGATGGCATCACACTTCAAAGTGATGGCAGCATTTAGAATGATACAGTATGCTGAATAAAATGGAATGCCGAAGTAGTCAAATAAATTACAATGAATATGCCTGATGTGTAACATTTTGTTCATGTCTGTGTGATTTTGTTCATACTATTACTGCAAGGGAAGACCTCACTGACATTGAAAATGGATTCAGCTGCCAAGATAGCTTAAGGGTATCAATGGGTAACAATGTCCTGTGATCCTGTCAGGATTGTGGAATATAAAAAAAATTCAGTACAAATGCAATGTATCACAGAAATCATTCTTTAGCTGGAGAATGGAAAATAATACTTTGTGACCATTTCAACTTAAAATGTCCCCATGATATATAAAATTACTATATAGATACCAATTCATCTGAAAAGAAAATACAATGCATAAACATTATTATTGTACAGTTATGCCTAATTTTAGGTTCTAAACAAACTAATGAAATAACTGTCCCCAAACAATATTAATACATTCTGGAAAATCATTTACTGCTCTTATCAAAAGTAGATGCAGAAACAAACATTTGGGCCTGATTTAAAAAAGCTCCCCATGGCTGGAGAGGATACACTTTTATAAGTGAAGCTGGGTGATCCAGCAAACCTGGAATAGATTTCTTCAAAGTCATTTGCTATTTTCTAGCAAATGTTTTGAATCCTGCACCAGATCTATTTCAGGTTTGCTGGATCACCCAGGGTCACTGATAAAAGTGTATCCTCTCCATCCTTGCAGAGCTTTATTAAATCTGGCCCTATAAATTAATTATTAAAGGTCCATTATCTAAAGGACCAGTGTACTGTATTCTTGTATAGGGTCAATATAGCATTTAGTAAATAGATCCCTTTTTTACTATTTTACTGGACTTTATTTATATTCTTTTCAACATTTTCCTGCAGAACAAGATGTCCAGTTACAGGAATTCAGACAAGTCTTATGAAACTGCTGGGGGTGCTTATAATAATCATCTTACATTCATTTTTTATTTCTATTCTGCAAATATAAAAGAAACTGGTGTATTCAGAGCTTTAAAAGTATTAGGTTACATTAAAACAAATACCGGTATTATGTTATCATTGTTCACACATTTCAGTGTATAGGTCATCTGTTATTTTTCCCATTAAGCTTTAATTAAAATGATACCATGAAACCATATTTTTATTAAACAGGCTGTGCTATTTTAGGTGAATTATTATTAATACATTGTGAGGTGTGTACCATAACAAGAATGTTTGTGCCTTTACATCACCTATTCTGGCTGCAATCTGATTCCATGGTATTGCATATCGCACATCATCATAGTTCTTTACATTGCCTATCTAAGTAATCTTTTTGTTGTTTTAAAGGTATTGCCAAAATAGTTCAATACTGACCGCAGTATCTTCCCAAGGCAATAAACTTTTTTTCTGAATATAGCTATTCTCTTAAAATACAGTCTTGATCTTTAACACTGGTTTCCTAAATATGACTTGGAAAGGTAAAAATGCATTCCATTTTGAAAACAAGTTATATTTAGTAAATTTATGTCATGCATGTCAGAGATGGAGGCATGTTTTAATTTAGGAAAATATGCTATCACTGCTATTTATGTGTTACAATAACTTTGTAACGAAGATGGGAGATGGGAGACTTATGATTCTGATTAAATGCTTTTTCTAAAATAAAAACTGAATTGGCTTTGGTTAAAACACTGGGTATTTTAGAGATACTATTTACTGAAAACTCAATGATTAAATACAATGCTAAGATAAACCAAATCTAATATACATAGGTAATATAGATATGCAATCTCTTACTACTGCTAATGGTACCATTTTATCCATCTCCTGTAACTGTAAAAAGAAGAAATATCTCCTGACTAAATATGGCCACTCAGGAGTATTTGAAAATACCCCCAAAAAGTTTACTTTATACTATATAAAGACAATTGACTGAGGTAGGGACATTAGATTGTGAGGCCCTTTGATGGACATCTAGTGACATGACTTTCAACTTTGTAAATTGCTGTGTAATATGTCAGTGCTATACAAATACTGTGTAATAATAATTTGAGTTAACATTCTGGCGTACGAAAACTACATATATATATATATAGTAGTTAACCAGGACCATACAAAGACCAGACCAAGTACAAAACCTCCTCCATGGCTGATGGTAGCATCAAACTTTGGGTATGCTTTTCAATAGCAACAAGTTTTGTTGAATTCTAGTGAAAAACTGTATGATACCCAGAGGGGTTTAAAACCAAAGGTCAAGTTTTTTTAAGACAAAACTCAAACCACAATCTAATTGAAAATCTATAGTAAGAAGTAAAATAGCAATTTTCAAAGCATTAGAGACTTACCATAAAACCTTACAGCTGTAACTGCAGAAAAGGGTTTTTCACCCTGGAATATGGGTATTATTGTGGAAATATTTTGAACCATTAATGTTTTATGTATAAATAAAATGTACAAATCCAAAACAATTTCACCCTAATTGTGATTAATTATGGAAGGTTGGTTAGCACATTTCCACTCAGCTTAGAGGGTAGTCATAAAAGTGGACTCTGGAGGATTGTATTTTCTGCTGATGCATACATATACACATATCCTATGAGTGTGTAAAAGGCTTTGTAACGAACTGAACAAAGTATTCCCAAGCACACAATAAACCTTTTTGGAACCATTCCAGTTGTTAAAGGAGGAAGAAGAAGTGCATCCCTGTAATTTTATGTGTGGCCATTGGAGTTTACAAAATAAAACTTATGACACCATCTAAGCCACACGCAAATGAAATGTGGAAATTACCAAAAAAAAATCCTTCACAAAGCAAAACCACCCTACAAATTTATCATCCTAAGAATGCATCTACATTACAAGACAGAGCAAGGCTTGCCTATTGCAAACATAGCCTGACCACTGCTATCCAACCAAAATTAGATCACAATTTTGTGTCTTCAATAACGACTGGGATACAGTGCAGGTTATGACCTCCCCAGGTTTATAATGAGCCTTAGGTCTTTAGGTCTATCTAGACTGAGCAGTAGAAAATCCTCAGCCCTTACCTTCATACCTTTACTTGGATTATTGATTTATTTATAGATGAAACCAAAACTGTATGATAAGAACGTAACATAACGTGTCTATGGGTATCAGTATTGCTCAAACGTGTCCATGAGTACCAATAACAAGTAATATTTTTCAAAAGTATACAGTAGTACAGAGTATAAACAATAAATCAAGTTCAACCCATTTATGACTCAAATTTTCCAACATGAAAACTGACTTTATCAGTTTTCATCTAAATGCATAAAATAGTCTGCTGTGTAACAACTGTAATGGTGTTCATTATAGTCTCCATCTAAGGACTACATATACTGTGGGTGTATATATATATATATATTAATAATTCAAACACGCTTGTTTCACATGGACTTATTTTTAAATTGCTGACAAAAAGCACACATTTCAGCACCTTGATGGCAGAGTCAAAATACAAGGATAAAAATGAACAGCCCATTCAAAAACATCATACCATAAATAAGTTATTCATCATCAGTTGAGAAAATTCCTAAACAGTACTTTTTTTGTTACTGGATATCTTCAGTTTCATAGCCAGCATCATTCAAACCTGGACCCACCAAGACCGTTTTTTCTTCCTATCACCATGCTTCTTGTCAGCAGGAACTACAAGAGGCTGATACCAGGTCATATTTAAACTCAAAATCCGCCCCAAAAAATACACTTACCTTCAATCCTGCAGAGCAGATTGATTCATCTGAAGGTCTCTTTCATCTGGTCCGCATCCTCCTGGTCCGCTCTGGGCGCCGCCATCTTCGCCTCTTCTTCTGGGTTCTTCTTTCTAAGTCACCCGATCCAGTCGTGAGATCAGGTGACGAAGGTTGGAAAAAAACTTGTCGATCTCATTGCGCATGCGTAAGGTCAGCAATTTTTTTCCCTTTTCATGGGCATGCACAGAAAAAGCACCCAAGAGCCTCCCTGAATGCGTGGCATATGTATCCCTGGAGGCTTTGTGCTCCAATTCATTCTTTATCGAAAAAAAACCCCAAACATTAGAATTTTCACTTTACAATAAAGGGTTGTCTACCCTTTTATGTAAAGTGAACATTCTGAGTTTAGGTACGCTTTAAGGCTTGTTTACAAGGACAGTTTTGCAATGTTAGGAGGCTGCAGGGACTGGACTGCTATAAACCTACTAACCACCAGCCTTTATCTGCATGCTTTACAATCTGAGTGTTCAGATAGGCGAGTATCAGGTGTTCATTATGCACTTTTTCAGACAGCTCAGCAGCATTTTGTACTTGGTTGACCCTTGTTGAAGTGGAACAAACAAGTAAAACACGTGCCTAAACTTCTGTAAACACCTGTTTCATCCTACGGACAAAAAATACACATGGGTGTAGACAGGTGATTAGCAGTTTTAGAAGGTAAAATTGCACAAACTCACAAATGTCATAGAACAAGCCCTTACACTGCTTGATAAATAATATTTAATTATGTGTTAAAGGTTACACAGCTGCAAAAATTTGTGTCTTTTATATATGCCTAGAATTCAGGTTTAATGGGTTGCATTTAATTATATTATAATTAAGTATAAAGTTAAACTTTATGCGAAAACGTAATATTATATTTTTTAGATTTCCACAGCGTAATATAAAAAGAATACAACAAAACAAAATAACATTACAAATCAAGTTTTCTGCAGAGCATGAGTATTTTTATTTTTGACAAGTCGATTAGACTTGTTTCATGTCACTACCTTAAGGCATTATTGCACCTACTGTATGAATCTTAAGTGTATTTCTATGAACACATTTGAGGTGAGAAATGGGTGGATACAAAATTCCTTCAGTCGTGAACAAAAACTATAGCTTATAATAACCAGCCAACAAAAACAAAACTGTCTTAACTTATCAAAGTCCAAAGAAACAGCATTCCAGACCTACTGCTGGTGTTGCAAGTTTAGAACTGCCAAGCGTCGGTAATCAGTCAACATGAGAGAACTTCTGATTGAAGCATAGTAAATTTATAAGTCATCCTTTCAAGGAAATTATGATAGGATATTTAAATGGAGTTCATGTAAATGTTTTCATAAAAGAAACACATATAAATGCATTTCTTTACCCGAAAATGCATTGTATTATTTATTTATGGTTATCTACAGATCACAACAGATCAACTAAACATTTGGCATTTAAAACTTAAACAATTTTATTGATTTCATGTAATCTTTAACAAATAATAGTCCCCACAACAGTAATAATCTACTGAAATAATGAAAGCGTTATACCCATTTTTCAGTTGGTAGGAGGAGTTGGTAGCAATGAGGTTTTCATGGACATTTATTTTGTTTTCATGACTTTAATGAAATGTATTATTTCCAGAATTTTATGTCTTCTTGTCTAAGATGTAAAGGCACCAAACGGGTTATTTAAAGAGCTATACTGTACATTCAAAAGCAGCCATACAGCCTTTGTCAAATTTCCAAAGCCCCTTAGGTTCAAAACACTTTTCATACATATGGGATGCCGGCACATGTTGTCATCTACTTCTAGAGACAATGTACTCATTCATTTTAAACTACAGCAACACCTTAGTAAATACTTAATCACTCAACTCCAGGCTATGTGATTGCACTGATGTTCCATGTATGACGTATCCATGTTTAAAACTGAACTTATGGAACACCCTAAATCACAATCTCAGCTTTAACCTACCCCTGCAGCTACAGTCAATTAAAGCTTTTGAAAGAAAAAACATGTTCACCAAAAAATATGATAGCAATGTGTCTGGGTGCACCTGCTCCCCAAATACCATATAAATCAAATTTATTTAGTACTTTAACATCAAATATAACATCAGTAACTTATAACAACCAAACATAATTCACTTTTCCTTAACTAAAACAACCAAAAACAAAACATTTTTTCCCTCTACTGTGTCTCTCTAGGGTTACCTCTAAGTGTTCTGATTTTCTCATATGTCCCAAAGACATGGTAGGTAATTGGTTTTCCAAAAAATGGCCTTGGTGTAAGTAGGGGCATATGACTATGGTAGGGACATGAACTTGTGAGCTCCTCTAGGAGAAATTTAGTGACATTATTATGCTTAAAGTGCCATATATGCCATATATATATATATATATATATATATATACCAAATAAATACATGAAGATAATATTTCCCCTACGCCTGAATTCCTGCCCCCCATAGGAGTTTTGATCTCTTGTTTTATGTGTTTATGTGTTATTGTGTTGTCACATACATTGGAAATGTGCTTTCAATCTCTATTTTTTGCTGTATATGTTACACTTTCAACTGTTTCTTGTTCTCCATTTGTATACTGGTTGTATATCCTTTTTCCTCAATAAAAATATAGTTCAAGTAAATAATATTAATAACTTATGAAAACTAGGTGAACTGACACCCCTATTGAGTGTTTGCTGGCAAACTTGCATGAATGCCAGCCTTTTTATAAACATCTTAGGAACTAGTTTAGCCAATTAAAATCATACATTTCCAAATATTTACTCATGATTTATTTTCATCATTGGTTAAATGTATACAATGCTAGACTCTTAATTTCTTCTTTATTGATATTATCTCGTTATACCATGTTCAGGCTGTATAATCCTTTCCCAAATTCTACAAAATTTATTAAAAGTTGTTTAATATAAATTATAACTGCAATGAGAGTGCATACAGAAGTTACATTTGATTGGGGCTTAATAAAGTTTGCTTAAAACCTCTGTAATCAGTTTAAAAAAACCAAGCTTGTTATCACGCCTACACTCTGTAAAATGAGGTATACAAAGTAAGCTTTGTCTTTGCCAACATGTCTGACATCACCCTAGGGGAGATACAAAACCACAAATTAATTAGTGTGTCATGCATAACACACTTTTATTTGTTTTTCTGTTTGTTTTCTTTTGCCTGCTGTCCAAGATTTCTGAAACAGGAATGGTCCTAATTACTCAAAGTGTACATGTGCATACCCAAAAATATGCCCCACAATGGGTCAAAATGTCAAAAGTGAACTGTATTTTTCTGCACCTAAAATAAAAGAAAATTGTATTTGCAAATCCAAAAACTATCTTTATCCATAATAGAAATGGAATCATGTTTAGAGTTATGATGACTGTTGTCCCTTATATCTATGGACATTTACTTTAAGTCACAAAGATCTCTTTTTATTTATGCCAAAGGATTCATTTGGTGGTAACTTATTATGTAAGATGATCCCTGTAGCTGGTTTTAATTCAAATTGTGCAGAAGTAATCTGTTTAAGATATATTTGTCTGTTTAGCAAACAACATTTGACTTTCTAAATGAATAAACAGATGGTTTTGTTAAGAGCTATTGAAGCCAGACAAGGAATCTAAGGCAGGGAAATGTTATATCATTTGACACAAGATGTTAACAGGCTCACACATGTCTTAAAATGCCCATAGACTTTACTTAATTATCTCCAGGTTCTGCCTATTTCATCCTTTATGAATTGGTTACTCTGTAGACAAACCAGTCAATAGGTTTTATGGGAAAAGCCCAAAAGGTTATTAGGGATATATATTAACATTGGGGTGTCTTTGAAGAAACAAGTCACATGCAATCTAGAGAATCGCATACTTATTGCTTACAAAGATTGCTTACATTGTATTCATGAATGTAATTTTCCATTTTCCATATGCAGGTTAAGTGTATATATTTTTTTTCCTCATTTGCAGGGAGTCCTCACCTATCATAAAATGTATTAGTTCCAATTCTTTCCACAAAATAGGCAATGAACATTGCAATAGGTATCCTTTGCCTATTTGTTTAACTATCCAATGAACTACAATCATCATCAAGCCTTCTCTGACAGACCTGGCCTGCCCATAGACCTTTTGGCTATTTGCGCTCCTTAGTCATCTAGTTTCATGTATGTACATTACCTGGTGCAAGCTGCAAAATGAAAAAACAACAGTTCCAGCCTGAAACTTATCCTAATTGTCATAATTGACAGGAAGCTGCATTTCTTATTATTGACAGGCATACAAAAATGAAGCCAACAGCTAGAATTAGCTGAGCCCCACTATATGCCAGTACATAGCAATGTATAGATGTATAGCTGAGCCCCACTATACTTGTCAATTACATATATAAGATGGCCCAGCCAATCCAGCTGTCAGGTGATAACAACTGACAAGGTCAAGTGGCTTGATTGGCTAAAAGCCTTCCATACCTGTCAATGACAGGAAAGAATATAATTGTCTAGAAGGCTATCGCTATCATTAACATTTTACATTTTGTTTACATTTTTAATTCATAAGGGTCACCATTTTCCCAAAACCAAACTAATGCATTACCATTAACTGCAAATTTACTCTTTAAAGGCATCCCATCAAAAATAACATAATGCCCTATTTACTTCCTACTCCCTCCACAATAATAACTAATATTTATTAATATTTTATTGTCCCCTCCAACCCATCCCTTTCACATTGGCAAGAATGGCAAATGAACACCACACCTACAGCCTCCTGGGATACCGACATTGTATTTCCCAGGAGGTTCAATTCTATTCAGTCTAGAAATCATATGCGATCTCCGTCCATGCAAACACCTCAATCCGTGCATGCATTGCATTATAGGGGGGCTGGCTGTAAGGAAAAGGAAAAGGCAGCTGGCCTCTGATGACGTAGAAAAGAGAAATGACGGTGTGGGACTGGGCTTGAACAAGCAAAGTTGGGGATTAGATAAGTACAGCGCAGGATTGTATGGGCTGGTTAGTTTGATTGTTTTGTTTGTATCTGCAAAAATAATTAATATTTAAATAGGGGGCTGGGAACATTTTATATAGGGAGGTGGAAGGTCCTCCTTAATCAATGCAGTCTTAGTTTTTAGGTTTAAAGGTTTACACAGT
Organism: Pyxicephalus adspersus; assembly: GCF_032062135.1. NCBI lineage: Eukaryota > Metazoa > Chordata > Amphibia > Anura > Pyxicephalidae > Pyxicephalus > Pyxicephalus adspersus. The sequence goes on from NC_092860.1 coordinate 28,758,247, forward strand.
CATAAAGTTGGTTAGGTAAAACATTCTTTCTTGCCTGTCCTTGACATATAAAGAGAGTGCCTTGACAGTAAATCAAAATCACATATCAAAGTATAAGTGAAAGTTTTATAGGTATGGAAGGGAATCCAAGTTTAAAAACTATGACCTTAACTCTCCCTGCATTGAAACATGTGCAACTCTCATTCTAGGCGGAACAGTTTTAGTTGTAATGGAAACAAAGCAGATCCACAAAGCACATTCATCACTATGAAAGTAAACACACAGCTTGTACACTCTACAGAATGTACACAACACAGCGAACATCAGGTCCCTGTGTCTACCAGATTTTAGAGGGCATTGCTGCTGCAGAGCCTGTGCTGCAGCTGATGTGTTTGTTCTCTCTATTGATTAGTACAAACCAAGGACATTAAAAAACTGCAGCTGAAACGCTGTTGTGCTCTGTGGGCAGGTCTGGCACAATTCATAATGCAGAGAAAAAATGGTGGGACAGGAGGACAAGCCTTCCCAATGCAGATGCTGCAAACCCCCCATTATCATCTCAGATGTTGTAAATAATAAAAAAATTATTCTTTTTTTTTATTGGCCTGTTTACATCTGTAAATGTAATAGTTAATTAAATTCTTTTTATATCCTAGTCATAACATCATGTACCATTGACATAACTGTTAAACTGCTAAGTGTAATTATTTCAGTCTGGGAGAACCAGCTAGACCCTCCTACATCATTTTGGTTTTATTGCTAACACTCAAGCTAATTTCACCTATTGCTTTAGGATATCTATTATTGTTAAACCGACTAAATATAAGTAATGTAAGATGAAGATTGCATTGTTTAGAAATCGTAAGGTACAAGCTAGAATTTCCCCTTTACACATGTTCTGACAGCCCTGGGTTTCAAGACAATGCCACATTTGTATTATTATTATTAGGTAAGTATGTACTATGGGCAAATTAGAGTCTTTAATTATGCTAAAATACAAAAGATGAAATGATCACCATAGCAATCAAAACCCCAACAGTATCTTTACCATATTTGAAAGGATTTTCAGGAGGAATTGTAAAGTTTTCCGATTACAGTCATATAACTGTCGAAATTAAGTAGTACTTAAAAAAATAATCCTCTTTACCTTTTAAACTCAGCCTGAGGTAGCGTCACCTTTCAAAAATGCAGTGATCATTGCTGTTATTAATAGGTCCATGCTTAAAAGCATCTGTCTTTGTTCTCTAATTGAGCTTAAGAAAAGTTGGACAAGTTCAGTTGTATTTAGTATCATTTTTTAATTGTGTTATTTATATTAAAAAGGTTTGGATAATACAGTACAAGTGTGCCTATTCCACATTCTTATCAAACAAAATGACCTAAAACATACAAACATTAGGCTACTTAAGGTTTTTCTAAAGCAAATCATTTTTTCCAAGTTTGTTTGGTTGAACTGCATACATATTATTGTCATTATTATTTAAAGCCTCTCTCAAGGGAACTCAAGGTAGAAACGAGTAGCAATGCTTCTTTGGTCTGATGTATGCATATCTCACTCCCACAACTATATATTTGGGATCACAGCAACTGTACGCCATAAATAACATTCCCTTTAAAGTTACCCTCACCATTGCATTGGGTATTTTAACTGTTCCTTAGGCTATATACACACGTGCAAAAATTATCATTGGAAACGAACAACTAACGACCAATCGTCCGATAATCGCCAGATATTGCTTGAAGTTCAGCTTTAAACATTGACAGCACAGTTCTGTTGATTATCTACCCTCGTGGAGCCTATTTGCTCACCCTTTTACCATCTCAGCAAGGTGGAGCAGAGTGCACCATGATTCTGGCCAGGAAATAGAAGGTCCTTAGAATGCAGGGCTGGATAGCATTAGAGTACTTTTAGAATACAAGGACAGATGCAGTTCCTGGACAGCACTCCCCTTCCCTTAATCAGCACTCTTCTTCCAGTGCAAATAATGTAACTGAATGGCTACCCAGCCCTTTGCTCTCTCTAGTTCCTCTATAAAGGATTCAGATAAGCATTACCACTGGCAGCATGACCAGTAAATAACAACTTGATGTTAGCTACTAAAGCCAGTGTTGTGATCATTCTCTGCATTGTTTTAAGCTAAATGCCAAATGAAAAACAAGTAACAGGTTAATTGTGTCTAATTTATGGTCCCATGGCCTCCTTTTGCAGTTTAGTTAATTTCTTGTGGGAAAAGTTAAACAATTTACTAAATGATGCACAACACTTACAATGAAATATATAATTCATTATCAGCAAGAGCTTGTAGATAAGACTATAGTTAACATTAAATGTTTCCTAGTTGTGCTTACCACAGGGATATAGTGTCAGAGAATGCAGAGGTGGGCTACATTATGCTTATTAGGCAAATGGCAGCTAGGAGACTGAGAACAGCTGCTACTTAATAGCACAGCAAACTTGTCTTGTACGTCTGTTGCTGCTGTCGTATATCGGTGGCATCATAAGATGTATCATCAATACCAAATGCAAGATGTTGTGAAGAGCAAATCAAAATGGGCAATACAGCTGCTTAAAAAAAAACAATGATAGTGTGCAGAATAAGTATTGGTTAGAAAAAAAACAATACCGTTTGGAAGCCTTATGCAGCTTTTTGGAAATCTGTGAAGCATCTTCAACATTCTTTAAAAGAATAAGTAAAAATGACTGTCATTAACTACTACTACTAGTTTGACTTTCTAAATGCCATTTGACTTATAAGTCACAAGTACTTCACTAGAAGAGGTGGACATGCAACCATTCTTTCAAAGGAACACTTAATTTAAGAGGTCATGCATTGTAAAGGTCCTCCCCCCCAAAACAAAAGAAAATGCAGAGGACAAAGACCCCAGCTATTGGAACTGTCTGTGGTCTCTCTTCTAACTGACCTTTTCCCAATTACTGACTTATCATGCCTTGTTCCACGTTATCACTAAAAAAGACTGTTAATGTCAACAATTTGCTATGTTCAATTAAATAAACCTACTTAATATTCTGTGCAATGCTTCCTCATTTTTTTCTGATTCCTTTTTACATACTAACAAAACATTTCTCTGGGAATACCTAGAGCTGAAATGCATTTATAAGACTGCCTACAATGTAGAACATTTGCTTGACCCAAGCCATTGGCAAAGATGCCAGGGGTTTATTGGCAAAGCAATGGTTAATACATCTGATGTTAACCTTTGCTGCTAATTGCTGAGTCTTTTTATAGCACAGCTAACTGCTGTGACTTAATTCTACACAGGGTGCAGGAAGGAAAGCTGTTACTACATATTCATGCATGATTTATTTCTTGTTTCATATGTAAATGCTACGTTAACCACTATAAATAAAATACAATACTTTATAGCAATTTGATTAGCCTCACCTAATGTCTGGCTACTATATCAAAACTTTAATTCTCTAAATATTGTATGGCAATTGTCAAAACAGTCTCTAAATAAACTTAGCTAATGATGAAAACTATGGCACTGGCCTCCACCAAAGTGATTATTACATTGAAGTGAAATAAAAAACTACTGACCTATATACATAAATCACATATTGTGTGACTAGAGACAGCATATGTGTAGCATATTAGATTAATTTCAAAACAGTATTGCAATGCTCTGTTCACTTAGACTATGATGTAGAAGTTAATTAAGCGGATGCTTAACCACAGTGGTGCCTTGCTGTGATATAATGATATTAGATAAAAAATCATTCATGTATGATTTTCATTTTTACCTGATCAGATCAAGCAAACCTCGCATAAAAGTATTCAAACCTGCAATATTAATAAAAATCTAGGACTGCTTTGGTGCTTGCATGTACCTTTACACCTCTTTTGTGAGTGTTTCAGGAACCTCCAAACCTAAAGCACTTTAAAATGGAAACACATTAATCCTAATGTAATGGCAGATTTACCCATTCAAACTTTACAAGCCTCACTACTGGTTACTAAGCCCATGTGTAATGACCAATTGCTAGGGTTTCATGGAGATAGGACCATCATTTTCAAGAAACAAAAAATTTGCATATCTGAGGGTTTTGAACAGAGGAGATGTTACAATGTGCCTTTATTGTTGCAGCTTTAAATACTTTATTGCGAAAAAGTCAATTGAATCTGTACAAATGTATTCTAAATAATCCCGTACATACCCTTAAACTCATATCTGGCCAGCCAGTGATCCTCTCTATAGGACATGGTCTATGCCAATTTGGGCTGCTCCAGTCCTCCTGCTTGGAGGTTTCTGCAAAACACCGACCATCGATCTGCAGAGCTGTAAAATGATGGTTTCTAATTGAGAACCCTGAGCCTATATATGATGCAGCTTGTAGAGGAGCCTAACATAATGGAGAAAAAATTACTTGCAGGGCTGGAGGTAGGTAGCTTTGCTAAGTCTGAGCTGGTGTATGCCGCAGCCAATGGAAGAGGTGGAAGTCAACAAAACTATTATTTTAAAATGAATTTAAACACAATAGCTTTCTTAGATTGCATTGATTCCAAAGCTGGTGTTTTCACAGCTTTAATACAGGGAATTAGCATCCTAATTTGTATTAATCTTCATCATAGCAACCTCTTGCATTGACATTGAGAAGCACTGACAAAAATAGGTTCAGTTTATTTTATACACAATATATAATGGCACTAAAATGTAGATAGTGTATACATTATGATGAAATGTGCTTTGTAAGATAGTATTTCAGACTGAAGTTTCATGTAATTCTGTTGACATTGATCTGCTCCCATTTATATGACCAAGCTTTGTTAAAGTGTAGAAATATAGTTTATTTACTGACCCTATATAATGGTAATAGGGCAAATGCCAGATTGAGTACTCTGTCCTGAATCTTTCTAATTTTTTGCAATAATTTGTTATAACCTAATAATTAGAACTCAGAATACTCTTAAAACCATAGTCATACATACAATGTTTTCTGACAAATGATATCTTCAGATTAAACCACATCATTTGTAAGGTGTTTTTGCATTAAGTGCCATGTATTTGGCAGTAATATGTTTGTATAAATGATCACGGAGGAAGTCTTTAAAGCACTGTTTTAACTGCATCTCATTTTCAAAATGTACTGTTAATTAAACATTAACCATCAATTGAGTCTGGGTACATAACGGATTCAATTTAGGCTGTCATAGTGCAGCTTAAGTGGTTATAAAGCTTAAAACGCAGCATTCTGATACTGGCACAGTACCAGCTAAGAAAGATATTTTAATAGGTGACATAATACATGTTTAATTAAACATTTTCTTGAATGCAATTACTATTTTTACCCCTGAGACTTTAGTTAAGAATAAAGTCCAGAAGAGCCGACTACATAAAGCAGCACTCCATATATATACTAGACATGATTTTGAATGGACAAAAGGGAACATTTTAATAATTAGGAAAGCATAAGGTCCTGAAAAACTTAATATAAATAGCTTTCATTGTGTTCAATTTCCAGTACAAGCCTGATCTTGCAGTTTCTAGAATGTTATAATGTTTACTGATGAAGCGCATGGAGAAAGGAAAACCTCTATGCATAATAGAAGCTATTTGGGAGCTCCCTCTTAATAAAAGAAAACAAGCAAACAACATAGTAAGCTTGTATTTAGCAGTCATTTCTATAGGGTATCATCCTGCAACATGCTTAGAGACAATTAGAAACAATTAATTGTAATAGGGATTATATAAAAATCTGACTGGTTAGTTTTATTGTGCATGTCTGGGCAAAATAGGGAAAACAGCAAACCTGACATTCAGCAAACATTTCATGATGAAGAATCAACCACTGTCACATGGACTTGGAAGATGTAAGATTTGCTGCTTCATAAATAGGTCCCTTTGTTTCTTTAAGAAAAAAATTCAATTTCAATCAGTTGTTATCTTGCACGCATTTTCCCCTTACAGACTATAGAGCAACCATTTTTAACTTTATGGTTGCTCTATAGGTGTTTTGTATATATATAAATATATATTTATGTGTGTGTTTTATATATATATATATATATATATATATATATATATATATATATACAGTGCTCAACCCAGAATTTTTTTTAAGCTGGGTGTGAAGAAATTTTAGGCGGGTGGCAGTCCCTGTATTGAAGAAATTTTAGGCGGGTGGCAGTCCCTGTATTGTGACCCAACTCATCAGTAACCATCCAAAAACAGCCAGGTGGTTACTGAAACGTGCCGGGTGGTGCACCCTGCTAAAAGAGGCTGGGAAAAACACTGATATATATATTGTTTTGCCCAGCTATACACCTTTATGTATTACAAATATGGTATTATTTGATTTAATTATTTAATTAAACACTCCTGAGAGATTAAGTAAGGAAATAGTCCAGCTCAGCTGGCTATAAAAACAGCACTCCATGCTTACAAAGGTCCAGTCATAGCTAGTTCTCTTTACGTTGATACAAAGGGTAATTTCCTTGATTTTAACCCAAGAACATAAAACACACCCCGCCCTATAAGATGAAATAGTTTGCAAATGCTGTCTGACTAAACTGCTAGAGACTCTTCTATCTAAATGAATGTGTCTGGTTTCTAGGCTTAGACTAATAAATGTGCTATCATCTCAGCTTACAGTGATCTGCACTTTAGGTTAATAGAACTAGAACTCTGCATTTGTGGCTTAACATAATTTTATTTTAGTCTTTGCTCTATGTATAGCCTATTGATCTACTCACAGTTATGCTAATGTAGATATCACTGCTTTAGAGTGTTTCCTGGTGATTGGATAGGTAAATAAAAGCAAAATTTTCAGACATTTGTTCATATGTAAAACAAAGTCTGGCATCAGGATCAATTCAATTTTATTTTAGTTCACCTGAAAAATACCAATCTGGGGCTTATAGATGTGTAAATAGCTGTCAAATATGCAGTCTTCTATGGTGCTACCAGTCCATATAGTGATAAACATGGGTCCGGTGTTGTAAAGACTCTAAGCTAAAACTCTTGAAACCCCAGTCTACTGCTAAAGCTCAAAGGCATTACTCCATCTATAGAGCAGGTAGTGAATAATAAGGAAGGGATATATGCAAATTATTTGCCCCATTACAGTAGATGAGCTAGATGCCCACTGACCTAAATGAACTGTTATAAGGGTTTTTTAGACATTTTAGACAGAAGGGTGGGTGTTGCCTGTGGATGCTCTGCCTCTTATAAGTGTCTCTGTCATACTCTAATCCCCAAAGTGAATCAACCTCAATAGAGTCGAATCCCTTAAAGAATACAAATATTCTCGCACCTTGCCAGGGATATTCCATTTAGGTTAGTAAATGAGGTGAAGCTTTGCTGACTTCAACCATCCAATCATGTGCAAGAAGAAATCAGTTTTTTTTTCCTTACATGATTTTGGGTATTCTTTACAAAGTGAACTATCAATTCATTCACTAAGCTAAGTGAAATATCCCTTGAAATGTGAGGGTATGTGAACAGCCTAAATTCCTTAACTAAATCAGCCCCAATATCTCCAAACACAGAAAGGCAGTTCACTTACCAAGGTGAATTATCCCCCTTGCAGAGAATAATTAAATTAGCTTAGTGAATGGGGGGGGTTCCCTTTATAAAGAATATCCAATCACATTCCAAGAACTATAGATTTTTACTTGAGAGTGATTGGATAGTTGAAGTCAGCAGGGATTTACCCTATTCACAATTCTAATTGAAATATCTCTTGCATAGCGAATATGAAAAGTGAACAGCCTAAATTTCTTTAGTAAATAAAACTAATTCTGTTTTTGCAGAACTAACCTATTTCTCTCCCTGCACCTTTTACAAAATCCATTTATTAAAAAAAACCTTATGATTCTGTTGTTATTTGTTGAAGTTCTTTTACTTTGTTTTGGTTTGTCTTTTCTATTTTGTATTATGTCTTCAAAAACCCAATAAAACTTGAAAAAAAAGAACGTATGAATATGTAAAAAACATTAAAAATTACTATGCAGCCTGGACTTGAAACTTGAAATTTGCAACCTAGTTTACTACGTACATTAAACTGAACTGTACATAAATTTGTTATAAGGTCATCTTTTATATATGAAATATAGCTGACTGTTTAAGGTTTTTAGATGAGAAAAGTAAAAAAAAAAGAAAGGTGGTAACATAGAAAACCACAAATCCTAAATAATATATTGTGTTACATATGCTTAATAATAGATTTACCAAGTAGAAACAGGAAATTTGCTATGACATTGAGGTAGAAAGTGAATAGTCACAGCAAAGTTGGTGCATTGATCTTTATTTGCTGTCTATAAATAGGTCTGAATTGCAGTCAGTTCTTACCTGCTTTAAAGCAGTGAAAGGATCTTGAAACAGCAAACAATTTGGAAGGGGGAGTAGCAAGTATTTTTCCCTTGACAATTCTGAGCACTAACTTATATATGAACCATGTTTGAACCTTCATACATTTTTAAATGTATCTATTCAGTGCTTTGAAATCAGGATGCATTTGTGTCTGAGATTGAGAGCGGTTGCTATAGTAACTTCTTTCCTTGCTAACTGCCCACTGAATTCAGAATACAGTATGCCTTTTTCAATAATTACTCTGCTACAGCTATTGTATACTCTCCAACCTTCTACGCAGCAAAGAGGCAAATATGCTGGGGATCATCAGATAAATAATCTTCCTTGTTTTTTGAATAATACTATACGAAAGAGTCAAACATAAAATATATAAATGAAAAAACTATACAACCCGAGCCCTAATTTGCAAGGATGGATACAGTATATCATAATGTAAGCGAATGCTTGCAGCTCAGCTGCCATGGTATAACTATCCAAATGTACTAAATCTGGACACATTTAGCATTTTAGTCTGTAATTTCAAGGTTCAACCACCACCTTCATGCACAAATAAAAGCATTTTCAGATGCCATTTTTCAACCTCTGGACTAGATCCTGCATTCACTGATACTGATCCAAGCAATTGCCTGTGCCTGTCAACCACCTGTCAATCTATATACAAACACTAACATGTAGTAAGCCAGGTATATGTGGTTGAGCAGTGGTAGGCAGATCACTTGACAACTGTCCATGTTTTTATTTTATAACCAATATTTATCATCATTTGTTTTATTATTTATTTGAATTTGTATATCACCAAACATATTACACCGCACTTTACAAAGTCCATTGTCATGTACTAACTGTCCCTCTAAGGCTCCCACAATCTAATGTCCCTATTATAGTCATATGTTTCTCACAGTCTAAGGGCAATTTTCAGGAGAAGCCAAATAACCAAACTGTATGTTTTTGGGATGTGGGAAGAAACCGGAGTGCCCAAGGAAAAACATTCTTTTGTTAGAAAAACAAACTCGCAGTTAGTGTCAGGTGCTACAAAGACAAGAGTGCTACCTGCTGAGCCAACCATGCTGCCCATATAATAATAATAGGTTTATTATTATTATAATTATTATTAATAAGTATTAATAAGTAATATAATATAAAATATTATGGTTATGGTACTTTAAAAAGTATATTTTTTTTTTTGTATGTTTTTTTTTTATGGCTCAGCCAGCTCATCTGGCCACTCAACAATGACAGTGTACTATATATATATATATATATATTTATATATATCTAAGGTTAAAATAGATTCAATTCCAGTTGGAATCAACTCTTCTGGGAGCCATCCAACCACCACTATTGTTTATTTTAGGCATTCAATGTGTGCTTCCTAACTATAGTAAGCACATCTTGATTATGGAACAACTCAGAAAGGGGAGGGAAAAGAAGCACAGCAGGCCAATCCAGAAATAAACAAACTGATAGGAGTTGAAAGCAGCATGACAATGAGACAAGCTGAACACTTAGGCTACATACACACGTGCAATAATTATCGTTAGAATACCAACAATTAACAACAGATCAGCGGTTATTAAAATTTTTTTGAGCGATCGTATTGTGCACAATTCTGTACATGCTGTTATGATACAATCGTTCAAATATAATCCACCAATAATGTACACACTCTAGATACGATCATTTGAACAATGCAGGAAGTGACATGAACCGGAGAAAGTGTACCCAGAACAATCCACAATCTCTGAACGACCGTACACACAATAGATAGTGAACGATCGTCTTCCAATCAGATCCATGGGGGCGGTCATTCGTTCCCAGCGACATTCCTCATTCATTGTCGTTCACTTTTTTGTTAACAATTATCAGACGATTGATCATTATTTGTTCGTTTCTATTAATAATTATATATTATACGTATGTACATAACCTTAGATGCATATGTTTTGGGATGAAGAGGAGACTCATAAGTAAAACTAGAGGATATGTATTTATGTGATCCATACACGCTGGAAAATCTTGTGTGAGTGGGAATACTTCTAATGCTTTGAAAGAGCTAATTAGTCACCCTTCATTCAGGGCACGTATGACAAATTGAAAGTAGATGAGTCTTTTGGGTCATTTGGTCTTTTGGTCAGTTAATGTATATAAATGAGCTATACTTAAAACCTTTCCTGAACAGCAGACTTTTGCAAATAGCAATAAAAGCACTTTCACCTTCCATTTCCTAATGACACCAGCTGTGCAGTTAGTTCACACAATACCCTGAAGTACATTTTTGTTCTATTCAATAATATGACCAGCTGTCCATAAGTCAAACTTAGAACTTCAACTATGTATTCCTGAAACCTACCTGCTTCACTGGAAGGGTGTATGAAGTCATTCTACCATAGTAATGTAAGCCCTTATAATGTTTAAAAAATTTAATTGTGTAACACTGGAAAAAGGCTCTGTATTTGTCAGTTATAATTCAACCTGGCTGTATTTCTAAATCATAATTATATAAAAAAACAGATAACCCATTTAAAGCAGTCTATATCACCCGATCCCACGCCTGCTCAGGGCAAGATCAGGTGATGTAGCCAGAAGAAGGAAGAAGATGGCGGTGCCAGACGTTTCCTCTGTGCTGGGACGAAGAAGTTCCAGGACAGCGCTGAACGAATCGAGGACAGCTCTGGAGGGATAGAGGACTGCAGAAGTAAAGGTAAGTGTGTTTTTTTTTTTTAAACACAGTTTAACGTGTAACGTGTATCGATGTATTCCCCACAGTGCTGTGCAGTATGACATTCTGTTGATTATATAGAAATAATTGTAAGCTAAGGTTGAACTTTGGAAAATTCTGTAATAATTTTGACTATAATACTGAAAATACTCTTACTTCCCAATGGCCGACAGAGAAGTATCTCTGCTTCTCAGTTATATTAAGTCACACTGTACATCTGGTGTTGTGAACATGATAGCTTAAAACAAACTTTTGTCCAGGCTGTGAGTCTCTGGCGTAAGCTGTACACTTTCTATCTCTTTTCTTCCTTTTACAGACTACATAGTCTGTTTAAGTGATAATAGGAAAAAAATCAGATAGATCACAAGAATGATAAAAAGTCTCATGGTTACAATTATGTTCTCTCCAGCAAAAAATGAGAAGATAGGAATACTAGGAAAAATAAATCTTATGAACAAAAAATGCAAGATGGTATCATGTCAAGAAAGAAAATTAAAAAAAAAAACAATATTAAACATACACACTGGTGTACAGAAAACTAAAGGATTATTGCTGCAAAACAATAAAACATCATAATATTGTCCAAGCTGTTACTCAGATTATTTCACCCTAAAGCCATTTGCCTTAATTTACAATGTTCTTTTTGTTACCCTGCCTTTGAAAACCAACAAACAAATTGAAAAATAAAATGTGAAAAATACTTATTTGTGTCTGTTGAGGATCATTGTTGAGTGGGTCATGGCTACATGCCCACACTTTGCTCTAGGGCTTATTGAGCCATTAGATTCTTCTTGAACCTGGAGATCTCAAACAAAATAGCAATGCACAGTGTGTTTATGCATGTGAATAATATCTAAATATTCTTTCAGGTAGATATACATCTACAATTGGGAGCTTTGAATCAAATTGGAATACTTATACCACTGGTAATGATAAATAAAATTGTAAAATGTTGATATCCATGATAGGAATGCACTCCTTACAGCAAACAGATATTGTAATAGTGGAAAGGTGCTTGAAATGACAACCATAAATGGTGCTGTATAGAACTCATGTAAACAGAACACAAAGTCATCATCTTTAATATTAAATTTTAAATAAAATAAATTACTAATCACAACACTAATATGTAGGAAAATTTAATTATTAAAGCATTATAAACCTTGCAAATTGTTTCTGAGAAAGAACCAGGCTTTTTTGCCAATTTACTGTAGTAATGTGTTTAATTGAAAATGCACCACTTTTGTTATTATATCCTCAGCGTCATTTGAATTATAGTGCTAGACATTAAATTAGACTCAGACAAACTGTTGCTCCTATTTCTTGTAGTTAATTGATACTAAATTCAAGAGACATGCCTTGCATCATCATTCCACAAACCTGGAGATCTTCCAAAGAGAATGGCAGCACCTGTTAATCTTGCTGAATGGTAAATGTCTTGTGTTTTCCCCCTCCCATAGTTACTGTTGTAAATGCAGTCATTGGAGTTTCTGTATCTCTGTTTTATAAACTTAGTTAGACTAGGGAGTTGATGTATTTGTCTATCTGCTGATTTTAGCATTTGGTAATGTATAATCCATACTTAGCTCTTTAATTTATTTTTGGAGTCATTTAAAAAGCACTGCAAATCCTTATTGAAACAATGAATACAGTAGATAGATATATAGATAGGTAAAAATAAGATAATAAAATGAGATAGAACAGCTACTGTACTAAGTCAGAACCTGTATCAATGACAAACACAACTTTATATGATATTTATCTTTTGCCTCTAACAGATCCAATATTGTTGAACTGTTTGTTTCCATCAAAATCTGATACCAAGGACACCAAGGGCACCAGGACACTCCTGGTTGAATTACCTTTGGCCTCTTGAGACCTGTGCCACAGTGAAGCTTCAGGAAGCATTTAAAAAAAGAGTTTTTCCAATATCCAACTGATTGCCTGATTTTGTAGACAGGACTATTTTAATAGTAAGTACAACTTTTTTTAAAGAAACAGAAAAGCACAGAACATTGAAACGTCAAAACATCGAATTGTAATGACTGCAATAATAGCCATGAAATCTGTAGACTGTCTGTCTTAAGGTTTGTACAGCAACCATTGTAATATTTACACGGGGTGACTGGGAGATATTTCAAACACTGTTCATTATAAACACAGTATATCTACATATGTCACACGACTGGAGGATGATCTAGAGCAGCGGTCGCCAACCGGTGGTCTACGAGAAAATTTTGGTGGTCTGCAGCTCTGGCTGCTGCGCCCCCGAGCAGAGTCAGGAGAATGACAAGAGCCGGTAAATTTAGTGGTCCGTTGGCCCGAAAAGGTTGGCAACCACTGATCTAGAGCACTTTATCTGTACTAAACACATACCTAAAACAATCAGTTCAGTAATCAATCAAAGCAAGTGAGATTATGACAAAACAAAATTGTAAAGAGAACTGTTTAAATGTTCTTAGCTCTAATTATTGGCTAGGTACTCGTTATACATCCAATAAAAAGATTGGGACCAATACTTACAAACATAGGTGTTATAAACTAAGGACACCACTACAGCTAGCACTGTATGGGTCTCTTTGTCCCCCTATCTTCTAAAAATAAGGACATATATTGAGGCAGGTGAGAAATGGTAAGGGCAATAAGATGCAGGAGAGTTGGTCATTTACACTGTGCACAATCTTGTACCACTGTTTAGCCTTTATTCATGTGAAGTGTAAATGACCAACTCTCCTGCACCTTATTGCCCTTACCATTGCTCACCTGCCTCAACATATGTCCTTATTTTCAGAAGATATGGGGACCCATAATTAACATTCTTTATTACATGCACTTTCATTAATGTAATTTAATATAGGTATAATGCTAATTATATGTGAAGCTTCAGAATAAACAAACAAAAACACACAACACCTTTAGGGTTCCCATTTATAGGCCGTAAATCACGTTGCACACACACAATGCACTTTTCTGTAGTACTGTAATGAAACCTGTGCGTTTTTATGCTTCATTTCTGTCTACAGGAATATATCTAAATGAACAGTTCTAACAGATCTTTAAGGATCGCCCTGACTACAAATATAAACTCACTCTTTAGCATGCTGAAGGTTGTAATAAACATAGATTGTAATACCTATAGATATATCAGTTTCGTGATAACTCAAGGCCGAAGTCCAATTAACAGTTTTTGTTAATTAAAACTATATATTTTAATTTATTAACCCCAGACACTCCAACAGGCTTAGGAAAAGTGTACTGGTCCAGGTTTAAAAAAGAATGAAGATGCTTATAATATTTTCTGTAAAAACAAACAACAATGCATTGCTATATACAAGAGCAGAAAACTTTGTTAGATAGCAGCAATAAAAATGCTTTAGCAATTTATTAACAGCAAATGCAATACTAAGCAGTATAAATTATTATTTGTCCATACCCATTAAGAAAAGATTGGAGCAAGAAAAGCAATTAGGCATTTGTCAGATATGTTAGAAAAGCAATATGCAAACATGTAAGTGAAATATCTTTTATATGAGTAATAAGTCAGAATGCCATCTAGCTAATTCAGAGATCAACTGTCTAGGTAAACAGACAGACCTCTGATACACCTGGAGGCACCTTTTGGCAAACTTCTTGACATATGTTTTGCAAGGAGCAAGAGTAGACTGTGAAATAAGGAACTGTCACTCAGGAGAGAGTTGTGTACATTCCTGAGTATACAATGCTCCAATTAATTGACCATGGACAGCTGAGACCTGGAAAAGCTTCAGTGCTTCGGGATATATAACTAGCAAATTGTATCTCATATGCTGAATGGTGCATGCCAAAGTTCAGGATGGAAGATGTTTTAAAGGAAAGAAATGTTTAAACACAGTTTGGAATTTGGAGAAGTGTGAATATTTGTATTTAAACCTTAACTAGCTCCAATAAAACATGAAGCTATGTCTATAGAACAGTGCAATATTTATTTTATGAGATTCAAGCATTCAAGGGAAAGAACATGTTATTGCACCAAAGATGTTGAAGATTATTACAACTCTTTACATGGACAATAATATCCACCCTCCAAGAGATAGGTCTGAAGGCTTAGTGCACATTTATGGCCAGTTAGTGATCTGGGACAAAGTGGAGATGTGTTGTACTGGTAAAAATGTTATTTGTTTGTGTTATCAGGGATTTCAAAGGACCTTTCATAGGTGACACCAATGTAACACCAAATATTCCTACAGTGGTCCTATTAACTGCTAAAACAGTTGTACTCCCCAACTGTGAGGCTGTTTATCCTGGTCATTTAAGTACTAGCAGAGAGATTCTAAATGCAAGGCTTATGCATAAAGCTGGGGTCGGGGTTTTTCCAAAAGCATTGAAAATATTTCACTATAAAAAGATAACAGCTAAAAAATGATTGGTTCATATAAGTTGTCCATTACCTTTGCTTTTTGCATCAAAAAATAAGATTGTACAAACACTACAGAATACAAAGAGCTGCACATGGGTAGAACACCAAACAATAACCATCAAAAAGAGTTAACCAAAGACCATAGAATGGAAAAAACTATATACCTTTGTGTTTTCAAAGTTTCAGATTGCAACATCAAAATAAATTGTAATCAGAATTAGAGACAACCTTAAGAGAAGGATATTGGTAAATGGCAGTATTTCCTACCTTTTAATCCAAACTTGGAGTGTCTTCCAAACTTTAGGATGACTAGCATTATAACCAAACCAGTGCATACCAATGCTGCAATACCAACCACCACATACACCTGCAACACAAAAATACAACACATTCAACATTTTCACAATTGCAGAACAATTGAATCCCTAATTATCTAATTGTGTTTTTCAAATCATTAAATCACAATCCTAATTATATATAAATCTTGTTTAAATAAAAAAAAGTTGGCTGATCACTCTATAAGATTCATTACAATTCTTGGAGACAACTTTTAAATATTTACCTAAGGGTGCTCTCATAAATGAGATGATAGCGCATAATGCATAAGCCTAAAACATCTCTAAGTATACTTCTACACAGAAGAAATAAAAGCAGGGGTAGCCACACAGGGAAGTACAAAATTTACAATTGCCCGAAGGCCCAGACCCTCCTCAGCCACCACAGACCCCAACGAGGGTTTAATTCAATTCTGCAGATTGACCAACTGTTAGCTATGTTCTCCACTGAGTAGGAGTAAAGTCTAAATGCCCTTTCTGTAGCCTGGGTTGTAAAACTTCCTTTTACTTCTCTTTTCCTGCAACCAACTACATAAAAAAACAATGGCGACTGGTAAATACATTTTTTCTAGGTTTAATAGGAGACAGCAATGAGCCTTGAGAAGGCTTTTGAGAGTTGCTGGACGGTGTATATCTAGATCACCATACTGCATTCAATAAGAAGTGGAATGGACAGATGAACTACTGCAATACCTGGATAAAAATATGAACTACCATGCAGGTAGACTGTGTTCTCTACTGTATATACCCACAGTAGTCGCCACTTGTTTACGGTGGTGAACATTGCCCATCTCTGCCATGCCTGCTTTGAAACACGCCAATAGAATTTCTAGCCTGTTTAGGATTTGGCTTTGGCAAAGGAAAGGGGTTTAGAGTCTGCTGCAAGGCATGGCAAGTACCTTTATGGTTTCTAACCTAAGCTGTGAAAGAGGAAAAATGGCATTATCTGATATATGATGCTCTGTGACACTTTTTAAAGCTATATAGTAATACCAGCCCTACTGGTAAATTAAAACTTTTTTTTGCATACACGTACTGTAATGCTGTCTTCATTCCCTTCATTGGAGACGTCTGTAGAAGTGACTCCATTGCTATTGTCTGTGCTGGTCCCCCCAATATCGTTAGAAGTGGTCTCGTAATCTTAAAATAGAGAGAGAGGAAAAGTTACTGTTAGAAAACAATAATGATTAAAAACTGCCGTATGGTTGGCAAAATCAGTTATAGTGGATAGAAAAATGAACTGTATTGTTCATGGCACTGTACATACTATATATGTATTTCACATTCAAAAGGTAAACTAAAATGAATTCATAGATTATTTCATTTTCAGCCTGACACACAAATATTATGGAGATTGAGAATATCTAATGAGTCTTGTAAAAACAGTTTGTAAATTTTAAACTAGTGATGGAGGGTAGGAAACTCAATAGTGTGGTACTCGACATGCAAAAATATAATTATTATGATGGATATTTTATGTATACCCATCCTGACTATTGTTTAATTTTGTTTCCCTTCCTTACTTTCTGAGTCATCTCTATTGGCATCCTTTGCTTTGCTGATACTGCCAAAATCAAACAGATTGCCTACAACAAGAAAAAGTAGTGACCACTAATTGGAAGTAACTAGTAACTGGTACATTTTAATCTAGGGGAAGAGATTATTACCATTACAATGTAAAAGCCAAAAAATAATAAAAAACTGTTCATTATTAAAAATATATTGCACTGTGTAGGATAAATGTTAATGTTTCCCTGTGTGCATAGAAATGAAAGATAACACCAGTTTACATAATACATTTTATCTGATATTATACATTTCATGACACATCTGCAAGAACTTTGCTTAATGTTATGTGCTCAATTTACAACACACAAGTCTGAACAGCACTGAAAGGGAGGAATTAAAAAAAACAATAATCTTTTATGTCCTGATACAAATGGAAAACTGTAAATCATTATGCTTTAATGTCATGATGCATTTATATAATTTATTCCACTGTGTCTATGAGAAAGTAGTTTGGCAACAGGCTAGGTTCCGAGTGTAATCAGAGAAAATGTAGACTTTTTCTGAGTCAAAAGCATGAATTAAAGTACAGTGGATGGCTTTTAAAATCCGATGAAGGAATAAAAATGCTCCCGAGGGTACATTAAGGAATTGTAAGGCACTGATGATGGTACAATTCAATAATTTTTGGGGTTGCTGCCATGATGATAATTTTTTATATTTTCAAAGTTCTTTGAAGTATGAAGAAATACGATTATCCTAAAACATATTTAAAGGGTTACTCTAAGTTAACCTAAAGCAAAATCAAAGCAAATGCCTTTCTCTTGAACTAATAATGTTGTTCTCTTACCTAGAAGCTAAGGAACTGAGCTTTTAATTTAATGTTTATAGCCAACATGACATTCTGCTGTGCTTGACAAATGTAATTTCATATTTTCTGTGCTTTTATGAGAGTAGGAATTTACATGATACAGACACTAACAAGACACTAAATGTCCAACATACTTAGGGACAGGGTTGAACAATGAAAATGGTAGTGGAAAGAATTATTTTTTTAAAACAGAAAGAAGCTAGAAGCAATGAAAAGCAACCAAATGCAGAATTGGGCAGTGGTGAGATGCATACAAACACAGATTTCTACCTGCCTATGTTAAATACTATTGTGAATGGTCAATTAAAGTAAAAAAAAAAAAACACAAGAAGTAAAAATTACACATAATTGCTGCATTTGTACTGTATATTATGTTAAGTCACAACTTTAATTTGCCATATATGCTTTATGCATTACCCTTAAGGTAACCTAGAGCTTTGACCATTCAGCAGACAGCAACACATTTACCTAACTGCCATCCTCCCCATCTTCACATGGTCGCCCTCTCTTTACTACTACCTGACTAGTCTGGTTGACAATCAGAAGGGATAAGAGGATGCCCTTTGCAAGCCCCAAATCAACACAGCTTAAGGTGGTGTCACATACAAGAAATGAGAGTTAGTGCTATGCTGGCTATAACCATTTATTCTCTGGAGCTGCATGGACCAAGCACAATTTTAGTTTAAGGGCCACTAAAGAAATATTCATTTTTTCATCAAGAAACTTATTTAGTTTAATGATCACTATGCTTTTGATTACATTTCAATGCTTCTTTGTAAAACTTCTGCCCTCGAGTAATGTACTTTTAAACTGCACAGACCGCTAATCAATAGGAGAAGTAGGATGTCTTATGTTTCATAATCTAGGAAGAGCCTAGTCCTTCCTCACAAAATTCCATGTAACCACCTATGAATATCTTTCTAACTGTATCCACAGCCTTTTAGGTAAACAAAACCAAAAAGTAAAAAAAAAAAGGTAACAAAAAATATTACAAACTATAAAGGTTTCATAAATCCTTAAAAGCTGACCCTTCTAACCTAAAAGTAGAACTAAACTATAAAATAAAAAACTGCGACCAGGCAGGACAAGGACAGGGTCAGGAGATGTCCCTTTTGCAATAAAATAAGATTACCTGCCTGATCACAATTTTTTATTCACACTCACCTGTCCTCAATCCATCGCAGATGCTGTCATCTTTATCCGATCCTTTTCCCGGATTTGGATCTTCGACCATCTTGATTGGCCAGACTGGGATGACTTAACATTATACACATCACATGCGCTGGAATGCATTCAGCCTTGGGGGATCCCTGACATATCCCAGCAACCTAGAAGCTCAGTGTTCTTCAAAACGAACATTGCAAACAGGCTGGTAAGTAGGTTTTATTGAAGAAGGGACATTGATTCTCTCTTCTCTCTCACAAATATTCTCCATATTTTTACGAGAAGCAAAGCTGGCCTAAAAAGTACACTAATTATAGAGACTTCAAAAGATGTCCAATCCAAGTTTACAGACTATTAATCTGATCTTTCATGCATACTAATCTAGTTACTGTCTGGACAAGTCACAATTATCAGATCAGGGGAATCCAATACTGATAGATAATCTAACATGCAATGATGTAAAAAGTTGGGGAGCAAATCTGCTTATCAGACAAGCCAATGTGTCACAAAGTCAAGATGGCCATGTGCACTGTGCAGAAACTAGTAGTAACCAAGATGCCATCCCTCTGCAACTAGAATATCAAAAGGTAATTCCTGGTTACTATGTGATACTGTGCATTGCACATTTTTTTATATTCCGTTTATATACCAAACATATAAAAATGCCATGTTAACAGTCTGCTCCACCAGCTGTTAACAACACAGTGCTTCTCAAAAAGTGCAGCTTAATTATACCAAAATCACCATTATGGTTATTTTGACTTCCTGAAACGTTCAAAGCCTAGTCCATCTACATCTCCCACTGTTTCTTCTGGCACTAGCTTAGTCCTGCTGACCGCCAATAAAAATGCCTATAATCTACAAGCTATAATTTAAAGAGTGGCTTTTTCTTTCTTTCATGTGCTGTGCATATTGCAAAATGGCAGCACCCAAATGGTAAAAAAGTTGAGTCTCAGACAAATGGGAAGAGTATTTGTCTTAAGGTCACTGTCAGTAAGATATATATAGTATAATTAGTTTAAGTATGACAGCAGTTTTTGTACACATTGGTAAAACTTTATGTCAGTCCATTTCTCTTTTGGAAGGCAATGTCCAAGTACTTTCATTATTCCATTTAGGCTGGGTGGTTTTTGAAAATTAGGAATTTCACACATCTGCTATGTTCATTAATTTTAACTCTAATATCTTTTACCTTTAAATATTTACTGCATGCTGGATATTACCAATGCTATCACTCTTAAGATTTTAGCTGATGATGCCCACTAGTGAGTTTTAGATGTCGATAGCCATCCCAACTATGAATATAAAGTAAATTGCTTGGGTGCTGAAGGGAATAGCATGTACAGTGACCATAACAACTACTTCATGGGTCATGACTAATCACAAGCACGAAACAGTAACGACAAAAGCACATAATAATAAATCTAATGAATTATGATATCAAAATGATATGGCTATTTGTTGCTATTTATTGCATTACTAATGATGTGTTTTCTAGCAACTAAATGAAAAGTTAATTATATGGTTATTCCCACTCACCCACCCAGCTCACAATAGAAATAATACATTATATGTACCATAAAATCCAGGGTCAGTAATTGGGCCACCTAAAACACAAAAACAAAAAAAAGAACAGAGAACATACGTGAGCATAATCTCATGTTGTATTGTATTTTTATTGTATTATTTTATCAGTATATAGCATCTATGAATATTCGGCCACATGGCCACTCATGATGCTGTAATATATGTTTATATTACTTTTGCGCATTGGAATTCCATTAAAGTATTCATGTTTCAGTTTCTCAGAAATAAAAAATATTCATTTCAAGGGCATTTTTTTTAAATGACTTCCTTTCCATCTTTTGCATTGGAAATCAGTAAAATACACACAGGAAGAATCACTGAACTTAGAAATTCCTGTTTTAAGGATATTTTATTTTTCCAAAAAGCAAATCAATAAAAAGCAACAATGGAGCAGTAGCAGCAGCACATTAACACCAACCACAACAACTACAGTCAATCTGGTTGCAGTCACATAAAGGCAATTAACACAGAACAAACACATTTATTGCTGTCTGTTTGTATTTAACTTCAGCAATTGGCAAAATGCAAAAATCAGAAATTAATTATCACTAAAGTAAACTGTGGTTGCTAACTGCACATTAAAACATCTAGTGCTCTGTTGAAAGTAAACCTGTCAAATCTATTGTTGTCTCTATCTTAGTCTAAACCTATTGCATGGAAAAGTTTACCTCTATCCTAAGGCAAGATACATTTATAAAAAAAGCTACCCCTTTTTATGTATTTTGGAAAATATTTAGGCAGCTAGACAGCTAGATCACCACATTGTTGGGGAAGTGAGCTACCCCTAGAATATTTCAGAACGGTTTTCATCAAGTTTTTTGGTCTCATCCTGCAACATCCTGAGTCTTCCTGGAGCAAGGTCTGTAGTCTAGAATCCCAGCTTACCTCCATTCAACTTCTTCATAACCATCTCTACTTGCTTGCTAGGCTTAGAAACTCTGGCACCAGCTCTGGCTATTAGGACTATTCTTAGTTCCTATTTTATTGTGCTAGAAGACTTTGAACTTTGAATTGGAAAAACCTTCTCCACCCACTGTGGTGGACTGGAAGATCCTAAATAATATGTCATTACATTCCTTTAAAGCTACATTTGCTAGTAGGGAACAGTTTACCAAATTTGATGGAGTGTGGGAGAAGGGGGGGGGTTGGGTTCAGTCCATAAACATTGTGTCTACCTAAGTTTTTGAATAGCTTGGTACTTAGATTCAAAGCTTACTGTAGTTCCTTATTCTGTTATCCACCCCTCAGGTTGGAATTTGAATAATGTGGTAGATCTTTTAGATTATATATTAGCAATAGCTCTGTCTGTGCTGAAGTTTCCTGAAAGGGCAATGGTAATATTAAAAGGGTTATTAATGTCAATATTTTTTTTTCTCTGTACCCCTTGTAGTAATGCGATATTATGTTATGTAATGTTATAGTATTTATATTTTTTTCATGGTCTGTCTGCAGTGTTCAATGACCAGTGGGGGTTGATTTATCTTTTATCATGTTATTATCCACCTTGTTTTTAATATCAAAAATACTTTATTACAGAGAATATTCAAAAACAAATTAGAGATGACATTGCTGACCACTCATTCTAAAATTGATAGACTGCCATAATGGTGATAAAAGAATTGAAAATTAATTGAGTTGAGAATACATTACCATATTTGACTTTCCTAAGTGAACACTGTCTACTTCTAAGTAAGTTAGCCTGGTAATCCTTATGCTGGTCATCCTGGCATAAGACCTTCCTAAACCTAGACACAAGTTAGACCGCACTTACTATGTTATAACCTTTCTTACCAGAGCTGCTAAACTAGTTATTTCAAAACATTGGAATCAACTGTTTACGTGAATGAATCAACTATGTTTTTTTAATAGTATTATATTATTTTAATTTTAATTATAATTAAAAAAATCCCTCTTCACTCTATACAAGGCATATTCCAAAAATCTTTGGCTGTCCTTAAAAAACACAGAAACATATAAATATAAATATATATTTAATGTAATAATATAAAAATATAAATATTTTCAATGACCTGAATCAACACTGAAGACAAAGGTATAAAAAAACCTACTCAGTTTAAAAAAAAAAATTACATACGCCTTAATTCCCTAGAATTTTATGGTTCATTCATCCTTATCGGTCTCATCACCTATACATGTGTAGTCTAAACTAATCTAAAATCAAGCAGTCATTCTCTGTTTTTACACCAGCTGACAAATTATTTTTGGCTTTATAAGATTTCATAGTAAATTAGTGCTCTTCAAGCTGGGAACAGAAAGGCTGGAAAACTAAATACTAAAATACTAATATTACCAATTATATTCAAGGTACCATATTACTACTATGTCACATGCTCTCACTCTTATACTCAAATTAATTCACAAACCAACCCTTATGATCATTTCCACATTTTCTTAGTTAAATATTTAGTCAGGTTGAAAAAAGACTTAAGTCCTTCAAGTTCAACCACTAGGGAAATAAACATATCCCAGAAAAAAACCCCATGGACCCTATACATCTTACCTATTTTACTATAATATTAAACTGAAAGGTGACAGAAACACAACCACAGGTACAAGTTTCATGGGCCCTTCATACTGTGCTTTCCCTTTCAATCTCACACCTCTCGTGCCTTTTCTGGCTACTATAAGCCCACCCTGTGTTCCCTCTGCTAACTTCACACCCCTCTCTGCTTTGTTTTCTCTGCCCACTATACTTCACCTGCCTACCTTTCTATTCTTGTCTGTTTTGCCCACTCTTTTTATTATACAGAAATTACTCCTCTCTCATACACAATGCCACTCTTACAATCTTCTCCTAAACATACCCCTACTCTAATGCTCTCACACTCCTCTCATGCACATACTGCTCACCCCCATATCTTCTAAACCAGTGTTTCTCAAACAGGGTTCCTCCAGAGGTTGCTGGGGGTTTCTTGAGCAATGAGAAATAAACACGTCTCAGGTCAAGTTAAGTGAGACCAAAATAATTCTTCTGGCTATCTGTCTGGGTGGCCAGCAATGTAAGAAGCATTCTTCCTACTGACCACCAGAATGTTGTACTGTGAGCTGTGGATGTACTATTTATACGAGGGGTTTCTTCAGGACCTAAAAGTTATTTCAGGTGTTCCCCTGTGTTTATAAAGATCAAGAAACACTGCCCAAAACTATTCTTCTGCAATTACTGACCATTGCCATCCCCTTTGCCCTCTTCTCGACAACTAAAACACAGATTTTTTTTGTAGTTTCTTATCCTTGATCATTCAAGAACTGTCAATTTTGTTAGTTTCAACCCTTTATGACTAGACAACTGATAATGGTTACATTTGTGCTAATAAATTGTGTCCCTACACATAGCTGCTCTGACATGTATAACAGAGAGAAAACAGAGGTACAATGCAGAACAAAAACATTCACATTTTGTGGTTTTATAACCTATAGTTTTATTGGGATTGTTGCCATTCTTATACAAAATACCTAATTTATTATGGTGTGAAATAATTTTTGTTGTAACAAAAAATTATTTAATTAAAAATGGAAACATTTGTTAGGAAATATTTCCAATACTTCAGTCTTTTAGGGTAAACGCTTTCCCCATTGGACTGTGCAGTTTCTGCTTTGTCAGGCAGTCAAGGAATTCTAAGTCAAAAGCAATTTTAAAGTCTTTACAAATTTTTATTAAAGATTTGTTAAATCTAAGTCATGCCGGACTTGTTGGTGTGTAAATGGTCAATTGTCCTGCTGGAAGGTGAGGCATTTTACAGGCTGAATGAGGTTTCCTTTTGAGAATTTATTAAATTGTAAAATACAAGCTTAGCTCAATGGATAGATATTGAATAATATGCAAAAAATTCAAAGATATAAATCAATTATGGGCATATTTATAGAGCAGGGAATGTGACATTCATCAAAACTTCACTGTATTAAATCAGTCACTGTAACTGTAACACATGCATCAGGGATATGCACATGCAGTGAACTTTTGTTATATTACTTTTTATGTGTAAATGTAGTTTTAACCATAAATACTATATGTAAAACCTTGGGCATAAAGTCCACCAAATTTAAAAAACTTTAGAGTAGAGCCCATGAAAATCAAATAACCTAAAAGATTTGTGAAAGGTGAACATCAAACTTAATGAGAGTTCATAACTTGATAATCAAAAGCCATAATTTAATTCTTTCAGTGTGTTCACTTTAATTAACCCCCCTCACCCCCACTGCCATGGATCATACTCAAACACCAAACCAAAACCTAAATCAATATCCAATATGTGTAGTGTAACTACAATAAAACATTTAGCATATATATGGAAAATACTAACACAATTTACTATGACTTTTCAATACACACAGGGATTTTCCCAAAACGTGCAGTTCTAGTCCTTTTTTAACAAAATGTTAAGTGTTTTCTAGTGTCTTCCTCGTGGCTTTTAGAAAACCTATACTTTGATATTTTTGGGCAATGGCTTTCTACTTGTCACTCTTCCATAGAGTCTTGTTTTGTGTAATGCTCTGGTTATACCTTTTCTGTGCATAGAACTTCTCATCTCACCTAAGGTTTTTTTGCTGTTCCTTTAGAGGACTTTTAGCCATTACTCTGATATCCATGTTTTCTGGTTCCTGAAATTTAGCATTATGGTTGCTCCATATTCTTTCCCTTTCTTGAAAATACATTTAACAACATTCTAGTAGATGGTCGAAGTTTGAGATATCTTTTAATAACTCAACCCTGATTAGGTATTTTTTGCCATTATTCCTGAATTGTTTGGACAGCTTCCTGACCTTCATGAAAAAATCAGCTAAAATATGATTCAGTATGAATATAAAGGATAGTGTTATGCCTACACTGTTTACCTTCACCCTACTGTTTTCTGAAGCAGAGATATTCTGGTATAATGCTTTTTTGGGACATGCAATTTTTAGTTTATACATTTTTTAGTAAATAAAGATGTATGTTTTAAAGAATCTTGGTTTCTTTGGATAAATATACATAGGTCGCAAGTAAAAGTAGTAGATTAATACTCACCTTTGCAATGGGTGATAAGTCTAACCTTCAATTTCTTTAACGTATATACTACTACTTCTGCTATCTGTAATTTTTAGGTTTGACATGGTTCCCCTTACTGGCCACTACTTAAATTTAGTGATGGTCAGTAGAAGGAACCAAGCCATGCAGCAATGGAAACTCTATCTGATACCCTGAAGTGTTAGTTAGCAAGGAAACAAAGGTTTCACTACTGAACCAAAAAAATAATAAACTGCTGCTTCTACATTCTGCCCATGTTTTAAGGTTAGGGCTTTAAGGTTTACCAAACACATGATAATAAGGGTATCAGAGCTGTGTGCCATATAGGCAATTTGGTAGGTAATCGAATAATACATTGATAGAATACAAAATTAACTGTGGGACTGAGACTGTTATCTGACTTATTAAAAAAGAATCTCTACTAATAGGATATAACAATATCAGATATTAGTATTATTTATTATTGCAGCAGCAGAGAGTACACACGAAAGTCAAGTTAAAAGTGCTTATTGGTGTTTATTCAAAAGTTAGGCAGAGCAAATTTTGGGTAGTTACTGCATAGCTTATATAGAGACAGCTGTTAATGCATATTGTTTACTTCAACAAGAACATATAGCAAGAATTTTGAAAAGGTTGGACTTGGAAAGTCAGGCTTCAAGTATAAGTAAACATTTTAATTTATGTACTTACCAATATCAGGATCATTCATAAACTGAGCCATAATGGTGCGTTCATCTTTTCCATATTCATTTTCTGCTTGTAATGTATAAAAGCCATTATTCAAGTGGGTTGGGCTGTCCAGCTGTAGGCAACCGTGATGTTCACTCATGTTGTTGCTTGATTGATGAATTTTACTCCAAATAAAATCTGTATCACTTAGTACACTTCCTTCGTAAAACCACTGCAACTTCGGAACTGGGTTACCCCTTACACTAAAAGGGATACACCAGTGATGGTCCAAAGTTGGATAGTCTATTAGGGTGATGTTTGGTGGAACTATATCGAAAAAGACCAGAAATAAGCATGCATGTTAAAGCAGGAAAATCACTACAGGCCAAACAAAAGCACTGGTTTTGACACGAAATTAATACCAATTTAAATTACACGTAAAACAAGCAAAGAAATTAAACATGCATTACTCTTTAATCATGGAACCCTACGTTTAATTTTTAGAGTAATTTGACTTTAAGTAAAGGAAGGTGGTATATTTTTTCATATAAGCACAGTCCACATGTTAAGGGGCCACTGCACAAATAGAGCATAAAGGCTGCACACTCAAAAGTGATGCACTAAATCCACTTTCACTTGGTTGTTCCAAAGTACACCCCAACTCATATTGTGTCTCTTTGACATATTTCCTCTGATAAATCCATTACATATTCATGCATTCAATACATCCTCATTACACATCCAATACAGGTCTAATTATGAAGGTAATTAAGTGCATAAGGAAGAAAGAGAATCCATGGTAGAGAATTTAAATCACCATCCACATGAGAAAAGTGAATTTTGACGTGGAACCAAACCCCACAACCCAGAGCCTTAGTAATTTAATAACTAACATCTATTCTCTATCACCTAGAAAGAAGAGGGCTGAAATAATATTTTCAAGATTTTATCTTTAAATATTAGGAAAATTATATAAATATAAATTCATAGGAATTATGTCAGTATTGCCAGAGACCAAGCAGCCAATGTGGTAGGGGGACCACACCCCCATGTATTTATTCCATCAGAGAACTCCAAGTAGGCAGCGCTTGTAAGACTACACGTGCAAACCATTTTTTCATTTCTGAACCATGCAAAGTGAAGGTGTAAAACAATTGCATGAAAAACATTTTGTAGTACTTACAGTGCACATTAAGTTCCACAATAACTTGGTCCTCTCCCACAACATTGTCTGCAGAACAAACCAGAGTTTTTGTATTGTCCAGTGATGTCACATTCTTTAAAGTGAGGAAAGCAGCATGTTTTACAGTTCCTATCTAAAAGCAAAATAACACTGTCAACTCCTATAACGTTAAGAGTAATAAAGCACTGTATGTATTTCTACAACCAAAAACTCTTACCAGGGTATTTGACTTAACCTGGGATATGTCCCAGGAAACATTAGGGTCAGGGAGCCCAGTGGCTTCACAGAAAACTGTAGTGCTGTTTCCTTCCAGAATCGTTACTTCTCTTGTGCTGACATTTACTTTCGGCAAAACTGTGAATGACAAAAACTTTCAATGCTACACTACTGAATTTAAAAAACATGTTACATAGATTATTCTGTGTTGTTAGCATGTAGAACTTGTCTAACTTAATCCAGTATTGCTTGGAAAAGTTGATAGGCTCAAAAAACCTATTTGAAGCATTACAAACAATGCTGATTTTTTTTTTTACTTTTGCATTTGTTTTTAAATAATCAGCAGAGGAAAATCAGCAATTTCTGCTGGTCTCTAAGCATGTGTGAAATCATCCCTAAATGTAGACTATTGCCCACCTTTTGTAAAACAAACTTTCTATGTAGTTAACTACGTTTTCCAAAAAGCTTTAAATGATCTAACAAGATCAAAGATCTAGCTGCTGGAAGAAAGTTCACGAAAAACATATACATGTATTTTGGAGCAACCCTACAGAAAATGAGGGAGCTCTAGGGGCAAAAACATGTGAAGGCTCAAGATCAGCTTTGTATGCCATCATCTTAGCTTAGAACAATCCTATTTTTACAGTACTAGTTTTTACTTGTAATTATTCTTGGCTAATATGGTAAGTTCAAAGATACAGTGTTGGATACAGTGGGAAAGGCTTAAAATCATTTTTATGTTTTTCTTATGTCTGTGATAAGCTAAGGACATTCACCTCATTACGAGGTGACCTTTATTATCCAGCGTTTGAAAAGTGAAATTATCAAGGCATTAGGGAAATCTTCCAATGGGAACACTTTTGGTGATGACTGCCTAATAGAGTTCCTTTTACTTCCCGTTGCATCTCCAGGACAGGAAGTAAAGGCATGTCTCCAGTGAGACACAAATTATAATAAAAAAAAATGGCAGGTGTTTGAACCCTCTTTTGATCTATAAAAAAATACATGCTACTAATCTGTTTGTCAATGAGTCATCCATCTGGTCAATATATAGGGTTTAATTTATTTATGCATATAATACATATTTAAACAATATTTCAGTATTTCAATATTGATCTATATTTGACTATAGAATCATAATTAAATTAGCAATTACAATAAGTCAATCATTATCAATTCAGTACTGATCTTCAACTGTCTTATAAGAATTTTTAAAATAAAAAATGTTAATTAAAAAACAATAAGAAGATAAACCAACTGTCGGTGTACACTGATACATTTGCAGAATGCAAAGGTGAACTTTTTCCCTGACTAGCACAAAGCAATTAGAAACTGTGTTTGCACTTAGATAAATCACTAATTACAAAAGGTATAATTGACAGGAATCCTATGGAGATGTTTTCTACCAGCAGTCAGAAAGTGATTGTTTTTTGCTAAAGACATCATTCATGCCTTGTACATTGGACATTTACTGTCAATTGCTATTTG
The DNA here is from genome assembly GCF_032062135.1 of Pyxicephalus adspersus. NCBI lineage: Eukaryota > Metazoa > Chordata > Amphibia > Anura > Pyxicephalidae > Pyxicephalus > Pyxicephalus adspersus. The sequence continues at coordinate 28,787,717 of NC_092860.1, forward strand.
GTAAATGGAAGCAATGGCCAACCTATCACTGTACTAATAATGATATTATGGTATGAAATGTAAAGTACTGGGTAGGTTCTATAGAATGGTTGCCTCTGTAGTCACTCTTAAACATTGTTAAAAAAAAAAAAGGAACAAGAATTGTATCACACAACCTTCATCTGAAGAAGCCATTCCTTTAAAATATAAAGGGAAACCCCCTTTTTCTAGTTTTAGCTATCCACACTCTAGTTTTGACTTCAGCCACTATAAACCATTGTCAATGGGAATGAAATTAGGGAGAAATCTAAAATTTGAACTATTACCAAAACAAATAGAGCAGGAACATTTAACAATAGGGGCATCTGTTCAGGCGACAAATGTAGAAACAAGGTTAGTCTTACTAAAAGATTTTCTCTCACTTCCTGTCTTCTTGTGTCAAAAGACAGGTTGTAATGAGAAATATATCAAACTGAAAAAAATGGTTTTGGATACACATTAAGGGCTCTATTTATAAAACAATATAACTGAAAATACAAGTGTTCCCTTACCAATTGCAACCAATTATATTCTAGTTCTGTAGGGCTCTATATATAAAGCAGGGAGTCTGACATTCTCTCAAACATTCCCTGGTTGGAATCCTACAGATCCATATGTCAATTCAATTCAAGTAATTGATTCCCACCATGGGAATGCTAAATATAATAAATGATATAATATAATAAATATAGAAGGGGTTCCTTAAGACCTGAAAGTCATTGCAAGGTTTCTTCCATTTTAAAAAGATCTACAAGCACTATGTTAGATGATTCCCCTTACTGCTGAAACCAAAAGATCATATCACTGATCTTCCTACTATAGAACATTTCCTACAAAAAAAAAATATTTTGACTTTCCAACACATATTTCACTTTGTAAATCTGCAGAGTATTTATTTTCATAGATCATAGTTAGTGTGCTACATTTTAACCACATATCACATTTTAATCACATAGTTAATGTGCTACATTTTAGTCCTTTTTTAAACCATTTATTCAGTTCTGTCTATCCATTCATTAAATACAACCATTATAATATAATCAGATTTGGGCATCTACACCATGTTACTGCTGAATGTGTGAAACATAAACACTCTAATGTAGCAGCAATTACAGCAGCCATTTTAGCCTTATGATAAAATGGAGGTCGAAGAAAACAGATGAAAGAGTGTAAGAGGAGAGGGAACGAAACAGTCCTTAAAATGTCTAGCAGTCATCTCTGCATATTGCAGGAAGTCAGTTATTGTAATACAATCTACAGGAGTAAAGCCATTAAAATTCTTCTAAATGCATCTTTTTATCCTGAATTTTTATATTCTATACTGTAAATTGTAATTAAACAGCAGCATGAATATCTGACAGAATTCTTTGGTTTGCAGGAAAGAACAAGAAAATGATCGAGAACATTTCACTACATGACTACTTTATTCATTTCTGTGTTCTGTTGCTATGGAAACAAGTGAGAACTAGAATTACATTTTCACTAGCACAGTGCCTCTACATTTCTGCGGTGACAGGGGTGGAGGGAAGTAATGGCGAGACTCAAGTGTACATTGGAATATGGAACTGCAGAACGCCACGTTTACACTCCAAGTCAGTAATAAGGCTCTGCAACTTTTAGGGGTCTAGTTAGCCCCATTTGTTTTCTCTTTTTTTTAAAGGTGACACTGGTAGTGTTGGAAGACAAGTGACATTACATTCTAATAAAACACCATTGGGGTAGATACTGCCTAAGCTAGTTAACACTGAATGGAGGAATGCATAAAGAAAAAAGTGCAGAAAGTTCCTTGAAAGCCTATGATGTTATTTATTTATTCATGAAGGACATCAAGCTTAACCTTACTGGAAGCCTTCACCAACAAATGTGTACAACTGTTACTTAGAAAGGAATAAAGTGCCAATTCAGCAAATTAAACACATTGGAAGCACACAAGACAGTGGGGTCGATTTACAAAATAAACTATTTAGCAACATGTATTATCACCTTGCAAGGGAATTCTCACTTAACTTAGTAAATGCAGTGACAATTCACTTTGCAAGGAATACCCAATCACCTACAGGAAAATGTACAAAAAAGTCAGTGGAGCTTCATCCCATTTTCAAAGTGAAATACAAGGTCATAAAACTGTAAAAAAAAGTTCACCACTCTAAGGATTGCTAAATGGGGCCTGTAGCTCTGTTTGGGTGCCAGCTGTTCCTAGAGCTCATCATTGCTCTTCTAAATGGGCCATACACTGCATTACTTACATTACTTCATGTAAAAACTTTATCTAGGAACAATACCATTTTTACCTGATTGTATTAGTGTGTTTCAAAGTTTTCCTGTGGTACAGGAGGATAATTCACTTTGCTAAGTGAACATTCTCAATTTCTTTAGTAAATGTCCCTATTGTTCTTGCATCTATTCTGTTAATAAATTGGTGTGTTTGCTACTATGAAGGAGATAATTTCCTTATACAATATCTCAGAAGGAGATATTTTATAAAGACTACCTTTCAATGTATTCATGTTGCTTTTGAAGGTTTGAGTTTTTTTAATAGCTAAGATATTAAAGATGCAAATGAGAAGGAACTGTTAGGAGGACTGTGTAGGTTCCTTCATCTGGCTTTATATACAATTGTACAGTGTTATTTAAACCAGTTTTGACATTTGGATAAAAACTGTTGTCAACTATAAAGTGTAGGTACCTTAAGTTATCTGCACACACCATCAGCAACAACTTAATACTAGTGTAGAAGCTTAATTGCCCCTTCTTGCCTTCTGCACATTCCTAGTGGTCATTGAGAAACCACATCGGCATGGAAGGTCAATAGGAATATATAGAAAACAGGAGGACTGGGAAAATTTGTGTAAATACTTACCTTTTCCATTGCCCATGCCACTAAATACAACTCTAATCCTTAATATCAGACCCCCCAAATTTCAGGAATGCCAGTGTTCTAGATTCACTGAAGTTCTCGCTGGTTTTGTCACCTTCCTTGTCAGTGCAAGCAAGTGGAGAAATTTGGTGGTCAGCATTGGGAACTGTGGGGGACCCCCAAACTGACACTGATATTATTATTATTATTATTATTATTAATAATAATAAAGAAGATTTATATAGTACCAACATATTATCCAGCACTTGACACTAGTGGAAACATTGATTTACCAAGGTACTTTAGTGATAACTTCTCTGCTCCAGCACTGCACTTTAGTTTACTAATGGGTGCCCTGATATTCTGACGTAGAATAGCTCCAAACAAGCTGTAAAAACCCAAAAAGCAGAAGTGGTATGTAATTTGTAATCAGTGGTACTTTTCTGCCTAATTATCACATTTTACTGAAATAAATTCTTGCATGCCCATAGCTGTTACTCTTAGGGTTGTTTGTCATCTGTTTAAAATCTGCATAGTGTGCCCTTTAACTTTTTTTCTTTCCAGGGTGCCCGCTCCACGACTGAGCATCAACTGCACTACAGATCATTCATTTGTGAACTGTTCACCAAATTAAGTATTGATAAATGTTTGAGTCTCAAGAGACCCTTTAGAAACCCTTTTAAATCTTTTAAACATCGATAACGCTTTTTCTGGACATTTCCAGATATCTTCATTGATTTAAACACACTGCATCTCAAAAGAATTGTAAAGCCCAATTGAGGTGTAGGTAAAATATTTTTTTTTAGTTAGTTTCGACAACAGTACTGGGGAGAATTACCCCATTATCTGCCCTTGTGACTCTCACTAACACAGAAAGTTTTGCAGAAACTTGATTTCATCATTAGAGCACTAGGAGAAGCACAATCCTGCAACTGGTGCATTTGTTGCGGGGAAAATTCATTAAGGTTTTGTTTACTTTACAGAATTTTCCTTAAATATCTTTGTTTCAAATATTTTTGGTTCGTTATACACTTTAATAAAAATGAGTATGTAATTGCTGTTGCATATTCCCAACAGAGAAAATCCTTAACCCTTTTCCACTGTATCCAGAACTAAGTAAAAAAAAAATAGGCACAGAGAATAATTAGGATTAATTATATCTGACACAAGCCTGGCCTTGGCCTTGTTGCATTACTATATATAGCAAGAAGCAGAACACAGCAGGGTTGAACTCCAAAAAAGTAAACATGTTGGTCGGCACATAAGAAAACAGAAAAGTGATACAAAGATGGGTTATGTCTTTCCAATGCAGGACTTACAGAGTATCCTTCAAATACAACTGGTTTAATATTTGTTTAACTTGAACAGAGGAAAATGGAATAGGAATAGGTTAAAAAGATAATTTCTGTACGTATTATTGAACTAGAAAAACTAATAGTCATTACATTTGATTAAGGAAAATTGTGATTGCAAGAATTAAAGAAAGTTTTTAAGAATTATAACTTACCACAGTTGGGTATGTGCATAAAAGGCAGTGTTATTCTTTTATTATTCTCATTGATACAGATTATGTTCTGCTTTTCCATGTTAAACATATTTGCCTCTTGAAGCAGCTTTAGCCACATTATATCACATGAGCATTGGAACGGATTGTCAGCTATATATCTGAAAGAAAAGTTACGATTTTTTACAATTTTAAAAATGTAACAAATATTCTCGTTTTTACTTGTCTACATCTTTGACACATTTTAAGTCACACAACTTCCTTCCCCAGCAGTTTCAAAATGCCTACAGTTCAATTTATTTATTTTTTGTGGTTACCTATAGAGGTGGTTGGATAGTTCTGACTTGAGTTTAAACTATAAAACCTCAGATCTGCTCTCGAATCTGAACAACATGAGCTCATTGACAGGCATAGCATAGGCTTAGCAAACCCAGCTGGTGGAGGCTGACAATGTCAATAGTGTCCGGCTGGATTGGCTGAGCCATATACCTGACACTGGCAGGTATAGCGTGGACTCCAGCCAATGCGGCTGGTAGACGTTGACAAATATCATTTGCTGCTGGATGGATTGGCTGAGCTGTACATCTGCCATTGACAGGTGACAACACATCCTGGTTTGATTGTCTAAATGTACGTAAGCAATGCAGAACTCTGACCATTTATTCACCAGCTAGGCAAAATGCTTGCATTACTCTACCTCTACGTGGAACCTAAGTAGATACTATGTAGGCCCTATGCCCACAATCAAAGTCAAAGTTCAGGGCAGGCAGGGATCTAGTTGTGACAAATAGAAGCAGGCTGCACACTTTTTGCCCCCTCTAGAGGATTTTTATGGTTAGGAGGGGCACACAGGCTTGTGTGCCCCCCTTGGAACCTTGGAAAGGTTTGGGTTTTAAAATTGGAGGAACCCTACAAAGATTTTTTGTAAAAAAAAAAAAATATATATATATTTTTACCTGTGATTGAAAGGTATAGCATATGGTGACAGCTGCCAGTGCCCCTTGGCTGAACCAATAAATAAATAATGAGCTTTAAATCTAAGCCATTTACCTTTTATTTCTATTCTGAGCACATCTATTGACCATACAGTCAGCTCTAATGTTTTAGTAAATACGTCTATTTGCATTGATGGTATTGGATGTTAGTCCTAACACTATACTTGACAAAAACATATTTTCTCTATTCAGTAACAATGTTCATAAACTCAAGGTAAACAAAATATAATCTGGCAATCTATAATGTTCATAAAGTAGACTAGGCAAATTGTTGAAATAGTAGATTTTCTAGTCACTCATCTTGCTCTTTAGTTTTACTAGTAGGTACATACCTAGGCTTTTTTATGTTAAAATTAATTTAAACAGTAAATAATATAATGTATGGTGATCTAATCAATAGTTTAAAAGGAATAGGACCATCAAACTTTGTTTAATTTACTAGAATGGTTAACATGGCAGATTGCAGATAAGTGTTGATAAATCCATATATCAGTTACTCTTAATTTCCAACGTTGTGATGACCTTGCAAGTTGCATTCAATTTAATCTCCTGACTAGTACTCTAAAGATCATCTAACAATATTGCTTGGCTGTACAATGTCACAAAATGCTTTAAAAGGACCCTTAAAGGCAGTTTATCATTCCTAAGTGAATCATATTAACATTCCTCAACCCAATGTAATCCAGCTGTATAAGTGATAATGGGATATAACTAGATCCATCAACAACACTAACATAAGCCCTTATGACAATTTCAAGTGACAGAGAATGAAAAAGTCAAAATGTATCTTTATCTAATTGCAACATGATGTGTAAAATGCAAAAAAAATAATCATGAATACAAAATAAAATAAATGAGTCTGGATTGTGTTCATCTGATATTTGCAAAATGTATTCTCTGCTCAATCTCTGTTTGTCATGCGGATGACCGCCCTAAATCAAATTGTTTTCTGGCTTGTGATCATTGCCACTGACCAGTGCCTGTTGAACCTTACTGTACTAAAAAAATGTAAACATTGTTTTGCCAAAGAAGAGATTTAGCTTTGTGTCTCTTGCAAATGTTAAAACTTTGTGGCATGTACACATTCCTATGCACATAAATGTGAATTTTTTTTTTGGAAATTGTGTTTTTATTGAAAATTTTTAACAAACATACAAACCAGAAGACACTAAAAAAGAAAGTAATAATTAATAGCAAATGGCAAATGAGTGCAAAACAATATTAGGACAGTAACCACATCTCTTCAGTCAGTTATATACATCACCATACGAGGTATGCTCAAATCAATTCTACATATTAATAGAGTAGAAAACATAGTAAGCGCACTCATCAAGTATAGTTTACATAACAACAGCCATTGTCCCAGGCCAACCAACAACAAAATGGAAAGGAGGGTGGGAAAAAGGGCAGGGATAGGTGGAGGGGGAAAGTGTGGCCAAGACATTGGGCAGCACATGGCATTTAGTCATAAGAAAAATAGAGCACCAGAGGAATAGGGGGTCATAGCGGCAGCCAGGCATAGGAATGGTCCCAGACGTCCCATGTTGCCTTAAATTTAACTACAGTATCCCTGATAAGAGCCGTAAGATACTCCATAAGACGTATCTCCTGGATACGTGTGTACAGAGCTGTAGTAGAGGGGGGCCTAATGGATTTCCAGTGGGAGGGGATCAGAGTGCGTGCCGCTACCAAAATATGGGAAGCTAGCATACGGGCGTATTTCGGCAAGAATGTGAGGGGTTGCCCCAGTAGGTGGGTGGGAGGATCCAAAGGAATCTGCTGTTGGAGTACCTCACTCAACAACCTGTTCACTCGAGACCAAAGTTCCTGAATAATGGGACAAAACCATAAATGTGAATTTTGATGGCCAGCCAGCACTGAATTTTTTCTACTTAAAAGGAACTTCCATTTTTTTTATTCAGTTCTGTTCTGTCTTGTACTTGTTTATTCCTAATCCTGGTTTTTAAAGTTGGCTTTCACATTTTTTAATACTGAGATCTATCAACATTACCTACTTTTACTAACTAAAAATACTTTTACTTTTGTTCCACGTTCTCATTTTTCTTAGTCAACCATTCTCAAAATCACGATACCTACTGGCCTCCTTAAACTTCATTTAATGATCATGCATCAAGTTTCAACCTGAGTCTTTACCTTTAAAAAGACTTATGGCAACCAAGACTGGAAAACTGCTCTGTGCAAACCTGACCACCAGCAAAAGGACTAATTTTAGAATGCAACAAGCAGTCATATTGTACAAAACAGAGGTAGACAGTAAACACAGGGAACTGCACAACAGGAAATGTAATGCCATGATGTTCAATCCTTGCACATCTTTGCATTGTAGTATGTGACTGTCCAGCTTAGATGCACGTGGCCATGGAAGGTGGTGAGGGTTGGTGGTTAGCTGCTGTTGGGTAAAGGGACATAGCCATGGAGGAAGGGGCTTGTTTCAAGTTCTGCAATAGATCTCAAGCACCTGCCTCTACTTCAGGTTGGGCTAGAGGGTTCTGAAATCCCTAATAATAAATGTTCAAAACATATTGGTAAAGATGTGCAACTTGTATACAAATGGATACCTTGATTAATGAACATTTTAGTATACATTTACCTAGTACTTATATCAGTAAAATTACACTTTAGCTAATAAGCAAAGAACTGAATGTCAGGGTATTATGTAAAACAAGGGGTTATTTTGTTAGCACTGCTCATTTTTGGCGCACCACATTATAATCATACTAGCCAAAAGAAATATAAATTCCTGAACTACGTGACCTCTTTGTCACAATGTGTCCAAGAAGTTCAGGAAACATAATACAGAATGGAAATTGGCATATCTCACAGCTTAGTGTGTTGTGGGACATGCAATACCCATCCCATTAGGTTAAAGTAATACGTTATTGCACAACAAAATGTGATGCTGCGAACATTGCCTAAAATAGCATAACTCCATCATACAGCTGCTCCAAGCTGACAACGCAAACACACAACATTTCACAGCATGAGACTTTAGATGCAATAGGACATGCTGTGGAGATGATTTCCACATGTTTTATGCATTGAAAGTGACAGTGATCACTATTGTATTATGTTCTACAATGTACTGTTAGGTTCTATTGATGTGTGAATTTAAAGCAACTAAGATTATAAATTGTTTCAAGCCAAAATGCTGTATGCTGTATGTTTACTAAAGGCCAGTTACTACTGTGAGGATGGTTGCAGTGTACGCTACTAAACCTAATGTGTTCAGCAAACTGAACCAGCAATGTCTAATCACTTGATTGCCTGTGTGCACACCATTCCATTCATTGCAACTACAAACACTCATAACAATTTGACTAGTGTACTGTAGCACTGAACATATTTTTTGTTTTCCTATTGTAGCAAGCCAAAAATTATTAGTCTGAGATTAATGTTAAGTAAAAACTCAAAGTCTCTGCTCAATTTACAGGATTTTTATGCATCAATGTCTATGACAATACAACTATTTTTTCAATTCTGACAAAAAACTAGACTATTATTATTATTATTATGCAGTATTTATATAGTGCTGACATATTACGCAGCGTTTTACAAAGTCCATAGCCATGTCTCAAATTGTCCCTCAAAGGGGCTCACAGTAACTCTACCATAGTCAAACATCATTACCACAGACTAAAGTCAATGTTTCTGAAGGAAAGCCAATTAACTGAACTGCATGTTTTTGGGATAAGGGAGGAAAATGGAGTGCCCAGAGGAAACTAGAAGTACTAGTATAAAAGATATACTTTATTTTTTATCAAACAAATACAAAGAATACATGAAAACAATACATTGTATGTTAGCTATAAAGTAGGTTGGATAGATCACACCTGTGACCTGGCTCATGTTCTGTGTATTTTTTTTTACCAGATATCCTATTACTTTAAGGTGTCACTAGTTTTGCTACTAAGAAAGGTCAGCTGTGATGGAGATATTATGACCATCACAATGACACCACTGCTATAGTTTGGCCAAATCGAAGCACTAGTTCATTGCTGGAAGTTTATCCCAGGTTTATTTTGGTGATAGCACTTATTTTGGCTTAATTACTACTGAAGCAGGGTAAGTATAGAGGTTAACAAATAAAAAGACTCTGTATTCCTAAAGTGACATAGAGCTGACCTCTTGAGCTTGGGGACTGGTAGGTTTGGTTTTAAGGCTTTATTGGTCTCAGGGGAAAATTGAGCATGTGTACAGCAGTTCCCTGATCTTGTTTAGCAATGGCAGATTGCTAAATTACTGACCCAGGACAACTGTTGCAATCTTATATGGAGAAGGACACAGCAGGGTGCCTCCCGTAAACATAATCTGATCAAACCTTGTTTTAGGTTAGGAATACTATACTGTGGTACAAACCCTTTTCTTGCATGTTGGCTAAGTTGGTGCAAGGCAAACCTGTGGTCATCATTCATTTGACAAATAAAAATGCACATTTTTGCAAGCACAGCAGCATAATCATTCATACAATGTAACATTCACAAAGCATATTACAGATTCAATTCTAAAACAATGCTTAGTAGGTGAAAATGTAACTTACAGGTGTGTCAAAGACAGATGCCGAAAAAATTTTCTGTTTAAAGTTGTCAACTTATTTCTGGAAAAATCTCTGCAAGAAAAATTAATATTTCTGTTTAAAAATCCTGATAACTTTAAATAATGTTGGTGGCTTAATGTCAGAAATGCATCATTTTCAAAGAATAATGCTAGCAAAATTGTTATGCTAGGAGAAACTTTATAATGCAACCATTGCTTTATCACTAGTAGAGATGCAGCTTTAAAAAAGTTGATGGGTAGAAATGAGGTAACATCAACAATTTTATGAAATTAAATAAAAATGGCAAAATCTCCTAGCATAGCAATAAAACTGGCCTTATTTTATCCAAAACGCTCTGCCTATATTTATAGAGGAAGACAGGGATCAAACCAACCCAAACCTTAAAAATGCTCAATAACTAAAAGCCGCATGTTGTATTTCTTTAAAAAAAACATTCTTACGTGCTAAGTCCTGAACAAGAAATATCAGCATGGAAAGAAAAAAGACAGATAATGTAACAATTTTGTCCCCAATCAGTATAATCATACAATAGAATTACAACTTTGCAATAGTTAAGGCAAGTTGTGCTTTTTTTACTCTTTTTTTCAGGCAGTTGTTTGCAGCATTGTTTGCAAGTTTTTTTTCATATGCAGCATCCATGGGTGGTTTCCCATCCCAGTCACCACCATAGACTTAAATTGGAACTGTCTGTCACTGCTTTTGCAAGCAGTGGTAAAAAATTACCATTGCTTGGACAATCATTTGCCTGTTACTGGTCTCAGGTCCTAGCGGTTGCAAATAGACAATCAAGAGCAGGAAACCCTGCAATTTTTCACCTGCTAGTGTGAGCATGCCCTTGATCTATAAGAATGTTCCTAAAATATCTCTTGTTGTTGTTTTATAATCAAGCACATTTCTTAGGTTGTTATGTGTACAATACCTGTACCATGTATACCAGAAACATTAATAATAGTCTAATTATATAGCACATGCTCAGCAGCATTTGACATTTGACACGTTTTCTACTTTTAGATAATTATTAATGTGGACTATGCTAAACCAACAATGGGCACTAAAACTACTAAAAAGAGAATGCTATGTACTGTATATCCAGAGAACTTTTCTAGGGTTTCAGTGTAATTAAATCTTCAAGGTTATGTATCACATCTTTTGTAACGTGAAGTAAAAGCCCAAACAGCTTGTCTTTATATGATTCAGAGGTGTAGTAACACTTTCAAGGAATGCCTATATTTTGCACTTCATCTGCTATATTGGCACATCATTTGCTCAAGTACGAAATTGATTACTCACATGTAGGTAAGTTTGAGGTTCTTGAGGAATGCCTGGCGAGACACAAACTTCAGGCTTGAGTCTACCACAGTTCTAAAAAAAAAAACAGTCAGTGTTTAGCAAAGTCCCGAAGTAACACAATATTCTTCCAAGGTTTAACAGTCTTAGGACAGCCATTAGATCCACAACTGTGTCCACATGTCCACCGTATCGCACCTGATTACTAAAGTGTTGCAGTGAAAGGCTAGAGCAATAGCCTGTGTAAGAGACAGACTAAGAATTGGAACAAAAAATGTAATAGCCAGGAGGCTTAAAATTGGTGTTGTGCACATTTACCAATTTCATAATTAGTAAAAATACATATGAAACACAAGTACCACACTCCCTATTATTTCATATATATTGTGAGTAGCAAGGCCTTTCTATTTGGATTTATTTTTTAAAGATACATTTTAGGCTGTCAACTACTGATTTGAATATTGAAAAACTAATTGCTGATTACATTATTTTTATTATCAGCAACATATTTATACTTCTTGGCCCTTTAGGTTAACTGGCTTGTGCTGAACTATCATTGTGCTACACACTTAGTATCACGCTAACAAGATCAGTAGTCACAGATGATGCTGGCAATGAAAGAGACAGTTTGCCCAGTACACCTAAAATTGACAACTAGAAAGTTGGAGAAAGATTTTGCTTCTCCTTTCCTGCCAGCACTTTCCTTCTCTATTCACATGTGATAGTCATATAGATGCAGTGGTGACAATGCCACTCACCGCATGTGTTGGGCTTCATTGGTCAACACAGTCCCAATGAATGGATTTTAAAGGACTGTGTTACATGTGCATCGATCTGTTCAGTAAAAGTAACAGTAATGGTGGATGCCTGAACAGAGCTGCAATTTGTGTTGTTGTCAAAGATTTACACCATATGATTAAATCGTGTTCATTGTTAGAAGTCTCAGTATTTTAAAATTTGTTCAAACATATCACATTTGCTAAACAACTAAATCTGTATGTAAATGAAAAAATATAAATTAGGATATATTAGTAAAAAATAAGGAATATACAAGTTCATATATCATAAAAGCATTAACATATCTTTTAATAAAGTCAAATATTAGTTTAGGTTGTAGTGACTAAATAGTAACTATACACAGCTCTCACAACCAGGAATCAAGGGTGCAGGTGTACGGTAGAATGGAACGATTAGTCTCCATTATGTCCTGCTTGAATATGCTTATCCCATGGAATTCCAATGATCCTAGTGGACAGTAAATCTAAAAAGTTCACAAAGTTCTGTCCCTGTGGCTTTTCCAAGAATGTCTGATAAACAGTTGATGCTATTCAATACTAACTAGATCTACCTTGACAGGGTATAAAATGTTAAAAGTAGAGACCACATGTCTAAAAAAATTGGTTAAATTAGGTAAATTTTTCTTGTTCCTCAGAGGATTTATGGACATTTAACATCATTTTTTTTGTTTTGCCCTAATCTCCAGTTTAACAACCGCAACACACTACATATGGTAGAACTTGATACTTTATAATAATATTATAAAATAGACTTACAGATTTCTTAGCTCTGTGTAAATCTTAACATCATCTTCATTGATTGATGCAAAATAACGTTGGTACGTAATATAGCTAAAGGGAAAGAAATGAGTATAAAAATTAAAAGGAATACCACATTAACTGTGAAAGCATGATTATTTTACAACACTTGATGAAAACAGCTTTAAAAAGCAATCACAAATTTAAAACAGAAAAACAGTAAAAATGATGATGCGGAGGAATGAGAGGCAAACATCAGAATAAATTATAGATATAGAAAATTTATAATGTAACTAGGAAACACAACATTTTAAAATGCATGTGCAATACAGTTAAAAAGCTAATATAAAATCCAAAAAATAAAGGTTTCATTTTTTGTAGAAGATGGAGAGTTAAACCTTGATAATTTGGTATATCTTTTGGGGACTCTATTGGTGAGAGCTTCTCACCTGAACTTCTGGTTTTCACATACACAAAATGTCTGTATTAAGTGCAAATTCTTTGTGGCACTCTGGCCATGAAGAAGAAAATTTGATCAATTTATACTTAAAAAATCATAACATTTAACGTTTAGGTAACCAGATCTTTTACTTTCTTGAAACATACACTATCATTGGAACAATAATGCAGAATGGACCTAGATCACATGTATTCACTGGCCCTTTGACAATTTGCAAATCAAAAAAAATATGTATTCAGGGTGTAAAAATGTCATCTTCAATTTTCGCTTCCTTTCTCCTCTACAAAACCAGGTTTGGGATTCTGCCAGTAGATCCGCAGCAGTTTAGGTTTTGCTTTTCTTATGAGCTGTGCTTAAGTATAGTGTATTCTTATTTACTACATATTTTGGGTTATTTTAAATATTATATAATGTACAATATATTTTTGAATATGTATTTCCTTTATTAAACCATTACATAAATATTTACTACATGAATTGAATTTCATACCAACTATTTGCTAAATCTGTAAAGCAGTGCTGAAAATGGAAGCGGGACATCACTGACAGACAATCCAGTGTACTACAGGCAAATGAGCTGACAAAAAGGAACATGCTGCCCGATCGTTTATTTAATGAGCTAATGTTGGTTAACCCAAATACCAGGTTTGTTCAGTTCTATTAGACGCAAACTAAACGTAGGAAATTATAAACAGACTCAATTTGAAAGACAGCACTACTGTGTTGTCTGTGGGTATTGAGCAAACAAGGCTGATGACAAAATATATATTTATTCCAAACTGTGCATAGAAGTACTGTCAGAACATTAAACACATTGATAACCCTAAAATGATCTATTATACAAGTACATCTGTATATCTGAAACAAACACCTTGATAAGACTATACAATGCTATTCATTTTATGTATGAACAACACAGTGTATGAATATATGAATGATATTGGCAGCAAAAGAAATTAAATCGGAGAACAAAGAAAGGCATTAAACCAAAAGTTTTAGAGCTAAAGAAAAATTGAAAAATAGGGAGCCTATTTACAATAGTGTAAGGAAAGGTAAAGTGAGCCTGCTTGATCTTCAGTTTCTACACATATTTGAAAGTTTGCAGTCAAAACAAGCCTTTGTGGCTCCACATTCCACTTCAGATGCTCAGACTTTCTTGTCTTTCTTGTCTACCAGTGTTAGTCTGGCATTGGAAAGCTAAGAAATATCCTGGTTGTACTTAAAGAACTTTTTTCGACCAGATTTGACTGCACCGTTGAATGGCAGGACTTGTAGTAAATTCCCCTATTTTGCAACTGAAGGATGAAAAATCTATAAAGTCATAGAAATGTGCCTGTATTTATAGTTAACATTAAAAATAAGTACATGGAAGGTAGATATCTATTTATAGAATAACATAGAGGAAGGGCAAGTGGACGTATCATTTATTATTTTAAAGGAGTTTGTAAACTCTGGGATTTGAAAATCTACTGGAGTTTAAAAGAAAATCTGAAAATAACAACTGCTTAGGTCAAAACTTTGCTCTGTGGTTCTTTGACATTAAATTAAAAATCTATCAAAGGGAAACATGAATGCACAAAGTTTTTGGATCTGGATAGAATACGATAGGAGTCCACTGACCATTGCTTTTAGGTTCAGTTAGGAAAATTCAGCAGTTGCCTTTAAAGAAAGAACCATGTTTCACCACATGTTTACTCACCTATACAAAAAGCATGTAATGTTATACTGAGTCTAAACATATTTTGTATATATATATATATATATATATATATATATATATTTAGTCGTGGTAACTTTAAGTGATCCTGAATACCCACCCAGGCTTACATGTGCACCTCTACTTTAACCTATTCCCTTTCAATTAGAATCTGGTGATCTTGGGAACCCTGTTGATGGTAATGCATGAGAACGATTCCTAATCACACCCAATATATATTGTATAATCACACCCTGTATATATTGTTCCTTTCTCAAACAAACAGAAATCTCGTTGTATCATTACAAGGAAGTTTTTCAATGGCCTTCATTTTTTTTTAAAGATTTCCTTGAATCTGACTTGTGATATATCAATCAAAAATGAGAAACATTACAAAGTTTAGACAAGGAGACTTTTTCTTACAGGTATGGAGCTTTCTGAATTCAGACTGCAGGAGAACAAATAGAACTAAGATTGAGGTAAAATAAATAGATTTTCTGTCTTATGCACAGCTGCAGTGCTCCCTGAAGTGCATTACCAGTTCTTTGATTGATTTGCCATGTTGCCTGGAATTGCACTTTAGACCTCTAAATGCACCATTTTTTGCAAATGAGGCAATCTGTGTATAATGTCCCTTTAAATATACCCGATACATTCAATGCATAATTTGCATTGATATACAACATATTTAACATAACAAGGGTGAAAAGAGATCAATAATTTCAACATTCTAAAGCTAAAAACCATAGTACATTGAGGTATTGCAGGTGTATCATGAACTGTCCTGTCTATGCCTGTATATAATGGTATGAGAAATTCTGGCTTCCATGTACTATATGACAGTTCTATCATTCTCACTAGGTCACAAACATCTGCAGCACAGGAAATAGAC
This sequence comes from Pyxicephalus adspersus, assembly GCF_032062135.1. NCBI lineage: Eukaryota > Metazoa > Chordata > Amphibia > Anura > Pyxicephalidae > Pyxicephalus > Pyxicephalus adspersus. The sequence continues at coordinate 28,803,537 of NC_092860.1, forward strand.
AATGGAGCTGTCTACTTACAATTTATGGGTTATCAATGATAAAAAGCATATACTGTAAGTATACTGCTTGGTAATGCTACATAGAATGAATACCATACTGCTGAGGAAAATAGGAAAATTACTTTTTTGCTTATATAAAATCAGATTCAATTTGTCAAAATCACTGTATGTGTATAAAGAAAATATACACAACCAGTTAAAATTCAAAAGGTCAAACTCCTGTTAGATCCAGGACCCCCCAAAAACTTTTTTTATTATTGTTATAATGTTATAAAGTTTAAACTTTTGTTTTGTTGTTATAATTACAACAACTATGTTGTTTGAAAAAAAACATAATTGTTTATATGGTACAAAAAATAAAAAAAATATTATTCTTGAATATGAGTCAACTCTAAACCCCCCAATACCTTTGAGCCGAACAGCTGGCACTACGTATAATACCTCCTTGTATCTTAATTGACCCCCACTGTATATTCCACAATTGAAGCCCATAGTGTTTAAATAGTAAGCAGTTTAGCAAATGCTGGAAGGTAAAATCAAATTAATAATTGATGATGATTGAAGCACTGGTAATTTTGTATGTACAAGAGAAATGTTGACTTATTCAAAGCTGTATTTAGAAAATATGCCAAGAACACGTAGTGGCATTTAAGTACAAGTTCCTCCTTTTTTATTACCCATTATGTTACATGATTTGTATTGGGAATATTAAACTTAACGATATTTCTTTAAACAGTACGATATCTATATTATGGATAGGTCCTCCCTTCCTCCTGTGTCACTGTCAGTATCTGTTTGTCATTTGCAACCCCTATATATTATACAGCGCTGAGTAATATGTTGGCACTGTATAAATCCTGTTTATTAATATTAATATTATTAATAAAATTAAAAATAATAACTACTATTAAAATAGTAAGTCCACCAACTGCAGTAAATAAAAAGATGGTTTAATACTGGTATAATTGCAAATAGTTTTAGCCACCATATGGCTGGCTAACCCATTACTACCTACAAGTTTTAGCAATGGATTTACAAGAAATCCAAGAAAACACTTTAAAATGTCTATGAATTGTTTTTGGATGCCTCTGCCTCTATTTCTGGATCCTAAACTGTCGATGTATGACAGTCTTCTGGAAACAGGAATCTGCTTATATTTCCCAAGGTTTCTACAAATTACATTTTCTCCTGCTACAATACTCAGTACCAGGCAACCAACCGGGAAACAGTAACATTATCCAGAGAACACCATAAATGTTCCAAAGTCAGAAGAATCACTGAGTTTACCTTAAGCTTAATTCTCTGTAACCCGCTGCAGTAAGATTTCTGAAAAACTAGGATGGTTGGGTCTCTTTTCTGAACCTGTGTGGTGTTACATTCTTTCAATGTTCTTCATGTTTGTATCACTAGTCTTTAAGGCAGGCTGGGTGGAACATTGGTGACTAGGAAAGCACCAACACTTTCAGGTATTCTGTATAATCAGGTAAATACTAATAATATATATATATACTAATATATATATAATTTTTTTAAAATTGTGTTTTTTTTTTTTGTGTTTTAAATGCACAATGCAAGGTTGGCTTTATGTTTTACATGTTATACAATGGCAGAAGAGTTTGGATAAAACATTAATATATATATATATATATATATATATATATATATATATATATATATTACCAGTTTTACAAAATCATGTGAGTTTTATAAAGCAGTATAAATATAGGAAATGAATATTAGTTCATTAATTTCACGTAAATGTTGGTAAAAGAAAATCAATCAGCAAGCTCAAACTAGGAAAAACATTCTTTTTTCAATAATTTGCAAACAGGTACATTGGTCTCTTTCATTTGACCCTGCAGCTGGTATACATTTTGCATTATAATATATGTTATAATGATTCTTTTTTAAACTTAAATAAATGTTAGTGATTTTTTTTAATTTTTGTCAGTTTATCGATACCAGAAACTAGAGTGATTCCATACTGTTCGTCATTGTCAGTACTTGTGTGAACAAGTCAAGTTTTACTGATAAAAGTCTAAATACAATCCACAGTTTGTACATGTCAGGGTTAGGTGCTTAGAATGCCTGTTTACTATTTACATTTATTTACTTCCTCAAATTCATTGTTCTGCAGCTTGGATCCTTTGACCTGCAATTGCCCCATAATTACATATCGTTTACATTATATTTCACTGTTAAATTTAATATTTTCTCTGCAGTGCCTTTAGGTATTTATATTTTACTGTACATGATCTGGGCATAGGGTCACTTTAAGTCAGGAATACAAAGGTTTGAAGTGACCAGAAGACTCTCTCAAAAGAGGGTTTATTCTTAAGACTGTGGTCCCCCTTAAAGCATACACTGCATTGCTCAAAATGTTGGTTATCTCTATTATTTTACTAGACATTTAATAGACCACTGCAATAATTGTCAGATAATGCAAGCAATTATCTAATTTACTTTATGTTAATAAAATTCAAGCAGATGAAAACCTGTGCAAGATCTTACAAGAGTTCAGACAGAATGGATACATTTGTTTGTGTAAAATCCGCTGTAGTTCATTTAATGTACACCACTGTACAAACTGAGGCTGCTTGAAAATACTAGATTATCTCACTTTTTGATTTTTATAAACTGATTTTTTTGCTGTCAATAAACAGCCCATCAATTTACTACTTAGCTCTGGCATTATAATAGCTCCTGCGTAATTTACATATACACATGTTCAGTATTAACAGTAAGTGCAACAATACCTCTTTTATAAGTATTTTTATAAAATAAGATTTTTTATACTTTTTTTTTTATAAAGTTAGAGGCAATGTAAAAATATTTAATAATTTTACTTATGTTTCTAAAGCTAATAAATCAGCAGTGGAAACTGTCAAGTCATGATACCTATTTTTAAATCTTTGATTATTTTACTGTATATATTGCAGTGTTTAACCCAGAATATTTTTTAAGCTGGGTGGTAAGAAATTGTAGGCGGGTGGCAGGGTGGGTATTGTGACCCAACTCTTCAGTAACCAGCCAAAAACAGCCGGGTGGTCACCGAAAAGTGCCGGGTGGTCCGCCCAGCTAAAAGGGGCTGGGGAGAACACTGTATTGGAGCAAAAATAATAATTTTTCTTATCAGTGGAAAGTGGTCAAAATATTCTTTTTTAGGTGAAAGATTTGGCTTAACTGACAAATTTGGACTTCCTTTCTAGGCTAGATCCTAGGCTAACCTTTCATGGCCAGATCCTCTCTATGATTTGACACTAAATTTTAGTTTTAGCCTCACTCAGCAATTGGATATCCATAATCTGTAACTGTCACTTGTACGCATTATTGCAACGTGGGAAACAAACACTGACAGTAAAATAAACTCTTATGAAATGTAGAGCCATTATTAATGTATGATTTAGCGAAACAGTGAGATAATTTTTTCTGCATTTGAGTAAAAAAACAAAACAAAAAAAACAAAGAAAAGAATGAAAGAAAAACATCATATAGGAGTTACTTGATATGGAATTGCCATTGCAAGGGATTAGATGGCTGGCAAAAAACACTGACTAAACTGTTTTCATCTTTGCTGATACAGCAAAGACTAGCTGGAAACATTTACACAGTGGAGGTTATGGGGTCACAACCAACACAGAGGAGGGTTGGCCAGGCTTGTACATAAACAGTAATCCTGTGTATTGCAGATAACCCTGCATGTCGACATATTTTAGGCTTTCACTGCCCAAACTATATTCTTTGGCAGCCTTTGTTTAGTCCAGTATGTAAAGGAAGACAACCAAGCAAATGACAAAATCTAAGCACTTATTTGGTGCTAAAACGATAACCATAAATATATTATAATATTGTCATAACATTATAAATCATAGTGAACAGATGGTCAACATGATCCTTATAACACTATAATCTGTAATATTTTGTAAAAAAAAAAAAAAAAGGAAATTTTAAAATTTTTCTAGATTTATATATAATCTAACGCTTTAATAGTAAATAAAGTGAAAATGTATCCTCATTATCCTTGCAAAACAGGATCTCTAGCTAAAAGACAGTCACATTTTTCACTGATCTAGATTAGCATTTTTACAAGCTGATGTTACTTGTCCATCATCAAAAGAATAAAGTCCTCCATATGTTCAGTGGATATGGATTCCCTGAATAAATTGCCATATCATATGTTGATTAAAACATACTAAATGTGGAATGGTTTTGACCTTTAGGACAGTACATCCATTAGACTTTTCCAGTAAAACAGAACTATGAAGAACAAAAGAAAATGTTTTACAATGGTCTGTTTATTATATTCAACTTAAAAAATGTATAATCCATTGTGTGTTAAAAAAGAAAACGAAATACTAAAATAGAGAGTAAAAGTAAAATGTGTATTGAATCTGTAGACTTCATCCAGGAATGTACTATTTCATTGACTTTCCAACAAACTAAATAGAGCATTGTCATTATGATTTGCAGACAGATGTATTAAGTACTACCACAGGATAAGAATGTTTGTCAAGTAACTAATTTGTGGCTACAGAGATTTTTTCTTTTCTTGTATGTATGCCACTTAACTCTAACAACCTCACAATAATACTTCTCATCATAGGGGGGATTTTAAACAATGAAGACACCATTACTCATTGGTTAAACACCTAACAGCCCCACCTGCTATTCATGTGTGCTCAGCTATGGCACAAGTTTAGAATGCACTGAACATTTACTCCTTGCTAGCTCCCCTCTCCTTTGTACAGAAAGTACAATAATAATAATAATGATCTTGGAGCTGATTACTTAAGTATTTCATGCTGTAATGATGACTTCAAACATGTAACCTTCATAAAATACATTTAAATAAAATAACATTATTCACTAGACTAATAAAGTGTAAAAGGGGACTCACAAAAACATTTTGCCCATTTACAATATATTATGTGGTATAGCTATAAACAATCTGTGTGAAAGGTAAAAGTTTGAACAGAACAAGTATTTTGTTGATCAAATAACTATACAATATGTGTATAAATATACCTATATATATGTACAAAGTTAATAATACAATAATAGTTAAAAAGAATACATACATTATACTGTGCTTGAATAAATAAACACTAATATTAAGTTATGACAAGATACTGTTAACCACTTATTTTATAATGTTACATCTGTTTCACACCCTAAAAGAAGTGGAGGGACTTTTCCTTAATGCTTGCCTTACACCTAGCATATATGTGAATCTGGTGCATGTCTTTGCTGAGTGTATTCTTGTATGATCACCGTGGGTAGCTAGAAATAATTTGGAGTGGAAATGGAAGGACAGACCGAATAAGGACATAGTGACTCGCTTACCTAAATACAGATAAAACACGTTAATGCTACTACAGTAGCATCACATATACCAAAAGGCTGCAGTACAAGTACACTTTATAGAGATTTGTTAAAATGTTGTACAAGACATATCCTGACATGATCACAGTGGGTACCTAGAAGGAGCTGGGAGACAAGGGGGAAGGACAAGCTTAATAAGGACCTGGTGACTCCCTTCCCTATATACGTATGAAACGCCATACTGCTAGTGCCACACTGCTACCCAGCCAGCAATACACATATCAGGCTGGAAGCTGTATTTTATGTTAGACTATTTAGTAAACATATTTTAGCATGATCACAGTGGGTAGCTAGGAGTTTGGAAAATAAAGGGAAAGACACTTAAAAAAGGACTTGTTGACGTTCTTTACTAGCTGGGAATAAAATACCACACAGCTAGTACCATCAACCTAGCCAGTTGCATTGCACATAACCAGGAGCTGCAACACAGGTACACTTTACATGGACTTGTTCAACCATTTAATAAACATATCCTGGCAGAATCATAGTGGGTACCTAAATTAAACTGGAAAGGGAAAGAAAAACCCTATAGGGTCTTGATGACTCTTTTTCCTAGATACAAAAAAAAACACATTGCTACTACCATCCATCTAGCCAAAAGCATACCTACATATATATAGTAGCTGCATTACAGGTACACCGTAGACTTATTTTAATAGGGAAGGACAGACATAAAAAGGAATTGAAGTGATTCTTAGCCCTAGACACAAATATGTTGCCACAATGCTACTACCATCCACCTAGCTAGCAGCACAACAAACATCCAGCAGCTTCTGTACAGGTACAGATGACCATGCTGGGTACCTAAAGAACACTATACACTTCAGTACAGGTACAGCTGACCATGCTGGGTACCTA
>NC_092860.1:28810180-29028825 GCF_032062135.1 Pyxicephalus adspersus
AGAACACTATACACTTCAGTACAGGTACAGCTGACCATGCTGGGTACCTAGAGAACACTATACACTTCAGTACAGGTACAGCTGACCATAGTGGGCACCTTGTGTGAGGTGGACTAGGAATGGGAAGGTCAGACCTAATAAGGAGTTGGTGACTCCTACTCCTAGATACAAATACAATGTCAACTCCTATTACCATCAGCCTAGCTAGCAGAACTATATATACACAGCAGGTCAGTAAAGGTACACATAATAACAGTGGGTACCTAGAAAGTGCAGGTGAATGGTAAGTACATAGCTAATATATACCTGTTGAATCTCCTTAATACAAATAAATTGCTACCACCAATACATATACCCAGCAGTTTCAGGACAGGTACACTTGAGCACAGTGGGTAGCTGGAAGGATCTGGGATAGGAAGGTGAAGGACAGACCTAATATGAACTTGGTGAAACTCTTCCCTAAATACAAATAAAACGCCAACTGCTACTACCAATACATTTAACCAGCAGCTTCAGGACAGGTACACTTGATGTGGATTTGTTAAAATATTGTAAAAGATATATCCTGGCATGATCATAGTGGGTATCTAAAAGCAGCTGGGAGAGGAAGGGGAAGGACAGACCTAATATGGACTTGGTGAATCTCTTCCCTAGATACAAATGAAATGCCAACTGCTACTACCATCCACCTAACCAGCCAATAGCACCACACATACCCAGCAGCTGCAATACAGGTACAATATCAATGATGGTCCTTGTCCTCAACCCACCAATGTAATTACTCTAGACTGCTAGGAAAGGGTTCGATGAGCAGTATATCAGCTCACCATATTGCTGAGAGATCTAGAATATATTGCTATGTAGTTTCGCCATTCTTGACTAGATTTGGCTATTCTTTTCTGTCTGGAGCCTATTGATTTCCTGCTGCACACAGGCACTGACGTCCAGGTTAATAATACTATTAACATTATTACAGATCAGAAGGATCTTCTGTGAAGCAGCAGTAATTGATCTATCAGCGGGATATATGCTTGCCATAATGAGATAAAGGTATAAATTATGCTACAATCTCTGCAATGATTTTGTGCTAGGTGTAGATGAAATATTATATTACTACAAGCCTTACAAGAAGTATTCTATGCCAATATATGACTAACCTTACAATGCTATTAACCCTCCATGCCATATTCAGAGCATGTCATCAGAGAACTAAGTGCTAGAGAACTACAAGTCCTAGCAGTTTGGAGTATTTATACTAGTGTGAATGCACATGGAGATCACACAATACTACTGCTAATAAATCCAATATGTGCCACAGCGATGGAGATCAGAAAGATCTGGCTGGCAGTATGTTAGTATTGAGGGACTAGTGCATGATCCTTACCTAAGTTACATTATATTATCATCCTGCTCTGTGATATGGAGAGTTTATGGCTGCAATTCAGTACATCACCTTGTATGTAATAGCTAATGTCATTCCCATTCTTATCACCTCCAGCAAGCCTGGCTAGCATCAGGTGCACCATGCACAAACCTTCTGCCTGGGATCTGACAATACTGTCATCGGATCTCTGCCTAGGGAATTATCCTATGGAGCAATTGAGATTTATTATCTAAATGAGTTTAAAACCATATCAGCCAGAAGTCAAGTCAAATGAAATCACAGCAGGGCTTTAAAGCCTGCCACCAGCCCCCACCTCCATATGTGTGAATGTGTGATCACCTCCAATCTGCCTTTACCAGGTGATCTCTACTATAGACACTCATCTTATTCTACAATGTTAACCAGGAGATTGTTCAATACAACCAACATTTATAACAGTGTGCTGCATTGTCATACATAAACAGGTTATTTATTATGACAGTGATCACCTTTTAATATTCTTACTGATGAGAGGTGGAATTTGACCGATATGAATCATTGGAATCAGCAAAATACTATTGCTTTGGACACACATAGTCAGATCTGGTTGGTAAAATGGAGCAGTATGTTGGGCCAGATGGGTATTGGTAAACAGAAGCAGATGTGACTATAGATTGCAGTGTGTGTGGCCAATGATGGGAATGCACATAGTATCTTGCACAGGTTAGATATTGAAGCAGCATAGAAGTGCAATGAATAAAATAGAAATGATGGTACCTACATGTCAGTGATGTTCTGAGCATGGGAAAGGTTCTTCAGCACTGGGAAAGCTCCAATGCCTGGTGTCCTATCACAAGAGATCCTGGTAGAGGTACAAGTGCAGGAATCAGGACAGGCCAGTCCCCTCCAGAATAAGAGCAGTAAGATCCAGCAAGAGCCCCACACCTGGGCTAAATCGGGGCCACCTAACCTTTTCCAAAGGCCCATAACGGCTGTCAAAGTCCGGGGAACACCCTTTGGCAAAGCAGGCACAAATCCTCCTCCAGTCCTCCAAAGCTCAATGTGATGTCTCCTTGCACAGCTCCTTCACAACGATGTCTGTTAATATGGAAGCATAAGTGGAGTCATCATCCTCAGCAAGAAATGACAGGCATGTTTTTTATGTAATGCAGACCATCCTTTGGGGTGTCTGGGGTCACCTATGGGATGCTGAAGCTTTGTGTCTCCAGGGAGGGAGCCAGCAGGACTGCTACAAGAGATGCTGCTGTTGCTAACACTGCTCACATCTCTCTGCAAGAAGAAGAAAAGCAGATAAAGAGGGACACATCTGATCTTCTAGAGGTAGCAGCCCCCATCATCATCCACAAGGACTCCCCACATCATCATGACAAAACCTGACTCATCCTGCTGCATCATTCACCCAGATCCTTGCAATCTCCCTGCCATAGGAATGCACTCACCCTTCTTCCCAACAGCTCCAGGCATCATTTCTCTGCTGATGATGCTGAGTGCCAGAACACTTCTACACATGAGCAACTGTTTACATGGCAATGGTCACTCACTTTAAATGCTGGGATACAGATCACTAAGCATCAGCAGCAGTAATGAGAAATGAAGTGCTAGGACAGGTGAGCAATGGATGATGGCACCTACCTGATCCTAGCTCCCTGCCTCCTATATAGAGATGTCTGTCGGAGAGATCCAGCCTCTGCTATCGCCTTTTCACACACTACTGTCTCCAGTGCTAATAATAAGTGGAGCTTCTCCCTCCCATCCCCATGCCAATAGCTGGGAAAGAAGAAGTGACGTTAGCGCTGACGCAGGACAGGGGCAGAAACTAAGTCTCCTAGAGCCCAAAGGAGCAAGACAAAGCAACAAGAGGGGGCACCAGTGTGTGTGGGGGGGTTGCCTTCATCAAGACATAATTATGCATGCTGTCCTGCACACACACATACACATCCTTCCACTGTGCCTTGCAAAAAAAGGTGGCACAAAAATGGCTCCAGCCATGGCACAAGATCAGGTGATGCATGCCATCCAAACTACACCTACACAGGACGTGATTGGAATGCAGACACACTAGATGTTTACCTTGACAGTTACTTGATTCCCACACATTGCATGCTGGGGTGATCACACACTTTCATCCGTTCCATTGCACAAATGATCTTTATGAAATTGTCATCACCTGATAGGGTTAGCACATTTTGCACAGTATTATTGGGGCTCTGGGCGTAGTTTGGTAGCACGTGATGCTAGTTATCAGCATCGTCTATCAGTAATTCCTGGTTAGTCATCAATGCATGGCATTAGAAATGTGTGTCTGGGAATATGGCTTTTCATTTGTGGTTTTGGGAGGTTTTTTTTTCTCCGCAGTAATTTAAAAGAAGCAGAGAAATCTACCGCATTGACAGGCGAGGATGCTGAGCGCGGACAGGAGTGCTCTGCTGACCCCGTGTGGACGAAACGTGTTCTGCAGCCGCACAAGCAAAATTACAAATCACTGAACTTTTTTTTTACTCTATTGCAGCTAATTTCAAACTTTTTTTGTTTTAAACCTGGGGAAATTTTAAAATAATTTTTAAGCCTTGGGAAACCCTGATAAAATTATATTCCTAACTGTTAAAAACTCTGTTATTCATCCCTCCCCTCACACATTGGCACAAGGCACATTGTCTTGGTGTCACCTTTGACTTGGCCCTCTCATTTACCCCCCATGTTCAGAACATTTCCAGGTCCTGTCACTTTCACCTTTGCAAAATCTCCAGAATCCGTCCCCACCTGTCCCCAGAGACCACCAAACTCCTTGTACATGCTCATATCATCTCTCGTCTGGACTACTGTAACCTCCTCCTCTCTGGTATTCCACTAACCCTACTCTCTCCTCTTCAATCTATTATGAATGCTGCAGCCAGACTCATCCATCCTTCCCACCACTCCTCTTCCACTGCATCTCTTTGTAGTTCCCTTCATTGGCTTCCATTTCACCTTAGAATCAAATTCAAGCTCCTGTGCTTTGCCTTCAAATCCCTACACAGTTCTTGTCCCACTTACCTTTCTGACCTAATAGAAAAATACTCCACTAGCCACTCTCTTAGCTCCTCCAATGACCTATTACTGACTTCTTCACACATAACCTGATCACACACACGGCTCCAAGACTTTTCTAGAGCTGCCCCACCCGTCTTCCTTGTCCTATTCGGCTTGCTCCTACTTTCTGCTCATTTAAAAGAGCCCCCAAAACCCATTTGTTCAAACTTACCTACCCATCTTCTTCTGTCTTTTTCAAAGTGGCATTGGTCATAAGGTTATCATCACATGGATGATATATCAAGCTCTCAATCTTTTTAACTTGGTGGAAGAGCACCAGTCTTCATTGGATCTCATACTGATGTTTAGGCTTTAGCTCTTGACCTGGAACATATAGAATTTATAGAGATTTTGATACTCATTTACAAACACAGTTATGACCCTAGAAGACCCTAGAGGTCCAGCAATGGAATCCTTTCATGACAAGTGTGTATTGGTATGTGTATGATATTTTTAAATGAAGACTGTCGTAAAAAGGAATGTCATTTTTGACGTCTCCTTTAAAAGGAGTATTTTCCTTGCTTTCATACTGGTCCTCAAATTTTTCAATGTGGATAAAGACTCATGACTTTTTATCTGACATTCTTAATCTGCATTCATACACCTAAACAGAGTTAGCATAAAAGCCAAGCAACCAGCGCTTCTATGAGGATATCAGAAATGGCAGCCTCCACATGTCTACCATGACAGGGTTAGTGATGTTTATATTGAAAGATCTTTGCTCCTTTCAGACATTGGATCTGATTTATTAAAGCTCTCCAAAACTGGAGAGGATAGACTTTCATGGGTGAACCTTGGTGATCCAGCAAACCTGGAATGGATCTTGTACAGGAATGAAAACATTTGCCATTTAATAGCAAATGTTTTTTAATGAAATCCATTCCAGGTTTAGCAATGATGCCTGGATCACAAAACTTACCTGTACAGATCACAAATCATTTTGGGCAGTTAAGAAGAAAATTAATTGTGAAGACGCAGGCAAGGGACAGGTGATGTCTCTTATTTATAATTATTTTATTCATAATTATTTACTCAAACTCAGCTCTTTTGCCAGCAATGACATATTCTTCTGGACTTTTTCCAGTTTTGGGATGGCTGACCATCTTGATTGGCCAGGGTAGAATAAAGTAACTGCCACATATGTGCATGCATGCCAAAACTCAGCTACATACACATTATAGAGGAGAAAGTGAAAAGACAGGCAAGTTTGTCTTATTGTAGAAGAGACATTGTCCTTTCTGCAATAAAAAAACCCACCTGCTCCCAATTTTTCTCATTTTTGGTTTCGTTTCCATTTTCTCATTTCACTATATGAATTTTGTCTGTTCAGCAATTTGAATGATTTATCTTTAGTATTTTTCATGATTTAATGTGATTGGCAACAAATATAGTTAGAAATTGTTTCACCTAGAACACAATTGAAAAATACAATATTTTATATATATATGGGTAACTGGTAGTACCAAAGACTATCAGACTTTAGGCAGCCAGTGAATTACAGAATTACAGGGTCCCAGGTTCGAATTTCGGACAGAACACTATCTGCATGGAGTTTGATGGTTCTCCTTGAGTTTGCATAGATTTCCTCCCATATCATATCATAAACAATGCAATGCAATTAGGTTTATTGGCTTTCCCCCAAAATTGACCTTAAAGACATATGACTATGATAGGGACATTAGATTGTGAGACCCTTTGAGCGACAGCTAGTGACATGACTATGGACTTTGTGTAAAATGTTGGCGCTATCCAAGTCCATCATGTCCAGCTTTCAAACACTCCCAAAATTCCTAAAGTTGACTCCCTGGTTAACTGTGGTATTAGTACCAGGTCATGAACAAAATCTTTCTGTAACTTTAACCACAACACACATCAATTGTCTGGATCAAGATATTACAATAGGAGCATTTAGCATTTATAACTTGAATTTCTAAATCAGAGTATTTTAGAATATAGTCTCTTTTTACATTGTCTAGGGTTCTAAAATATGGGCTAAAAAATCTTCCTATTATTTTTAGAATTAAAAAACAGAAACTCAACTAAAACTTTTGAGTACACATAGAAAGTACATGGTAAAACATGGTATATGGAATCACATTATGAAACACATTAGTAAGTAGGCAACCCACCAAAATGTCCAACAGAATGGACATGTTGCATTTTTCCAATGCAGTACACCACAACACAGTATATTGGACCTGCCTAGTCCTAATATTTCAGGGCAGTGTTTCTCAACCAGGGTTCCTAGGGTACCTTCAAAAGTTGCTAGGGGTCCTTTGGCAATGAGAAGTTTTTGACCCTCAGGTTAGTTTACCTGACACCAATTTTTGACTATCTGTAAGGGTGACTGGTGAGCTGTGGATATAGTAAATATAGTAGAGGTTCCTTGAATACCTGAAAGTTATATCAAGGGGTTTCTCCATGTTGAAAAGGTTAAGAAACACTTCTTTAGGGCATCATTCACAAAGAATGGTTCTAATATACTAACACAAGCAATGTGCATGAAATGCGTATTACTAGAACACACCACAGTGTAGAATTATGTTTTGGCCCTTAGTGTTGGGATTGATTGGGGTAATTACTTTTCCTGCTTGTGATTTTCTGCTTTTCCCATTGTTCTTATAGTTATATTTTCAGGCATCCCAGGTAAAAGTAGATCCTTTTGAGTAAATAACTTTTCAAGGGTTATCCAATTTTTAAGGGAATGATGATCCTACAAACATTCTTATTTGTATTTTCAAAATTTATAACAATAATAGTATTAATAATAAAAGTTGATTAGTGCATACATCTTAATGGGTCCTAAGTGAACTCATGTAAAATTTGTTTAAATCAAGTTGTACTTTATTACACTTAGTAAAGTCTGTAGCTGAATGGATTGATCTGTTTTGCCTAAATTTCTTAAAACAATATGCTTATATATTTACATTTGTAAACTGGTATCTAGGTGGAATTAAGTAGCAAGTGACATTGTAACCATTGATGTATCCTGATGGGTTGCCTTGAAGCTATCCTTCAAAGCTGGCAACTCAGAAGAAAAGTGAAGCAAGGTCCTTGAGTCCAGGGACATTTTGGGCTACATGCTATTAGTGCAGGGTAAAAAAGCACTAATTTGTATAGAATGCTATGTTAAGCTTAATTAATAGGACCCTTAACACATACATACAAATAAGCTTTTTGCAAAGGGCTGAAGACCTAGCTATTGTATGCCTTATGCACATAACTTTCACTTTTCTTTTTCATTTCTACTGTGGTAAGAGTTCTGCATGTTCTTCATTATTAGTGTTACACCAGAGCTTCTTTTTTACTCAGATACACAAAACATGATATGTTTCCAGATCAGGTTGGTAATTTAAAGAAAGTAATGTCTGTATATATACAATTAGAAAAATATTTTATAACTGCATTATGAAGGCTTCCATTGCTGACATTCTGAAAATGCTATATGCCTGGCTATACTGCTCACCTACGGGTTTTAGGACTATCTAAGTCATTGGCATAGAACAAGAATACAAATCAGGAATGTCAACATTCTCATTTGCATTTTCAAATTATGGAAGCTTGAAGTTTAGGGCAGGTTTGGACCTGCAGCAGGAGCATGTGATCCATCAAAGCTCCTGGCAGCTGGCATATTGCCACCCACTTGGCTGCTTGCACTGCTTTATAAACCAGCATTTGCAGATTTGACAGTGGGCAGCAGTAAGCGGCACAGAAATGCACTCATTTTTTTTTTTTTTTTTTGGTACAGAGGAGAGATCTAGTGGTTGAGGCACTCTTTATGTACCACTTAAACATAATTGAAACCAAAATGGAGTAACCAAGTGTAAAAGACATCTTGATGTTTTTCTTTTTCAACCATTCTGTTGTAGATTTACTAGCGTGCTTGGGGTTATTGTCTCATGACCCAATTTCAGCTTTAAAAATACTTTGATAAACAGAAGAGTTTGTGGTTGACTCAATGGACCTGGAATGGATCTGGTCCTGGATTCAAAACATTTGCTAGCAAATAGCAAATGTTTTAGGAAATCCATTTCAGGTTTTCTGGATCACCCAGCTTCACTGATGAAAGTGTATCTCTCCAGCCTTGAAGAGCGTTAGGAAATCAATGACTGCAAGATGCCCATGTCCTGTGACTGCAAAACAAGCCCAAATCATCATTTATGTTGAGTTTGTAGGAGGTGTTTTTGCTGATATGCAGCATTTAGTTTTTTAGATTTTTATTACTTTACTTTAACATTATGATTGACAGTTTGCCATTGACATTCATTTAGTGGCCCAGTCAGTGTTAGTGTCCTATCTTAGAGCTGGCCAACTTCAGTCCTCAAGGATTACATACAGGTCAGGATTACCATTTAAATTGTAATTATTAAAATCAGACCTTACTAAATGTACTGCTGTCTTACTAAAATGTGTGCAGATTGTGGCCATTGAGGACATGAATAGAACAGCCTTGTTCCAGGCTATGTCTGCTACTAAAATATGTACATAAGTGTCATAATTTCAACTTTGATAACAGGGAATAAGGAGATTATGTGGTCTAGACTGTGGGTACAGCAAGTGCCCTTTGGGTATTAATGATTTATTTGTAAATGGATTGTGTCACATAGATAAGACACAGTAAGCAACATTATTCCTAGCACACTGTCATATTCCATGTGTTATTTTTCACCTGATATGGTTCCCACATCTCCATTTTTATCTTCAGTTTTTTTTATTAGGCTTCTTGTTATCAGATTGGTGTCATGGTTTGGTAAAAGTTTTTTTTTGAAGGATAATTTATAAAACATGGCAATACCCAGATGTCCCGTCTCCTTTTCAAAGAGATTTTTAGCATGCAGTCCTTACTTTTAACTTTCAAAAAAGTATGCTATTCCTTCCTGTTTTAATTCTTTCATGACCTCATGCGAATTGCTGAAATAAATCCCTGCTCATGATGTTATCTCTCACATGGGGTCATTGTAAAGCTGCATACACACTTGCAATTTTTGTCGTTGGAAAGGATCTTTCACGATCCTTTCCAACGACAAGGGACTGCACGATGCATGAACAGTGCTGTACATACAGCACCGTTCATGCTCTATGGAGAGGGGAGGGGGAGAGCGACGGAGCGGCACCCTGCTGTGCGCTCTCCCCCTTCCCTTTCATTAGGATCGGTCGTCGTCCATCGTCCGTGGATCCGGCAGGTCGGTAGTTCGGACAATGGACGACACCGACTGTACACACGGCAGATTTTCGCCCGATATTTGGCCGATGCCGATTATCGGCGATAAAAATCTGCCGTGTGTACGTAGCCTAAGTAACGTCTTTAGTTTGGTGGAGTCCCCTGCCAGTGGGAACAGTGTATAGATTCAAGGCTATAGAAAACCAAAAAAGCCTTGGTATGTCATTTGTTTTAGAATGTCCTTTGCTTAGCAAATGTGTTTATTAGGGACAATCTGAAGTCTCTTTTCTGCTCCCACTGGAGCCTGTTAACCTTAATGGAAGTGCACACACACGATGTGATATGGGTGGATACACACAATTTGCTCAGCACAATAAACCATGCAGCAACACACACACACTCCATACCCAATACAAGCAGCATGCATCATACCTAGAGATGTCAACTTTGTTACCATGCATTGCCTTTTACCTGTCTACCTGACACCATTGTGTCAAACCGATTTTGGTAAACTTGGCTCTGCTGTACATTAACATTATAACTGAAGAAGCACAGTTCGTTATCCATTACTAAATGACTCCCAATAAATGTAAAATAATCCCTATCTATGCATTCTTAAGGTGCTGCACATTTAATATTTACTGTATGCTTTCCAGTCAGTGTGTATTAACTGTGTATTGTGCACTTTCCTATTTTATGTGCAACTTCCATTTGGTGTATATTAATACTTTACTAAACCTCTTCCATTTAATGTGTTGTTTCAGTGCATTTTATCCTTTAGTCCATCATTAACCTCCTCACATTTACTATATCATAAACTTTTCAAACAGTAAACCTTAAAACTTTAATGTGCAAATCACATACTTTGTATATAAATAATTAAAAATGTACTATATAATATATACACTACACTGATCTACATTTTACACTCTGCTGTGTACTGCTCAACTCTAACCCTGTGCTGTAAATTCCATGTGCACACTGAACTGCACATTATATGTGCTGTACAAAAAAAACTTCACATTGTTTAAATGTATGCATTGTGCTGTAAATTGTATACTTCACTAGAAAGGGTGCTGTGTATTACATTGTTGTTATATTCCATTCCCTACAATCTCACACTTGTATTTACTTTTTTTTAAACAAAAACAGTGGATTAGTTGTTAGTCTATATCATGCTGTGTATATAATGTTATGGCTGTGTATATATTCTGAGCGTATACTATGCTGGTACATATTGTTTTATTTATATATGTATATATATATATATATATATATATATATATATATATATATATGTATATATATTTATGTAATATGTATATTCTTTTCCACAAATTTAAATTTTTACCTTTTTTTATTGCACACAAAATCATCCAACTTCAATACAAAATGCTAAAAGAAAGATGTATTTGCCCCAAAAGAAATAATATTACATTTTCTAGAATATATTTAAAAATAACATGATATTTAGGGTAAAAAATACATCACAGATCCCTGTAAAAATGTAAAAAGATGTAAAAAGTGGTCTGGGAAAGAACAAGGTTTACTCTGTTGGGTCTGAAGTGTTCATAAAACTTGTGGAGGACTAGGGGACGCTCTCAAGGCCAATGTTTCTCAATTAGGGTTCCTTTAGAGGTTGCTAGGGGTCCCTTAAACAACGAGCAAGCGATGCCTCTCAGGTCAGTGTAGCTGACACCAATGATCTTTTTCTGACATTCTTCCCACTGGACATCAATCTAGGAGGCATTCTTTCCACTTATCACCACACTAATGTACTTTGAGTCCCGAAATGTATTTGTATGGATCTCCCCATGTGAAGGGCTGCTTTGGGCTGTGTCATCATATTCTCTGGCTCTTTGTATACAGTACAGTATATCACATACTAATTACTTTGCACTGCACTTTTATATACATTCCATTCGTGGCTGGATAAGGTTGGGTAAATCTTGGGTGAAAACATTTATCTAAAGATCCCAATACTAGTGCATTGTAGGCAATCTGCTTTAAAAGAAGAATAGTTCATTCTTTAAATTACTTTGCTCAGATTTCAGAGGAGCTAAAACACTTGCCAAGCAAAAAGCCCAAGATAAATAAAAAAGATCAGGCTTTTTTTTATGAAATTTCACTTTTAAAGAAAGCAATGTAAAATCATTATTTTGTGTCAATAGCACAGTTCATGACTTGTATGATAGTTATTCTCGACATTTGCAAGAACAGGTCTTTCACAAACACAAATACTCATTATTACGTGTTCTTTAACAAACTATATTTGAATTAGCATGTCTTTATGAAAACAGGAAGGATTATTACATCACTGCTCAGCAACTTGCATTGAAGTTCAGTAAGAAGCATCATGTGGGAAGTCGGTACATCCTCCTGGTATCAATGCAGTTTTCTTCTCCTCCTGTTTCCATGGCAACCAAATAGCAGGTCTCTTTGTGACTACTAGAAAGCACTGTTCAGTACCACGTCTGTAGTTAAATATCATGAAGATTTAACAGTTTCCACAGCACGGCCATTCATTTAATGATCTGGCACTCGTTGCTTTCTAAGAAAAGTAATTGCTTGTGAGGGGAAATTACTTTGTGCAACAGACATCAGTCTCGGCTAGCAAAACACCAATAAAAATATGAATAATATCTCCAAGAAAAGTTTAAAGCAACCCATATAGTGACAACCAGTACACACTAATAAAGGGCTGCACGTATCCAAAAGTAAAATGGATTTACAACATAAAGGTTTATAAATATGTGGCACATAGGTTGCATTTGGTCACATACAGGTAGTCCCCGGGTTACATATGATATAGAGACTGTAGGTTTGTTCTTAAGTTGAATTTGTATGTAAGTCAGAAAAGGTGTATTATTTTATTAAATTCAATTAGGACAGATGTTTGTCTCAACATATTATTAGGCAGCATGGTGCGAGTTACTGTATAAAATCCTCACTGTGAGTGAATCACAAACAAAGCAATTAACTTCTGGAGCAAGCTGTGCTTTGACGCTGTGCAAAAAAGAAACAACTGCAGAGTTTGTCTTGGTCATTAAAGAGTTACAGGATGTAGCAGAGGAGCTCAGTCTTTAAGGTCACCCACATTCTCAGCTGTGTTTAGTAAAATATTTCTTCTGCAAGTCATGCAAACCCCCCCTCCCCCCATCAAGCCTCTGTCATGCACACGAGTGAGCAGGGAAGCCCCGTTCAGATCTAGGTATCTTCCTTATGTCAGATGTCCTTAACTCGGGGACTACCTGTAGTTGTTTGTCATTTTAATAAAAAATACAGATTTATCACATAGATCAAATGTAATTTAGTAAAAAAAAAACTCAACTGTTCATGGAGCATCGAGGATGCTACGAAAGTGCTGTTCATTTTACAAAGAATAATCTTCTATGCAATTAGCAGAAGACTAGATAAACATTTGCTCAACTCCAGACCTTTTGCAAGTTTTGCATAAAGGTCTGCACCTGTTGCCAAAATCCTATATAGCCAGCTCCCATTGGGCAAATCCTTACCACCAAGAAGTGAGTAAAACTAGATTTTTTTTTTTTATTAATTCTTTTATTTTTTATTCATTGATTCTCAAAAAAACTATTGCAACAATTTTATTTACATTGTTGAATAAGTTTTTTTTTGTTTTGTTTTTTAACAACATCCTCAATCTTTAGGGTTTTATGGGGATAAGGAGGTACAAGTAAAAAAAAAAACATAATCCGATATAACAAGTAAAATAGGGAGAGAGAAAGACAAAAAGGGAAAAATATGCAAGGCACAAATATGACAACAGGGGCAAAAAGTCAATGGCTATTTAACACTAAATGGTTTAACAGAGTCAGAACAGAGAGGGTACAAAATCCGAGCAATGAATATGAAAATTAGTCTTAAAATCTTCTGGCCTTCAAGCCAATAGTCCAGACGTATATATAAGGAGAAAAAGACGAAGGTCCTTGCATATTCCAGTATGAGCTGTTGAACAAATTTAAGCTTAATTTCAAACGTTATTAGGAATCTCTGCATACCAGGCACTACAGACATTCAGATACAAATTCATTTTCTATAAATATTCCGAATTCGTTTTTCCTGTAATTGAATTTCTAGGAATCTTCCTGAACATATACCTGGAAGATGATTGTACCTTCTACAGGAAGTGGGCAGAGTAAAAACCCTCCCAACCTCTTGTTCTATAGTGAGATAAAAAGTAGAATACAGTCACCGAGCGTATAGAGAAAAGAGCATATATTTGATACCAGCAAAATATGATATATATATTGAGATAAACAAAAGGGGGCAACTAGTTGTCCAGAAAAAATCCTAGAAATAGGAATTCCCAGCCACTGGTAAAAGAATACATTGGGACCACTGCTTGCAGCATTTTCCAGGTAAAGGCCAAATCATGGGGAGGTGCGGGAGCACCTACACCTGAGAATGCTTCATGAAGCATTTAAAAATGTCTTCATCCTTTATAGAAAAAGGAAAACAGCTCTTCAAAAGTTGCAAATTAAAGATTTTAATTTCAGGTTTATTTTTAATCTTTAAGAATTACCGGTAGATCTTTCATGGACTGACACACAGAAAACTTTCCCTGCTTTTTCCTGCAAACCAGTGTACATACTGTCTAGTACAGACAAGGATGCAGACTCTGTCTTTGACTTGAGTTTTGCAAACTCATCTCGTATATTTAAACTGCTTACTCTGATTTTACTGCACACAGTAAGCTTCTCACAATGAGCTTTAAAAAGTGTCAGTAAATCAGACCAGTTCATGTCCATGTTAGTCCATGTTATTTTCTAGATGATATCTAGCTGTCTCAACCCCTAGACTTATTGTCCCTGTGCCACCCTTTTATTGCCTGGATTTCAGTTCTTTCAATCATGGAGACTCAGCATCTCATAAGGGCATTACCGCAGCTTCCTATTCTCAGAAATCTATGTACAGCACCCTGCCCTGTCATCATTGCATATAGAAGCACAAAGATCTAGTGATATTGCCAGTGGGACCAAAATAAGGTATGTAATGAAAACGAAATGTTTTATTTAAAATTTGATTTGTATATTGATTAAGTGAAAAGTAAGATATTATTTAACCTCTGCTTGAAAACAGTATTTTGTTTTTCTAGCTAGTAGATGAGGTTGATAAGAAATCAATCTATACCAGGCTGATTGCTTATAATTGATCATATATATAGTCATACAGTACAGAAGCAATGCACACTTTATTTGGGGTGTTCTTGTCAATTGAAACACCTGACATGAATGATTCTGATAAGAAGTTCTACTGAATACGGTAAGAGAAAATTACAGTGGGATGACTAGTGCAACTGTACCTAACGGGAAACAAATCATCTACATGAGAATGAAACTGGCACATTTCCCAGCATTGCAAATTAAAAAGATCTATGGTAAAGGAGTGGATTTCAGAAGAGGTCACAGCATGAGTGCTTATTGGAATTTTAGCAAATTTTTACATAAAAAAAACAGGAGTTTTTGGGATTGCATATATTACAATATACATTTAACTTTACATTAGCTAAGTTTCAGCTAAAATGTTTAGCAAACAAAACTCTACGTCCTACAGAAATGTACGCTAAAGCCTGATATTATATACATGATTTCAGGGAATGGAAGTTTAATGCTATATATGCGTAGCAACACCATTGCTCTGAATCTTTGTGATAGCTTCACGGCAACAGGTTTGATCCATGAGACAGACAACAGGAATGTCAAAGAAATAGAGTAAACTTTTTTGCTAAACAAAAAAAAAAAAACTAAAAAAAAATGCTGCTGGTATAAAGAACAGGAATTCTTACTATTACATCTACACCAAGTCATGTTGAGAGCAGGGAAAGCTTTGACACAAAAAAGCAGAAATGGAACATCATGTTTCAAGAACGCCACAATTGTATTTTCCAGTTGCCACCACAAAATAATTGTTTTCACATGAAAAACTGAAATATTCAGTATATACATACAATGTAAAACCCTTATTTTTTGTTTCTGTCTGGATGCACATAATACATGAGTATTACATTTTAGAAAGAAAGACACTAAAGACTGTTCAACAGGGAATATTTAATTGCCAAAGGAAATCAGAAATGATGATGATTTTTCTCTGTTTTTAACAAGCTAAGCCATGCTTTTTAAAGTTTTTTCAGCTTCCTCTGGCTTTACCATGCATGTAACTGAGTATAGGTTTGTTGTCTGGAATTTGCAGATGATGTATTTTGCTACACATATGGTAGGTAACATTTAGTCTGTTTCTAAAACTCTTTCACCCACACATTCCCCATGTGAAAGAACACTCCACAATGTCTGTTCATCATTAGGACAGGTGCTTAATTGTAATGTTTACTAAAATTACAATACATATTGTATTGACTGCACATTTACCAGAAACATTAATACATTCATCAAGTTGATTAATCATTGAATTGTATAATGAATTTGCCTGTGTAGAACTATTGCTCATATGTACACATCAATTTTCCAGGCTTTACATAGTTACATAGTAGGTGAGGTTGAAAAAAGACATCAAGTTCAACCACTAGGCAAGTAAACATATCCCAGATATAAAACCCTATGGACATGGCTGGTCCAGAGGAAAGTAAAAAAAACTGATACAATTTGCTTTAACAGGGGAAGAAAAATCTTTCCTGATTCCATGAGGCAATCAGTTGTTCCCTGGATCAACACTCTCTGTTATCTTACTTTAAAGCCTTAATACCCAGTTATATTCTGGACTTCTTTATTTTTCTTTATATTCCTTTATCTAATTAATTAAATAAAATAGTTTTCCAAATGTTATAAATTCAGTTTCAGCACTATGGAGAGCTCCATTAGCTAATGCATGTTAAACATTTGCTGAACATTCATCAGCTGTCCCATTTGCAAAATGTATGTGCTGTAAATTCAGCAAATTCCCCTTTAAATTTTTTTTTCACTTTGTTATCTTATTACCTATATTGACTACCATTCTAGACACCAGTAGCTATCATGCTAATGCTTACCTAAAGTATCATATGTACAAATTAGTGCGTTTGTTTACAATATCTTGGTTATAATTTTATTCACTTCTGATTCATTTTACAAACCAAATACAGTATGTACTGTTCTAAACCATTGATGTAACTTTTTATTGTATTATAAACAGGAATAACAAAAAAGAAGGTGTATAGGAAGAGCTAAAAACAGATGCCTATGAAATAAGTACAATGTGTACAGTTATTTAAACAGTTGTAATAAAACCTCAAAGCTGCAGAAATAGATATTCCCCATAAGACTATCGAAGAAAAGATTATTCTAACAGAAAGGAAGTCTGGATTGTAAAACTACATTTATTCCACAAATTTGTTACATTTGGTATTTTTAAATCTCCACATCGCCTTCCTCATAAAACTACTCTTTTCTCAGTTAAATTGCTAATGGTTTTCAGCAAATTGTAAATTAAGTAAGTTAACTTTTTCCTAATCTATACAAAACTAAGTTTTAACTGGGCTTTAAAACAGGTATGTATTCATTAGCAAATTGTTTTATGAAGCAGAACTGAATGCAGAATTATACAATTGTGAGCAAAACTGCAGAAATTTTGGAGCATTGAAAGATTACTTCTCACTGGTATTGCATTAGGCAGTTAGGAACTGGTTATGCTGGCTGGGTCGCAAAATTGGCTACAGAAAGTTACAAGCCCTTCAACGGGTTTTAAAAAAATGCAACTTTTATTTAGTTGCTTGCCTGGAATTAATTTCTAAACAAAAAGACAAAAGTTTATCTATCTATTTAAATCTCTCTTTTTTTCAGTGTTTATTAGAAAATAATTTTTAATATGAAATAAATTTGAATGTAAAAACAATTAGCAAAATTTTTGATATCACATTATATTTAAATACAAATATATATATATATATATATATATATATATATATATATATATATATCCCATGGCAGCTCTCTAAGGAAAAAATGAGAGGTGAAGTTCCCCTCACTGCTACCCGCTATCTAATCTGCAGATGTTGGTTCTTTAAGAACCAGTGCTGTAGCGTAAGGGAAGAAATTACTTCTATCTGCATCAGCCCATAGAGAACAAGTTAGGACAGCAGTGAGAATGGGTGGGAACTGCTGCCCACTTTCAAATGTTCTTTAAGAACCAACTGTGCGATTGATCAAGGGATCAAGTGAGAACACTTAAATCCGAGGTGAGTCTGAATCTAGCCTAAAGCCAAATTGTACTCAAAACAACTAAAACAAAACAATAAAAACATATTTTTTTTTTTGAGGTTCAAAGCAAAAAAAAAACAAGGAGGACTCTAAATAAGTGAGGGTCTACACCGATGTTTCTCCACCAAGGCTCAACCAAGGTTAAAGCGGTTCTTTGAGCAATGAGAAATGTGTGACTCTCAGGTCAGTTTAAATGACATCAATGATCTTTAGGCTTTTTTTAAGGGTCACATTCTTCCCGCTAGCCTGTAGTGTAAAACACATTCTTGCAAATGACCACCACACTAATGTAATGTGCGTTGTAAGGGGTTACCTTTGCCATAATTTGTCTACATGCTTTGCAAGAGCCAGCAAATCCCAATACTAGCAAGGTTCTGTTTTAGCATTACTACTACTAACACTGTCATTATTTTACCAGTATTCATAGTTGTTGTAATAAAAACAATATTGCTGCAACAACTATGTTAAAAAGAATAAACTCCCAGCTGTTTTATTTTACATTTTTATCTGTTTTCAAGATTCCCAATTCCAGGAAGATGTGCTGTTTATTTGCTTTTATAAAACCCCTCTGGAGAACCTTTTCCAAAGTTGCTACAATCTAAACAAAATAATTAAAAAAGGAATTCCCCCTTCATACAGAGTGCTGGAGAAAAATGATATATTACATTTGGCTCTTTTAAAACAATATTAAAATGAGCTTTCTTCGCAGCTTAATGATTCTGTTACAGGAAATGGTCCCTTCATAGCAAAGACTGTTGCCAACATTGTAATTTGATAAAACACATTAATATCCAAGAAAACGTCACCTATTCACCCAGAATAAATAGTATAAAGAGCAATTTGATATCGAAATGTTCTTATGGTGCTATTGTTATAAAATAAAAAGAGAAATAGACACAAAAGCAATACATAGGCCCATCATAGCTTTATGCAGTGATAAATAAGTCCCAAACTGTCCTAAATGTGTATTGTCTTATAACAAAATACTTATAACAAAATAGCAAATGACAAGTTCACATCCATTTTTTGGTCCAGTTTGGTGCATAGGCTACCCATTGCATGAATAAATTGCTGAAACCCAACTAACATTAAAACATAGCATTTTACACATTAGTACACATTTATTAACGAACTGCAAGAAACCACTTAGGTATTAATGGGCACCTGAAGTGTTACAGCATAAAAATAATTTTTCTTATGTGACTGATAGATTTGTAGAGTTTACCGCTGCATTGAGCTATTGCCTAGAGTTCAGCTGTAATAAAAAAAAAGTTTTGTTGCAGCAATTAGTGATAGACCAATAGGGATGTGCAAGGGACTGGACCCCTCAGCAACTTAGATACCACCTGGAAGGGTCAGATCTTTGTCTTTCTGTGTTTTTCTGTATTGTCAGGATGTCACGTGTGCCCCTGGGAGAGACATCAAATTGTGGTTTCTACAGACATGGACCACTGTTGTCACTACCAGTATAAGTATATGCATAGCAGAAGTATATATCATTGGAGCAAACACATGTACACCTCCACAGACTGTAGTAGATCATCAGATCTGCAAAAAAATGAAAAGGGTAAAATAGCATTTTAATCAGAAAAAGTCAAACTTGTTAATGATAACCAATGTTTTAGCAAAACAATATAATTCAATTTTGTTTTACTTTCTATTTTATTGCTAAAAATGAACCACAAGTATTGGTGGGCTTTAAACATGTTAGTAATTCTTCAACGCTTACAGCTCTATAACTATGGTTATAGATTTTGCAGGACTTGTTCTTTTCCATTTTGCAAAAAGGGAAATCAAGACATGATAAATGTATCCATTCTGTTTTAAATTAAAGTTAGCATATTTGAAACTAATGCTTCTGAAATACTTCAACATATGTTTCTACAAATATATAACAATCATTCCCAAATGCTATATTATAGTAAGTACATATGTACTGTAAAGCTGTTGCTTGACATAAAATATATATTGTTAAACCAATGACAATGCAAACTTCAGTGATGCAACGTTCAGACGTGACTGCAGCAAGGCAGCAAGTTTGATTATCCTGAAGTCAATATATAATATATTCTTTTTTCCAGTACTGAATACCCTTAGATGCAGTAGATGAAATAAATGGGTAATGTGTTTGAATTATTACAATTACTTCCTATATTATTCTTTAAATCAATTTTTTCTACTTCTTTACCATGTTTTCATTTGATCTCCTTACTCTTCCACTCAGCATTCTTTAGTAAATTTTAGACAAATTCTTAATACCAAATATTTCCTAAGACTTGCACAACTGTTGAACTTTGGGCAGATATCTAATGCTTAAGTTATAAATACAACGGGTCTATGTACTACACCATTTATCAAGAGGAAGTTGAAGAGAACGTCCGCTATCAACACTAATGAATTCCTCTGTTTAACAATTTTAACAGTTCTGTGTACATAATACATTTACAGGAAGCAATAAAGTAAATAACATGAAAGCATTAAAGAATATCAATGCTAATGAAGGGTACTAGTGTATGCTAACTAATTAGGTGATATTCTAAAGAATCCTTAGGACTCTATTTATGAAGCAGTGAATCTGACATTCATTCAAACATTCCCTGGTGGGGAATTAATTACTGCCATTGAAACACTGGACTAGGAAGATTCTCCACCAGGCAATGTTCCAGTGAATGTCAGATATACTGCATTATAAATAGACCTCCTAACCTTGATTTGTGTAGCATTCTACAGATCCACAATTATCAACTATTTGTTTAATGTGTAGATCTTAGATATGTAGATTTAAAAAGTAGTAAATCTGACATTTTGCACACATTCCTTGGTAAAGAACCAATCTCCGTTATTGAATACACAGGGACCTGAAGGAGTCTTTCCCAGAAAATGTTGGCTGAATGTGCTCTTTAATAATCACACAATGGTGCTCATAGAGGTGAGTTATTTATGTGTAATAGTGATATACTAGATAAAAGTTATAGTTTCTATCAGTTCCAGTCTCAGTACAACCCTATGGTAAAAAGGGTAAGTCTTCCAATATAATGACCCTGATTTATTGGAGCTCTCCAAGGCTGGAGTGGATACACTTTCATCAGTGAAGTTGAGTGATCCAGCAAACCTGGAATAGATCTATTGCAGGATTCAAACCATTTGTTAGCAAAGAGCAAATGACTGAAAAAATCCACTCCAGGTTTTCTGGATCACCCAGCTTCACTGATGAAAGTGTATCCTCTTCAGCCTTGGAGAGCTTTAATTTATCAGGGCTAATACATCAATGTTTCTCCACCTTTTTAACATAGAGGAACCCTGGTTGAGAAACACTGTACTATATGAACACGTACCCATATAGGATAATTCAACCATGAATTGTAAATCTCCATTAAAGACTGTGCCTGGTGAGAAATGGTAAGACATTCTTCTCTGGATGGAGAGAGAGCATGCTTAAGCTTTCTGTAAATCAGATGATTGTAGTAAAACTATGAAGGGACTGAGCTCTTTATCTGACTGACTCAAGTTATGCATGTGTGCCTAGGGAAAACTGGAATGGTGATAGAAGTCTTTTCTTGTACTGTTTTTATTAACAAAATCAGAAGATCAGTTATGCTTCAGGAGGGATAGTGCAGGGTTAAATGAAATAGATGTAAGACACAAAGGCACACTATAAAAACATCCAAAAGGAAATTAAAAAGCAAGAGAAAAAAGAATAATTAAATGAACAAGTTTTTTTATGAATATAATGATAAGAATTCATATTATATATGTGAATGTAAAAAAACTGCATTGGTTGAAAAAAAATAGATAGAACATATGCTAAGTCAAATTTTTACTTTGAAGACTAAGGCATAATGATGTATCCAGTTTATTTTGGTTCTCTGTATATTTGGAAAACTCCAACAGAGTTTAAGCAGAGGTGTGGCCATTCTCATGTGACTCAAATAGAAGGTAGCCCATATCTTCCAACACAGCAAAATAATTATTCAGTAACGATTTGCACTTGATGTTGTGTGTCATAAAAGTCATTCAACCCTCTTTCCTTGCACAGTTGGCTTGGAAGCAAAAAACATAATCCCGAAGGCTAAGTTTAGTGGTATTTCAATTTGTGAGGAAAGTGATATATGCAGATACCTTTTGTTTCCTCCATTTGGTTCACTAACAGTTGTGAGTTTGTTTACTTTTTGTACAGATAAGGTTTGGACAGTCAAATAGAGCCACTGATCACTTAAATTTGCTACTTATAGTGCAACCCCTTCCCCGTTTCTGGGAGCCCAGCAAGTCTCCAATGGCAGTATCAGGATAAAGAGTGTACGAAAATGAAACATAGGTACATATAGTTACATAGTTACACTCCCTCTAACTACGGTAACCCAGCTCCCTTCATGTTCATCCTGATTAAGCTCTCCACACTCCATATCTATGCCATTAACTACCTGCTCAGTGAGCAGGTAACCCCTCTCAAGGTGATCCAGTGATTTTTAGTGTTGCAATGCGCTTCTCCAGATATCTAATGTAAAATTCCAGATGGGCGACTTGCTCACATCTTTATACAGCAGTATTCACTTAGAAGCGGTTGCTCCTTTTGTGCATATATATGGCAGACTGTGCATTGAACAAAACCTTCCACCTTAGTTACAATGTATTACTTCCACAGAGTTATAAAAGATTACTTATAGTTTGTAGTTTGTTTAAAGATTCAACTGCTTTTGTATTCCAACTCCCATGTTTTCTTACTCCACTTATTCAGAGCCACTTGTTTCCAAAGCCAAAAAAGAAACAAAGAACCTGGATAAGTACTTCTGGCTTCAGAACTATCTGATCCTGCTGAGCCTGGGAAAAAAGCTGAGATCAGTCCATCCTTGATCTAGATGGGCTAGAGGTCAGAGGAGACATTAAGGGGTTTATTAGGCTTCCTAAGTTTTCGTAAAGAGAACATGTCAAAGATTTACTCACACATTCAATAAAAGATTTACGGTACTTGTCAGCCTCTTGTGTTATTAATTGAAAAAACTGTTTTAAAATAAACTTCCCTGTTCCCCTTCCACTAAATTTTTATAATGGATTTTCACTAACATTTAAACAAAACATATGTGGTATCACCTTGCACACCAATGTGAGCAGAATTTTTTTTACTGCTTTTATTAACATTTAACTCCACTGCCTGTCAAAAAAAACAAACTAGAACAGGAAGTGCTGAAAAAACTGAAATAGTGTTTCCAAAAGTTTGCAGAAGCTGACCATCTTTCTGGATGGTTCATTCATGTTAATACCATATATGACAATGTAGTCTGCAATGCAGGCAGATCCAAGAAAATGGAGTTATTAAGCCATTCAAATACTGCATTTTATATCATAAAATATTTCAATATCTGCATTTTGTGTATGGTACCCTACATGACCCAGTTTAATGCATTTGAATTGAGTGTATTCAAAACATAGTTCAGAGCAGGTTCAAATGCTTTGCAACATGCATTGTCACTAGGGATAAATGGAAATTTAGCGGGAATCTTAGTTTGATATGCTACATGGGCAAAGTTTTATAACATTTGCCCTAACAATAACAACAAAACATAACAACAAAAAAAGCAGAGTTGCCTTAACTAAAAACAAAATGTTTTGGATTTAAATATTTTTGACCATGCTAGTATGTGTTTGTTCAATGTGGTACCCTGTTAGACCCTTTTGGATTTATTTAAAACTCTTTTCACACTTTGGATAAAATAAGGAAAGCCCTGCCAGGGTCCTGCTCCCCAGGCCTCCACTACAAAGATTTCCCCTCACTTTTAAGAGATATGAAAAAGGAAAATTGTAACAAACAACAATAAAAACTCCCAAACATACTACAGTTCAATCAAGATCGTCCAGGTAAGTAAGTTTAAAAACAAATGTACTGTGTGTATCAATCTGAGATTGAGTATAGATTCTATACAGACTTTTACTATTTTTATTACAAACCATGTATAGATTTGTTTATCATTTTAACTTTGATTTTAAAGAACATTCTAATAATATGATCCTATGGATATATTTCTATATGTGTTGAGTCCATACAATAGATGCTGAGAAAATATTACTGTAATTGAGTTCATATGGACATAACGGACATCTTTATCATCAGCAGATCATGCTGAAAAATTTATATAGAGCAATAGTAACCTATGTAGAATGCCAAATGGGCCAAAATTTACTTTTTTATTTACCTATTTACCAGTCATTATCATTGTATTGATCTTGTTAAAACCAGTAAACTGTTTTCTTCTTTTCTATTTTCTTTGTTTTGTATTACCCTGAAAAAAGTAAATCATTTTTATTTTATTTTTACATTTTCATTTTTGTTTTAATAGCAAAGGTATGGGGGTCTTACTTGACTCTGGACTGCTCCTCCCTGTACTTTTTTTATGATTATTATCAAGACTATTTAACTTATACAGCAAAGGATATAGGCGTAAGAAAAAAAGCTGCTTTTAATAAAAACCTAAATGAAGGAAATGGACAGCAGTATTAGTGATAAAAGCAGTTAATTGATGAAACTCCTGAGAAAGTAGAATGGATAAATGAAAAACATGGTCGACAAGGAAGCATTAATAGAACTACTGAAATCTTTAGGCAGTGGGGCAGTCACCTGGGAGAAGGAAATAGGAAGTAGAGGCAGATGATAGATAACCTAGGGTCTGTTCATCATTATAGAAACAACTGCTCTGTGGGTAGGGTATGTGGATTCCAGCTTACAGCAGATTCATGTTTTACGCTACACTGTATTAGAAGACTTTTCAGTATACAAAGGTCACAATGTTAAAATGCTTTTGGAAATAGTTTTATATATTAATTTCATATAAACCCCAAAAATTTAATAAATTCATATAAAAATTTTCAATGAAATAATCACATTTTAACAGATAATTACCAACATTAACAAATAAATTGTATTTTTATTTTGTACACTAAAAATGTATTGCTGAACTCCAGGCAAGCTACATTGAATGAGTAGCCTAAATAGTTATATACACATATGGGAACATTTTCACTTGCCTATTTGTAATTCTGATCACACAGTCTTATGAACCATTCCCCTGCAAACAGCCAATGAAAGACTAGGCTACCTGCAGGCTACCCTTTACCCAATACTTATTAGGATAAACAACTTTTCACCAGGGGATAAAAAAGCAACAGGGCATTTTTTATTGAACAATATATTCATGGCTGGCTAAATGTTGGGCTTGCCTGGCCATGTTGCCAGATGGAAACTAATATGACCATCCCTGTGAACCCGCTTAGAATCCCCAATGGAATGGACAGGAGATGAAGCAGCACAAAGCGTCCAACAGTTGTGCTGCAGTATTCATGTTCTAACAGGGACATGCTGTAGAAGGAGAGGACAAAGTGACAGAGAGACTAACTGTTCCTTTTACTGTCTGGTTAGTTGGGGGAAGGGGAAATGAAAGTATGAATATTTGGGAAATGGGATTTCAGAGAGGTAAAGGTTTGTGGCTACCTATGCTTCATAGAACATAAAAATACTTTTTAAGTATAGCGTAAAGAATAATTTTAAATAAATTTAATCATCCTATATTAAGGAGATCTGGGATGTCCACATGGCTGAAAGTGAGTTCGTAAAATGATCAGTGACATGATAAGTACTGCTGACCTTTACAATCTCTCACCATTACAGACAAGATAATGTACAGCAGGGTTCGGCAAACTCCACCCTCCACCCACGGAGCCGCAGGTTGCCGGTGGATTGGCCAGGGGGCGTTAGGAACTACCAGAGTCAGAGCCTCTGGAGCTCCGGTGCCGGCCCCTTGCAGTTGCTCCCCTATTTACCGCAGTTGGCATTGATACTTCTGCCGCTGCGGTAAATAGGGAAAGCTCCCTGAAGGTAAATCCCTCTCCTCTGCAATGCATACGGAGGAGAGGGATTTCACATCAGGGCGTTCCCTGCTGGTGGGCGGAGCCATTAGGGCGAGTGGCCATAAAACTTGGCCGACCCCTGATGTACAGCAACCATTAATAGACCCTCCTATAGAAGTAAATTCTAGGGAACAAAATGTCCCCAATTATTTTAATTTTATTTATTTTTTAAGAAACCAAATGCTTAATAGGCAGATATAAAAGGCAGTCTAGTACATCCCTTCGTTGCTTAATGACAATACTGAAGGCACCGGCTTTTCATAGACAAATACCATTATCAGTAACAGCTGTGGAATTGCATTTCAGGACAATGACAGAAATTGCATTTAGGAGATACAGAATAATGAAATTAAACATTGCAATGCTTTGTATTTATGACTTGAATTTTAGAAAATATGCTCAAATAAAAGTACACTGGCTAGTGTCTCAGACATCTGAGTCTGATAGAAAAATGGGCTGGAGATCAAGTCTACTTGAAAGTGAGAATTATTGGAAGACATTCTACCACTAAATTGGAATATAAATTATCTTCCATCAATATAAAAAGAAATGTTATGTTTAAATGTATTGTTTGAGGCCTTGTCTGGTATTTTAATAATGTACAAATGCATTGTCCCCCTATTTTATCTTGCAAGGCTGCAATTGCCTGCTTTGGATTATATTGTTTCAGTAACACTTAGATTCTAAACTTAAATATGTATATATGTCATTTTTTAAAGATTACTTCTAGGCTATAAGTGTAATCAATAAGTGAATGTTAATGTTAGTCAGGAAATAATGCCAATGTCAGATATTCCACAACATAGCATACCGTGAATATATTCTTATTTTTAGTATCTAATTACAGACATATTAAGCAAGCTATCTCATGTTTATGGATTGAGTCTTTAACCTTTTGTCACAGTGTTCTTAGCTTTTTTTCCCAGGCTCTACTTTTGTAATATAACAGAGATCCTAGATTGGCGAGGATTGGGCATACATGGAATGCATGTTTCCAGGCTCCAGAGTTGAAAGTAAAAAAGAGAATGTGTGGCCAATATTAAACATTTATATGTATAAAGTAAAAATGTTATACTCTAAAAATATATTATTATTATTATTATTATTATTATTATTATTATTATTATTAATAAACAGGATATTTAAAACAGTACCTTAAAATAGTTAAAATAGATTTGCCCCTGAAATAATTTCTTTATAAAAACTAGTGGGTCCCCTGGTGACATCACTGAGTATGGTACAACTAAGTGCGGATACATTTTCTCAGGTTCCCTTTAGGTGGGGACAAAATAATCACTTAAACTCGGTCAGTCCTCAGTTTAGGGATGTTTGTTGATCAACACAAATAGCAAAAGAGCAACTTGGCGGATCCACATCGATAGACGACAAACGATCTCAATGCAAGGGGTTGGGGAGAGCACGCAGCAGGGTGCCGCTCCATCGACTGAGACATAAGGGAGTGCAGCTGATCAATGCATGTAGTCTGACATTTGTAAAAAAAATTCTGCAGGGAAATAAATCACCTTTATTTTGACAGTTCTGATAACATGCAGACATGGGCTCCTGTCTGTATAGCATTCTACAATGGGTATAACAGCTTTTCATTTTAGTATCCAAGACTGCAGGAATCTTTTCACGTCACTCCCCAGCAGTCCAAGATCCAGGCTCCTCAGCATAACGGGGCCAAGGGCCCTATGAGGCCCCTAATTACGCTTTCATAGCCACTATTCTAATTCTCCATGACAGGGAAATCCTAATCTCATTCTCCTCATATTTATCAACTTTTGAATATTCTCCTTAATGGTCAACAAACCAATCGCTTACCCAGTAGACAAATACCCACTTAGAGATTGGTTCCCATCTCACTAGAACCAGAAACTTTTCCTGACAACAGGAGACACCTAACCAATAATTCCAAGGAGATAACCAGAGCCTAGAAAAATGCAGAAAATTTTAGGGTTTAACCCCCACTTCCCCTATCATCAAGGGGGTGCAACAGTCTAATACAATACCTGATGCATCAGTCAGTATTTCCCTATGTAGACATTTATGGAACCAACTGCAATGCCAGGCATGTAGTTATGCATATATCAATTTGCACTTCTCTGATGCCCATCCTGCAACAGGTACTTATCGTGCCGCTTTCAGACCACAGTGTCTCCCCAGGGAAATACTGATTTTTAAAGGTGTTGTTAAAGCAGTGATGACTAAACCCGCATACACAAGTGCAATTATTGTCCATCGACTAAGCACTGCATGATGCATGAACGAGCGCTGTACATACAGCACCGTTCTGCTCTATGCAGAGGAGAGGGAAAAATGATGGAGTGGCACCCTGCTGTGTGCTCTCCCCATTCCCCTGCATTGAGATCATTTGTCGTCCATTGTCTGTGAATACACCAAGTTGGCCGCTCGGACGAAGGATGACAGCACTGTACACGCGCCAGATTCTCGGGGCCCTGAACATGTCCTCTAATTGTCTTCTGCAGCATTATCTTAATCCCATATAATTTTCATAGCATGTTCCCTAGTGTACTATAATTTTCTTGCAATATGTATGACATTTCTGACAGTTTTCTGCAACAATGCATATACTAAATATTATGCATGGCCTTCTGGTCATGTCATATGCCTACATCTTGTGAGTTGGCAAATATTGTATATCTAGAACTCTGAGCCTTTTTCAAATATACTAAAGTTATGTGTGTTACTGTTTTTTTATACATTACCATTCAAACAATATGGATTTAAATAGAATTATAAAAATCACAAATTGGGGAACTTCAGCCAAATAATAATTAAAAAAGTTTAAAATAGAAATGGTTTCTTTGTTATTCTATAGTGAATCCCATAGTAATACAACCATCTTGACAGTTTGGTTAGGAGTGTAGGTACATTTTAAATGATGGACTACATAAAGCACAGATGTATTATATCTGAAAGTTCAAGCTTTAAAACGTTCAACTCCTTCCTGATCTGCAATCATGATAGTCCTGATAAGAACTTGGTACAGCGGATCCAATTAATGATGACATCTGCAACCACTATTCTCCCTTGTATTAAACAAGTCAGCAACACATTTTCATGGCAAAGGGCATAATAGTAATAATTATTGTCACATTTAAATAAAGGCTTCAGCAAAAAAAAAAAAGAAGAATTAAAAGAAACTTTGAAAAATAGGGAAAAGGGACATTAATTGAAAACACGCATCAGTTTATATCACATGATTTGTCTTACAGAAAGTAAGATAGAAAACTACTCCTGACAGCAGGATGTCCACAATCATTCCCCATTCAATGTCAGGAAAAGGCTTTATTGATTTCAGGGAAAGAAATGTGCATAGTAATGTCCTAATATTTTCAGTGGGAATATCCTGTTTACTAGAAAAAGAAATCTGAGTCATTCTGGGGTTGGTAGGAATATGACCCACTGCATGTTACCAACACACTCATCAGCTTGCAATAAAACAAGAGATGTGTCCTTTTTAATACCTCGCATGACACTGATAAGGAAATGCAGAATTATAAATATCTTTACATTAAAGTGTGCTCTGCCATCATTGGCCCTGCCACGAGCAGTCATTTTTATAGATTTTTCCTAGTTGCCAGTGGTTTATCAAGTACAAGTGGCAGTTAGTTCATTTAGTCAGTCACCTTCAACTCCCACCAATATGAAACTAATTTGTATCTTATAGTTGATAGGGTGGATGAAATCAGTTGATCCATGGAATCCTAGGGTCCCTCAGATGATTGCTACTGATTCCTTGAACAATCTGTGCCTCTCAGTTTAAGTGACATCAATGATCGTTTTGGTTGAAATTCATCCGACTGACCAGCAGTGTAAAGCTGCATACACACCTGCAATTTTTCTCGTTGGAAAGGATCTTTCACGATCCTTTCCAACGAGAAAAGACTGCACGATGCATGAACGATGCTGTACATACAGCACCGTTCATGCTCTATGGAGAGGGGAGGGGGAGAGCGACGGAGCGGCACCCTGCTGCGCGCTCTCCCCTTCCCTTTCATTAGGATCGGTCGTCGTCCATCGTCCATGGATCCGCCAGGACGGTCGTCGGACGATGGACGACGACCGACTGTACACACGCCAGATTTTCGCCCGATAATTGGCCGATACCGAGTATCGGGCGAGAAAAATTTGCCGTGTGTACGCAGCTTAAGAGGCATTTTCCCCAGTGACCGCTATCCTAATATACTGTACATATAGTAATTATAGGTGTTCACGGATGACTTGAAAGTTATTTCAAGGGTCCCCCATGTCAAAAGATTGGGAAAGTCTGAGCTATACCCTCTATTTGTTACCAAAAGCTTATCTCAGTGTTGTGTCCGTGTACTGTCTGGTCCAATTGGTGAGCTACTAGTGGAGTAGAAACCAAAAAGAAACCAACTGCTGCTGTGGGGTTGTGGGATGCAACACTTGGTATGCTAAAAAGAGTGTAAAAAATGAGCCTCGATCATTGATGTCAGTGTGAAAAATGAGCTCCAACCATGAGGGACAATGGGAAAAATCAGCTTCAATCACTGGGGCCCGTGTTCTTGTCTTCAAATTCTCCCTGGGTTGTAATCCATTCCTATGCACTTCCAATGCTAATTAAACCAGTCACCATTGTCACCAACAAGTCTGGCCTGAGCATGACATATATTAGTTGCCGTAGTGAATGCATGGAGAAGGTAAGTGGTCACAAAGAGGCGCCTGAAAAATAGCAGTGTGTGTGATAAAATAAAACTAAAAAAACCAAAGCAATTTGTAATATTCATGTTACTCACTGTAGCAAAATACATGCCATCAAGTCAGAGTTCACATATATGTTAAATAATACAATATTAGGGGTTGTGTGACATTTTTGACAAAACAATAGTTTTTGCTTCTTTACTTATTTACAGTTACACATACCATGAAAATGTTATTGTGTCACATTAGCAAAGATGGCTTTTGCAATCCTGGTGATACATTTCTGAACACAGATTTTTTTTTTTTTTTTTGAGAAACTGAAGAATTGCTTGAGGTCATGGACATATTTTCTTTCTTAGAATCTTGCATTCTTTTCAGATGTTCACATAGCCAATGTGCAATTTCCACCCAGTGCTTTATGCCAATCAAAACTATGTCAGAAAAACTAATGGATTTGTCCAATGTTATTTTTGTTAAAGACTAATTTTCCATTTAGCACTTAACATTTTCTCATAGGACTAATGAATGCTCCTGGCTAAAGGATTTCCCTTCTCACACTTTGAGGTTTTCGGCTGCCCTCTATCTGACTAGGCTTATTTTGTGTCACTCCATAAATCCGGTAGCTGTTGATCTATTTTCTTCACTTATCACTTAGTGACTGCATCACCCAAGCGGTTGACTTTTCTGGGCTGAAGAATAATATTTAAGAATAAACATTCACATAATGACTATTTTAGCTGTAACAATTAATTGTTCATGAGCCTAACCACAGGAAATGTACAGAACATCAGTTAAACAGCTCTGGATCCTATTTTATTTATCCACTGAGGAAATCTATTCTGTTTTCATTTTAAACCACAAGCATTAAATTAAAGGTTGTGGTTGCAAAGCCATTTCCCAACCAGAAGAAGAAAATCAAGAAGATTATTGTGTCTAGAACACTGGGTCGAACAGAAAAAGGCAAATATTATGCTACATGGTAACTAAACATTATCATGGTTCAGAGTCAATTCAGCTTCAGTATATTTATTGAATCCGTAACCTACAAAAAAACTGATGATAGGTATAAAGTATAGAAGTGTCTGCACATGTCTTCCACAGTTTGCTCTGTCCATTAATTCTGATTGGGTTCAAAGCCCTGGCATTTGCTGGTAGTGATAGAATGTGTCCCTTTCTACTCCTATACATTCTGATTGGTCATTATCCTGTTTGCCCCCTTCCTCTGAGCTAATCTACTCCCACCCCATATGTTCCCAGATTCAGCAGCCACAGTCTTCCTAGTGCCCGCACAATATAGCCCCGTATACTTCTATGGGACTATCTTCAGACTTAGCACACACCTCCACATCAGTTTATGTGATGACTAAGAGAGTGAAGACTTGCCGCACTGGATTTACACAAAGAGAGTGACCACAGCCACTGGATTTAGTAAGTTTGCATCTATGGGATGGGTAAGGTAGGTAAGTAAAGCTTAGATGAAGGGAGGAAACAGGTTGTTCTTAACTTTCAAGTTGAGCTACTAAGCGCTATAAACAGAAAACCCGAAGATTGGCTGTAAAGATGCACAACGAAATCAATAACTTGCTAGTTACATACAAGAAAAACATAATATGAAAAATATACTTAATTTTCAACCTGAGCTATTGAGCTCTGTAAACAGAAGGGCTAAAGATAAATTGTAAAATATATAAAAAGAAGCCAAGCACCTAAATGAAAAAAATATGCAATTTTTTTTATATTTTCCTAACTAAATAAAAATACTTTTTATATTTATGTTTTCCTGCCCAAAATAAACAAGAATAAATAAAAAAACTGGAATAAAAATAAATAAATAAAAAAAGTAGAAATGTCTAATAAATGCAAGTGCAAAATCTAGGGAGTATTTTTAGAAAACAGTAAATGTGACTTTAACCAAACATTTTGTGGTGGTGAATAAGTCACTGTTATGGAAAACACATGCACCAGGAAGATTCATCGAGCATGTGAAAATTTACTGAATATCAGATTCACTGTTCCTTTAAATATGCAACATTGTGCAAAATGAATCTGTAATTATGCATAGCGATCAGGTATTTGCTTACAAATGTGTACAAACTACTACAATTTTTTCTCTCTATTTTTTTTTTAATTTTATTTTTTCATTGATTTTATTTTAAAATAATTTTGGCACAAATTTTAGTTTACTGTATACAAGGCTATCATTTAATAATGACATTAAACAGCATAAACTGACTTTTTATTTCTGTTTTTATTGATTCGTTCATTCATTTATTCATATTTTGTTTTATTCTAATAAAAAGTACCTCTTGTACCTCAAAAAAAGATGTAAATTGTTCAGCTCAGTTTGAGCAACTAGACTAGATTTTTCTAAACCGATCTAAACATAATTATATTAGGGGTTTGTACTAGGCTACCCTAGGATTGACTTAACATCGCCTGGGGTTACACATCAACTCCACCCAAAACCAATGCTTTAGTTTTATGTGATTGCTGTCTATTTAAATTACATGTTTTAGGAAAAAGAAGTAATAAAGACCTTAAATATTTAAACCAGGCAATGATGGCTGACTGTACATCTTCCCTGGGAAACCTGAGAGTTTATTTAAAAACACCACTTTCCAGTTTAAAAATGTTAAAGAGGCACTCCCTTTCCCCAACACTGGGTATGCATTGCAATTAGGTTCCACCACAAACCGACGGGGTGGCATCTTAGAGAAGCATATCAAACACTGAATGTGACAAACAAAAGTGTGATATATATATATATATATATATATATATATATATATATATATAATATTAGAGGTTTACATCAGGGCGAACAAAACTTATGCTATGGGTCTGAACTATTAAAGCTGTCCAAGGCTGGAGAGGATACACTTTTAGCAATGAACCTGGGTGATACAGCAAATCTGGAATGCATTTCCTAAAGTCGTTTGCTATTTGTTAGCAAATGTTTTCAATCCTGGACCAGATCTATTCCAGATTTTTTTGATCACCCAGCTTCCCTAATAAAAGCTCAATGCCTCAGATGACAGACAGTGCCTGATTTATTAAAGCTCTGCAGTGATGGAGAGGATACACTTTCATCAGAGAAGCTGGGTGATCCAGCAAACCTGGAATGTACCTGGTCCAGGATTCAAAACATTTGCTACCAAATAACTTTGAAAAGATCTATTCCTGGTTTCACCCAGTTTCACTGATGAAAGTGTATCCTCCCCAGCCATGGAGAGCTTTTTAACTTTAAAAAAGTGCACAACGACAGGCCAACAATGCTAAGGAACTAGGAATGTTGCTGGAAATGAATGCCTATCCTGGCAGATCCATTTGGGCGATCGTTCGCTATCTATTGTGTGTACAGTCGTCCAGTAATCGTGGATGGTTCTGCAGTACACTTTCCCCAGTACACGTCACTTCCTGCATCGTTCAAACGATCATATCTAGTGTGTGTACATTACTGGTGGTTTATATTTGAATGATGGTGTCTTTACAACATGTTCAGAAATGATCACTATATGATCGTCCAAACTAATCATGAATAATCTTTAATCTGTGGTTAGACGTTCGTTTTCTAATGACAATTATTGCACGTGTGTACCTAGCCTAAATCGACAACTACAAACATTAGCTTATTCAGCCTAGCCCTAGCTGTTCCCATGACCTGCAGGATTTAACGCAATCTATTAAGAGTGTTATTGTAACTTTACCTAAACTGCATAAAATATCCACATCAGGTATCATCCACTGTGCAGTCCATCTATTGGGACTCCTCAAATATCTATGAATGGCAAAAACTGGACAAAGCCATGGATAACCAAGTGCTTACAGCTGACAGTATACATTTAGTTAAAGTGGCCTTGAACATTTTTGTGCCTTATGGATATTCCCCTTTTCTTTGTGTTGGTATCTTGACGCTTCAAGGTGCCGGAGAATGAACATAAACCCTCACCCAACAGTGCCAGGGCTCTTAAGCAAAACAAGTCCACTATTAGTCCACTAAAAGATAGTCCACTAAACAAGAGCAATGTTTCTGAGTTCAATGAAGACTAAAGACCAGCCTAGATTTAAAGTTGGCTAATACACATCTATTTTAAACATGAGTGAGACTAAGTCTAGTACAAAAGTAACTTTTGGGAATGCATTATAAAAACCTTTTTAAGAAGAGAAAAGAATGTCTAAAGTATATTGTCTTACCTTTCCCTTGATACTTTTTTATTATTAAAATGCACTTAATGGCATGCAAGTCTTTGGTAGATCCAGAGAGCCTAATGGAAACAGGTCTCTAAAAGTGCATCTATTACATTTTTAAACAAGCAATAAATCACTGCTGATGTCCTGATATCTCTCAGGTGTTTTGGCAAACAAGGGCACATTTTTTTATGTTTTTATATGCTGCACACACAAACTATGTAGCCTAAAAAGGACAATATAAGTGTTTCTATGTTTTTTGTGTGTTAGCTCATTCTTTGCATGCATTTCTGTATTGTTAAAGATAAGTCCCTAGAAAGGATTTTGCTATCAAGTCCCAAATTGTAATTGTAAAGCTGAGGTTCATTATAAAGCTAACTTTAAATAGTTCCCGCTTTATATTCACAGTTGAAGTGCCATGAATCCTGCCTTACATGACAGCTTTTATATAATATCACTGCTGGCAGGTGTTTTGCAAAAATAGTCCTTCTTTCAAAATACAAACCAAGTTGGTATGTTCAAATGGGGTGGGCCCTGCAGCCTTTCCTGCCAGTCCCAAAGAAAAGTTGGTAGCAGTTTTAATACCAGATTTTAGTACAGCCTTGATCTCCAGTGGAAAAACATAAGACAACAGAGTGATGCTGTTGTCCTCCCATCAGTTGAGTCATGGAGCTAAGGGGAGCTTTCCTTTGCTCTTAAAAAGACCTACTGTATACTGAGACATAAACATAAGCATAATACATAAGCTTAACACTGTAAACTCTTTCTGGGTGAGTATATTAGAAGGTTTTAACGACAGAGAATCAAACCACCAACCAGACAAGCTGAATATTGAACCCGGTCACAATTGGCAGCTTACAAAATGGGCCTGATTTATTAAAGCTCTCCATGGCTAGAGAGAATATACTTTCAGCAGTGAAGCTGGGTGATCCAGCAAATCTGAAATATTTCCCTAAAAGTCATTTGTTAGCAAATGTTTTCAATCCAGAACCAGATCCATTCCAGGTTTGCTGGATCACCCAGCTTGACTGCTGAAAGTGTATCCTGTCCAGCCTTGTAGTGCTTTAATAAATCAGGCCCAATGTCTCAGTATAGATCCACTTTACTACTACTGCCTATGTAAAAAATCAAACAAGCAAAAGCAATGGGCGTCACAGTGTTGGGACCCATGTACACAGCAGTTGTGACTGCCCTGCTATAACATCCAGGTCTGTGGTCAATGACAATAGAATCAATGGAGGTGGGAAAGTTATGGTCCAGTGCTCTTCTGATTAGACTTGACCGACTAACATAGTTTGATGCAAAGATGTTACAAACACTATGCTCTTTGGGGCCCAGAAACTGCTATGCACAGGCTAGAAAATGACCTGTTTCTAGCACAAGATTACTGGAAAGATTTCATATAAACAGATTATTTTTGGTGGGTCTGTTTTTTTGACTATAGTAAGGCTGTAACCTAAATTATTATATAAAGGCAACACGGATGTACTGAACACAGTTTCTTAAGTTTCCTTCTTTATGACACCATTTATTTTGCTACCTGTTATGCTACCTAATTTACACTGCTCCTTTAAGTCTGAATTCAGACTTACCATTGCTTTTAACTCAGTTTTGCTATGCTGGAACTTTTAAACATGGGGAAGAGGGGGCCCACTAAGTTAACACAGCATGGATCCCAGAAATTTCTGATAGTCTTGTACTCGCACCTGCATGCTTTGCCAAGATTTAGGCTTCATAGCTCAAATTTGGTGGCACAGTGTCCAGTATAAATATTCTAAACACTTATTTGTAGCTTTATCCCCACCTTGTAAGTTTGCCTCCACCCATTGGATCCCTGGGATGACCTCTTTATTAAGAAAACTTTCATAGGGACCAAATCTAAAGTATGCCTGCTATGAAAAGCTAACCAAAATCCCTCAATTTCATGGAATCTGAGATCCTTGAATCGTTCATTCCTTTCCACAAAATCTGATTGCTTGCATTTCTTGACAGCTTTTCTTTTTTTCCTACACCTTTTCCTTTTTCCTTCCAATATTTTCTAACTTCTTAAAAGTACAACTATCATATACCCCCTCTTCCCTACCCATCTTTGACTACTGATACCCCTCTCCAGCTATGAATGTGGTCACCTGCCTCACACTTTCTACATACCGAGGGTATTTACAATGCCAATATATTGGTAACCCTATTGTATTTTATTCATATATATACACTATCCGGCCCCTTGGCCGATCCGGCCTAATGCCCTAATGGTCCGAAGCATATAAGGTTCTGTAATAAATTTTTATCTGCATGTTCAGATACTAGTCAGAGTACAAGGTATCGACCTGAGATATACAGGGTGTCCTAAAAGTTACTACACACTTCCTTTTTTCTATTTCATTCCAGGGAGAGACTTGAGACCATCATCATGACAACTTAGGCTTTGCAGGTTTTGTAGGCGTATCATTTCCTTAACCATGGCTCATCAACTGACATTGGAGAGTTGCAGGGTTGCAAAGGTTAGCAAGACATTTTTCAGTCCCCAAATGCAGTTCAACATGAGTTTGAGAAGCTTTATGGCCTTTACACTGCTCAGGATCTGTTCTTGACAAACCACGTAGCGGAAGGCCTGCTGCTACCACCACCGATGAATTCCTGGAGCAGGCATTCGTGCAAAGCCAGGGAAAAATACCTGGAGATGCTGCAGGAGTTTGCCACAACTACAGGCGAGGAGTGACCTTGCTAATGACATTTTTCAACAAGACAAAGACCCTTCCCACTTTGCGAGGTGAGTCGGAGTTTTCCTGAACATGAAGTCCCCTTGAATTGGCTCTCCTGACCTTACACCTCGTGACTTTTTTTTGTGGGGCTATATCAAAAGCAAGGTGTATACCACTAAGCCCTGTAACCTGTCAAAGCTTGAGGAATTCTTGTATAGTTATTACAAGAAGTTATTTTAAACACTTTAGATGCAAGTAATACTAATACAAACATTTTTAAACCAATGACTTTTGAGATTAAAAATTTACCACTCAGGAGTTAACAGATATGATTTAATAGGGAGAAGTTAAACTTACATTGTGTGGTTACTGTGCACAATGAAATGAATTCCAAATGCAAAAAAACAAAGGAAAACATATTATGTGTATTTCTATGCCTATAATAGTTTTTTAAATGTGTAACCTAAGACTCGTGTTTACATCTCCTCCAGTGCCATATGAGTGATCATATTTATTTTATAAGGAAAGAAACAAATGATTTGTGGGTTTTGGAACTTAAGGCATATTTTTGTAAAATATTCCAATCAA
This sequence comes from Pyxicephalus adspersus, assembly GCF_032062135.1. Classification (NCBI taxonomy): domain Eukaryota; kingdom Metazoa; phylum Chordata; class Amphibia; order Anura; family Pyxicephalidae; genus Pyxicephalus; species Pyxicephalus adspersus. Next base: position 28,848,068 of record NC_092860.1, read on the forward strand.
TTCTTCTATGATATTGTAAATATGGAATGTAGCACTAGACACCTATTTCATGGTCTTAAAACCAATAACAAATAGTGCTAAAATAAAATCCTTTTGTTTCAGGGATCCCAGACTAAAGATCCATCCTTTTCAGGCTAGTATTTCTTTTGTATTTCATATTTAAAGCTGAACCACTAGTGTATTTAGATCAGGTTTTAGGTTTAGATTAGACTGGTGTAAAGGCATTGTTTTGTGTAATGAAATGCATATATTTAAATTGGCAGATATGTAGAGGCATCATCATCCAGGGGTGTCTAGAGTTGCCTGATGTTGATCAGTTTTCACACTACTAAACCACTTCAGCTCCTGTATAACCATTATGGAGAGAGTATTACATTCCTATATTGTCCTGTTTATTAAGCAATAACATCATTATTAAAGAAAACAAATATACACACATTATTTTAGAGAACAAACATGTTTTTTTTCTGGTGATACTGATTAGCAAAAAATATTTAATTCTCTATGTATTTAAAAGATTTTAAAAGATTCAAAACTTTTTTGACATGTAAAGCTGCGTACACACGTCAGGTTTTTCTCGCCCGATAATCAGCATCGGCCAGATATCGGGCGAAAATCTGGCGTGTGTACAGTCGGCGTCGTCCATCGTCCGAACGACCGTCCTGGCGGATCCACGGACAATGAACGACGACCGATCCTAATGCAAGGGAAGGGAGAGAGTGCGCAGCAGGGTGCCGCTCCATCGCTCTCCCCCTCCCCTCTCCATAGAGCAGAACGGTGCTGTATGTACAGCACCATTCATGCATCGTGTAGTCCTTTGTCGTTGGAAAGGATCGTGAAAGATCCTTTCCAACGACAAAAATTGCACGTGTGTACGCAGCTTTAGTGTTTAAAAAATAATCTTATTATAAAATATATACATTGTATTCAAGACTTCTATTTAAAATATTTATATTAAAATAATGTTTCTAGTACAAAGCTTGACAAAGTTATTTTCAATAATAAAAGGTTTAATAAAAAAAAAGTTTTTGTAAAACTGAAAGAAATAACATATGAAAATAAATAAAAAAAATGAACTATTAATGGTAAAACAAAAAAGAAAGAAAACAAAGATCAGCAGAACAAAATAGCCATGGGTGGATGGGAAGAACTGGTTTAATTAGGGCTTATTGGGGTGTACTAAGGGTTCATAGGAGGCTAAATATGAAAAAAAAACCTTTCTTTAACTGTCATAGTCTATCTTCTCCAGTCTTGGAGAGATTTAATAAATCAGGCCTAATGTAACAAAACACTGTTAAATTGCATTATGTTAAAATATATATAAAACTAATAGTAATATTTAATTCAAATTAGAAGGCTGACAAGTTACTAAACTACTGCTGAGAACAGTAGAAAAATAATCTGAGATGCCAAAATGAAGTTGAAATCAAATTAAATTGAGGAATAGTTACTTCACAGTGCCTGCAGCTACAGAGGTCATTAAAGTATTTGTTTTTAAGTTTACTGTTTGTTAATATTAAGTACATTTTTGTATGTTCATTACCTGGTCATAGTTATTCTTTAGAAGTAACATATATTGGTGCTCATTACATGAAGTATATAAAATGAATAAAGTAGTTGGCTGAATGCTGACAGTGGTTTAAAGACTGTGTTAGGCTGCATACACACGTGCAGTAATTGTTGTTGGAAACAAATGATCCACAACAGATGGTTCAATAATTGTTAACAAAAAAAGTGAACAAGGACTGGTCAACGACGTCGACGAGCGAGGAATCTCGATGGAAACGAACGACTGTCCCGGCGGATCTGATTGGCCAATGATCATTCGTAATCTAATGTGTGTACGGCTGTTTAGTGATCGTGGAATGTTTTGCGGTACACTTTCTCCTGTACATGCCACTTCTTGCATCGTTTGAAAGATCATTCACACGAACGTATTTAGTGTGTACATTATTGGTGGATTATATTTGAACACTGCTGTATCGTTACAGCATGTACAGAATTGTGCACAATACAAATCGTTCAAAATAATCGGGAATAATCCTTGATCGTTCGTTTTCAAACAATAATTGTTGCACGTGTGTACCTAGGCTTAGTCTGTGGTACAGGTCTGCATTGAAAATAAAAACCTTTAACTCTTTTGTTTGTCTGTGAAACTTTTTACAAATGCTTCCCAATAACACTTAAGATCAATTAAAAAATTCAAATAGCCCTGTGTTTTTTTTGTTGTTGTTTTTTTTACTCTTGAATATATTTCATATTCTATTTCATCAATGTTGCCATTAAAAAGTTTTGGGAGAACTTTGTTGCTCATGTCCTTGTTTGCCCCCTCTTAATATAGTTTTCATTCCTTGAACTTTATATCACCTTATTTAATCTCCTGCTACAATCTCAGTTTACCAGTATGCTAATAAGAAGGTGTTGTCCTAGACCATCTAGCACATTTCCTTTCCTCACATAGATAATGTATCTTCTTATTTCAGCACTCACACAGAATTAAGCCATGCAGGAAACAGCATATTGATTTAAATAGCATCAAGACAGAAATATCACTTGTCAGGAGCAAATATACATTTAGTTGAAGTAGAAACAAATACACCACATTAAGCAATTGAATTGCAAAGTGTTAGGTTACTATTAAGTCATGTATTTAAATAAGACACATAAATGTAAAATATGGGGTTATTTGTATTCACAATCTAAAAAAAAAATGTTCTACTTGCAATGGCTGTTCAGTGCATTTATTTCACTAATCGTAGGGAGGGTGGTAAGAAAATGGTTCAGAGCTGGCAGGGTGCTGGGTACAAGTAGGGTTAATTCATCGCATGAAGCATAGATATAAAAGTTGGCCTTTAAAGCTGGCCAGATAAAGATTGTTATCACATTTACTAGACCCATGAAATCATTTGGCAGAAAGCATAGGCCATCAGTTAAATATTTAATAAACAGCATAAAGATGCTGTGCTAATTCAAACAGACTTAGTATAGTACATTAACCTTCCAGTTAATGAAAATGTATGGAGTAGTAAAATTCTAAACTGCAGGCTCCTATTTTTCTTCAACTCCATTATTGTGCTTCATTTCCTTTGCCAAAATCTGCAACACAACATTTATTACCAAGATGCTGTACTTTGTTTATTGAAGGGGTATGCTTTACACCATGTTTATTGAATTACTTCTGTAGTTAATTTAGGGGTGTTGTTTTTTTGGTTGGTAGCTGAATGTCTCTAGTGTCTAAATATGTTATATTTGGTATTTATACTGCATTTATCAAATTCTGTATTTCAAGCAAGTGTCTCATATGGTGTCAGGTTTACCACTTCAATATTAGATGCTGCTCGTAATAAAGATTTTAATGTATGGGTCTGATTTAATAAAGCTCTCCAAGGCTGGAGAGGATACACTTTCATCAGTGAAGCTTAGTGATCCAGCAAACCTGGAATTCATTTCTTCAGTCATTTGCAATTTGCTAACAAATGTTTTCAAATCCTGGAAATCCAAATTCCAGGTTTGCTGGATCAGCCAGCTTCACTGATGAAAGTGTATCCTCTCCAGCCTTGGAGAGCTTTAATAATAGCTACCACACCTGAAGCTGCATTAGATAAATTTTACTGACAGGCTCCACAGGTATTAGTGGGAATATGCATAGATCTAGGATCTAACTACAGATGTACTAAAGTGCTGCAGCACATATTTTTTGAAGTCAGACATGTCCACCCTATTAAATGTACAGCACTGGGTAATATGTTAGAGCTATATAAATCCTGTTTATTATTATTAATAATATTATTATTATTATTATTATTAATAATAATAATAATAATAATAATAATGATAAAGTCACAGTTTCGCTTAAAACTGAAAAAGATACAAGTTTAGGGCCATAATGGGATATACTGTAAATGATCCCTATGCTAGGTTGTACTAGGTAGCAACGGGTGACAATTCTGCCCCTCAGCTGATACTGTACATTGAGTAAGCTGTATCAATATTTGGGAGTAAGTTTGTTACCTGTTCAGATCAACAAGGAAAAATATTGGGAGGCGGGGGGGGGGGGGGGGCTAGATAATGCTGGTTGTCTATCAGGGTTGTCCCTCTCTATGATGCAGCAGTTTTAATGCATACTGTGAAAAACTGACTGTATGCAGTGAATTCAATGTAAGAAATGTCTGTATATCAAAAGGAACTTTCAGCTTTTAAAAAATACAGTTGCAAAAGATTTATATCATTCTGACAATGCCAATCAGCATGATCAATGATTCCAAAACTGGAACAAGACCAATCAAAGATGTCAGACCTAACATTGTATGTATCATATAGTATGGAGGCAAGCGTGACTTCCACTTTAAGCATTTGGGTTTAGATACACTTTATAGTCATAATACTTTACCACATGCTAAAGGCACACATATTACACACAATGAGATATCCCAAACTAAATAGGTACATCTGGAAACATGATGGAATCTGGACACATGAGTGGAATTTCAGAGTATGATTGGAGACTGGAAGTGTAATTAGAACTGCAGAATTGAGCAAAAATACAAAGTTTGGAAAGCAGAAAGCTGAATATCAACTTAAAAGCAAGTAAGAATTTGGAAGACTGACTACGTCCTGGAACACACACTGGAATTTTAACACAATAGGTTACTAAAGCTTTTGGCAGCAATTGTGTAAAAACTGATTTACCAATTACTTTGTAATATTCCTGCAAAATGATTTCCACATCACATATAATGTTATCCTGAAGTTTAAACCAAGTCAGCATTAAACAATGGCTTAACTCTGGGTTAACTCTTATGACCTATTGCTGGGAACAGATTAACTATTTTTAACTAATTAAAAATTGTTTGGTTTGTATTGCTTTGGTGTAATAACACTACTGCAATGCTGATGATTTCTGTCATTATAAGATCAATACTTTAAGTTAACGATACAAAATGTGTTTAGATGATTATTACATATAATTTAAACATGTTTTCATATTTATTACCAATAAAAAGCATAGGCTCTGACATAGAAAAGCAATTTTTGTCACTCTCCAAACCAGATTCTAATTCATACCCCATTCCAATATGTAAATCCAGAGAGAACATTATTTCTTTTCCCTCAAAAACATTTTTTGTTTCTCTCTGTAAATGTCATGTTGTATATGTCAATATTATAACAAGCTCATTTGCATTTGAAATTTTATTTTGTCTTTTTAATCCAGAAAAAAACAATTATAGAAAACCAAAAATGTTTTTTTTTAATATCATTTACCCAACAATTAAAAAAAATACATATATAAAGCCTATCGTGTTATTTTAACAGAATGAGTTGGGTTAAATTCAGCTAGCACAGCAGCAGCCTATATTGGCTCACCACTCCTACAGTCCTCCGAGAATTACTTTGTTCAGCATAAATTTTTAATTTATTACAGTGTTTCAAGGAGATGTACAATAGAAATAACTCTGATAGATAAAGGATGCAAACCATTTGGAGATGAATCCACGGTCCTAAATGCCTCCCTTGAAAGATGACCTTGTGGAAAGGAAGAGTGTCTTTTATAATTTTAGATCATTTGGGGTGCGTGTTCAAAACGCATTGTATTTCCTGTATGATAGACCAACTAGAAAAAAAACAATATTTTAACCATTACTTTTATTTAATAAAAACAAAGAAAAGTAAAGCGCAGTAATCCCTAGCAACTATTTGGATAAATTTGTTATTACTCTTACTATACTAAACTTATAAAAATAACTATTCTCTGCACAGCATTGCATGCATGCTCCAACCAAAAAAAGTAAAGGATCAACCTGATTATAAGTTTTCATGTGGTCAGATGGTGAATCAGGTTGTTTAAATAATATGTGGAAGGGGAAGACTAGTCAAAATTGAACTGCAGACGGTCATCATTAGGGAGCAGATATACAGAGGGGAGGAAGGAATGGAAAGAAATAATGACATGAAAGCTATTTGAAATATATGACATAATAATAAAAAACTTAGAAATAGTATATCCTAACTATTTTCCCCTTTACAATGCACTGAAGAAATTCATGTTGCTTCTGTGGAGCTTAACATTACATTATGATCCCAAGTCCTACCCATATTGAGTTAAATGAATGGGTAATCCTAATGGGTTTCAATTAGATGATATACCCAATACTTTTGATGTCCTACAGTTTTCCAAAGACAGCTTGCTGCAATTGTCATTATTAAAATTCACTTTGCAAAAAAACACACAAGCACGTGCAACAAATCTAAGCAACACAGAGAATTTCCTTGTACATGAATGAAGTCAGCAGATTCCTATGCAACCGGATAATTCATTTTGGTAAGTGAACCGATTATTCTTTCAGTAAATTAACCCCAGACTGTTCACATAGTAGATTTTATCCTTAGTAAATGGGATAAACTTTTCTTACTTCAATCATCCAATCATCTGCAAAGGAAAATCCTGTTTTATTAGATTCCTTACATGTGTATTTTTTGCAACTTGAATTTTCAACATATTCACTAAGCTAAATCCAAGGTGATAATTCACCTTGGTAAGTGAACAGTTTAAACTCCTTAAGTAAATACACCTGATTTACTCTGCTACCCTGTTGTAAACTTTTTTTCTCTTTTACAATAACAAATTGCTTAAAAAAGCCCAATGAGTTCATGGAAAAGGTTTGTTTGTGAGTCAGATTACTATTACTTGTGTTCCTCTATAACACTAATTTAACGTTACGGGTGGCCTCAGTTTACTAAACTCAGCTGCCTTTAGCCAAAAATTTCCATTCATACCCATTTCACAGAAGACTAAAGCTGCGTACACACTTCCAATTTTTGTCGTTGGAAAGGATCTTTCACGATCCTTTCCAACGACAAGGGAGTGCACGATGCATGAACGATGCTGTACATACAGCACCGTTCATGCTCTATGGAGAGGGGAGGGGGAGAGCGACGGAGCGGCACCCTGCTGCGCGCTCTCTCCTTCCCTTTCATTAGGATCGGCTGTCGTCCATCATCCCTGGATCCGGCAGGTCGGTTGTCCGGACGATGAACGACACCGACACGACAACGACTGTACACACGGCAGATTTTCGCCCGATGCCGATTATCGGGCGATAAAAATCTGACGTGTGTACGTAGCTTAACAGTTGGTGTAATTTTGTGTTAAAGTAGACCTGTTTGTAATATTTATATATATATATATATATATATATATATATATATATATATATATAGTATATTTTTGATAATTTTTTGGGAGTGATAGAACTGTAGTCTTCCTTTAACATATTCAACTAGCCATTTTAAACTGTCAACAATTTTAAAAGTAAATAAAATTGATCCAAAGACTTTAGTTCTATAGCAGTGTGTGGGTCTACTAGATTGTTTCCAAGGACAAGCATAATTTGCATTGAGAATTACAAAGAATAAGTATAGAATTTAGGCTTCTTCAAGATTAGGTGAAGGACAGCATCAGTGTGGACACACAATCTGGTCCTTGGGGAAAGAAAGGAATGTGATTATTGAACAGTCTTGTATCAGTCTCATTTGGTGTAAAGATAGAATGTATTACCAACACTCAGAAATGTCTTTAAATAAAGGAAAATGACTCCATCTAAAAAAATTATTTTTTTTTCCCCAGTCATGTTACTTGATTCTCTCCATGTTCTTCAATACTTAACAGCCATTGCTGCCATTTGTGGGATAAATATGTCAAAAAAGCCGGCTCTCTTGGGGTTTCCTCTGATTGCAGTCTTCCTGAAGTGGCTGATCAGCATTAGTGGTAATGCTGTCAAACCTTTTTCTCTCACATAAAGGTGCAGTGCCTCTTAGCAAGCCAAATGCTGACTTGCTGTTTAAAGCACATTAAAAATACTCAACCACTTAACATGGAAATCTATAATATTTAATTTGCTTTTCTATATTTCAACTTAAAACAATATTTTCAGACCCATAAGCATAAACGAAACTGTCTAAATTCTAATCCCTATATGTACTGCGGTTAAGTTTTTTTCTAATCTCGGCATATGAAGCATCACATCTTTTGGTATATAGGTTATAGGACCTAGGTCAGCTAATACTACTGAAGTTTAAAGCTCTCTGACTCCAGTTTCTTTGACACAATTTACTAAAGGAAAAAGGTTATAACATTAGCAGCAGAATCACATATGCAAGGTTTCCAATTACTTTTAGAGATGGTCTATGATAGTGGTCTCCAACCTTTTGAACGTCACAGACCACTAAATTTACGGACTCCAGACCGCACATGCATGGGGAGCCGTGTGTCACTTAAAGGGGAAGAACCTACCCCCAGAGTGACATCATGATGCCAGAACCCGCCACCCTGAGCCTGCGATGCATACGGCAGACATGATCAGCGGCTCTGACCAGTGTGCCCCCCAAGCAGGGTCCTTCTCCTTACCCCACTGGGGGCACACTGGCCGGAGCCACGGACCACCAAAATGTTATCGTGGACCACAAGTTGGGGACCGCTGACCTATGGGACATAAAAACAAAAATTATGTATTGAAGATTACAATTCCTTAGATGGGGTGGTTGCTTTAATTACTAGTGTTTCCACCCTATACTGCTTGCCTGGTTTGTTTTACAAACATTTCCCTCTTTTTTTAATCGATTACATTGAGAGGTATGATGGCGTAGTTCACAGTATTAGCTGTGAATGCCCAGTTGTAACAATTGTAATGCCCAGTTGCAAGTTTGCCAGAACCCCCTTCTCAGCAGGTTGACGTAACAACAAGGCAGAGGGCCAACTACACCAGGCCCAACAGGCCCCAGCAGGTGCCTCTGTAGTTGTTTCTCATTTGAATTTTAGTGCAGACCAACAATTGCCCAACAAAATGACATTATTGAATATAGTCTTGTGTTGCTGGGCTTCATAATCAGGGATTCAGTCCCCATTCTGTTACAGCATGAAAAGTAGTTTCCCCTCTAAGATAAGGGAATTGGATAATTGTCTTTTTTCTACTCTTGGATTTAAAGCATAGAAGAGAAGAGTATTATCAAAGAATTTCCATCCTACCTATGTATCTATTTTGTTTCAATACTTACATTCTGGCCCTCCTTGTAAGGTCATTGAGATCTATTTTAATACACCAATGGCTATACACAAGTGGCTATATTTGGCCATATACCATGTGGGGAACATATGTAGCAAATTATCATCTTTCAGTGAAACTGTAAGTCAAAATATACTTACATCCTCATTTTGTTACTGTAGTTCAAAGATCTTGATTGATATTTTACAGTTACATGTCCTATTGGATTGTAAATAATATATTGTGTACACCTATGACCCAGCAGTCTAATGAAAGTATTGTGAATATAGATTCACCTTATGTATGTTGTTTATATTATTTTTACTTGTACTACCATACCATCATCCAAAATCCCAAAAGGATGTGATCCGTGCAATAAAAAAATATTTTTATTATACTAAATAGTATAGTTTTATAGTTGAAAATATTCAATAAGTCATATATCCATGAAAACTATCTCACTTGATTTCCTTGATGTAATTATCATAAACCTAAATTGCACAATATATATATATATATATATATATATATATATATATATACACATACACAGACACACATAAAAAAAGCATGAAAATCCAAACAAAACAAAAAAAAAAACATTTTTCTACAAGCGATAAAAACTGCATGAGAGCACTGATATGCTGCTTAATTAGGCATAAAAGTTGTCCCAGTACTGTCCTAATAAACCAGTGGATTAAAGTGAATTTGCATACAGAAAAAAACAACTTAAAAAAAGTACAATGAATAAAAGTAGTATAAAAATGTGAATGAAAATAAGAAAAACAGACTGAAAACAGATTGGCCAGGGCACTGTTGATAGACTACAGATCAGAGTAGGAAGTTAAAGTGCAAAAAGAAAATGAGTGTTTTTTTTTACTGAGCTGTTATGCTAGTAAAACCAGGACACTGTCAAACCACACAAAAAGCTAAAGATTAGGAAAACAATGAAAGGTGAGAGAAGAAACCTTGGAATGTTGCGTAAATGACTTATCTTCATTATCAATGCCCTGGGGGTCATGGGAAAATCTAGGAGAGGGTTTCTAACTAATTAAATTATTTTTTTTTAGATTTCCACTAATCAGTTGGTAATTTGTGTCAGAATTCACTTTAAGTGTTCCTGCCGATCTAGGCTCATCAATTGTACAATGATGTGGGTGCTCTGAGGATTGAGTGATCTGTGAATAGACAGTGTCACGTACACCAGCTACGTGTTATCACAGCTTTACAAGCCATGTACTGAATTACTAGGACTTTGCCAAATTTAATAAACAGTAACAGCCCTTCTTCTGATTTATTCTTGTGATTCTTGTAAACTGTTTATAGTAACAAATGTCAGCATTATCAGATACACATTTCACTTTTTGTAAATAAGCATAAAATGTGTATTTTACGATTAGGCAGATATTGGGTAAGTATTTATATTTCAAACTACATATACAAAACAGTAAATTATGCCAGTTGTTGAATATAAATTCTGACTTAAAGGAATATTTTGTTTTATAGCCTTTAAATTTTTGGAAGTGAATTGGTGATGGATCCTAATGCTGATCATACATTGTTAGACATTTCTTAATAGATTAGACATATATTAGAATAGATGTAAATTTATTAAAAACATTAGTTAGACATTGATCAAGAAAAGAATAACAAATAAAGAAAGAAAGAGAGTAAAAGGGGTTTAGTGGCTATAGTATATTTATGTATTCATAAAGGTTCTTCATACCTTATTACATACAATCAACAGATACATTCCATGCCAATTATGTTGTCATGGGATTGGGATATCCATACTATACATCAACAACTACTGTCATAAAAACAACTGTGTCAGTCTTTCTTACCCGTCTCGTTTCGCCTATATTGGCTTCTTCAGGAGTATATGTTTGGACTAAACAGTCTAAATGGGTAGAGATAGATCAGTTATATACATCATACAGATACAAAGTGATGCAAAGCTAGAGGTGGTGGGGTTCTAAAAGATATTCAATCATATTGAAACAGAAGTTTGAGTGACATTATTGACAGGTAAACAAATAGTATCAGCATATTCTACCAGTGTTTGGCCAGTTTTCTACCGAAAAATATGCTACAAACTGAAAAAGGCTAATGCAATGATGTAGTTATTGGACCATATGTAAACACAGAACAAATAGCAGTTTGCCAATTTTAATAAACAGCAAAATATATTTTTCTGACAATTGTTCTTGTAAACTGTTTATAGAATCAGAATAACATTTTAACATTTAACATTTTCACAGTTAACATTTTCAAATATGCAAATATTTGAATACAAGTTGCATATTTCAACAAGTTGAATTTTTGATCATAAACCTTTGCACGACAGTTATCTAAAAGATACAAACAATATTTTAAAATAGTTTGACCATACATGGGCAAAGAATGACAGCAAAAGATTAGCACTAACTATTTGGACATAGCTCTAAGCATTGGAAAAATACTAGATGCATTGACATATACATGTCAGCTAAATAGACAATCAATCTATTCACCTCTATGGAGAGATATAACAGCTCTACCGGGCTCCCAGAGATTGTTGGGTTTGTAGAGAATGGGTATGACAACTTCAAAGAATGTTCACTGAATCCATAGCTAACTGAATCCTCTACACTAACAATTGGGCAGAAGATGGTGCTGATGCCAATCCCATTGGTATAAAAGTGGGCAGTATGTCAGGACAGGAGCATTGAGAATATGACAGAAGGCAATATCTATAGGAGAGGAGTGTAGAGGGTTATACAGGGGGTTTGCAGGTTGTGCAAAAACATATGACAGTAGTTTGTAAAAAGTAAAGTGTGGAAAGTAAGAAAAAGGGCAGCATGTGTAGGAGAAGAGTGTGAAAGGTTGAAGATATGACAGCAGGCATAATGTGCAGAAGAGCATGATGGTGGACAACCTCAATACAAATCAATGGAGATGAGCATAGCAGGGTGCCACTTGCTAGTTCTTCCTCCTCCCCTCTTTATGAAACAGATCAGCGCTGTGTGTACATTGCTCATTTATTCATCTGTCAATCCTTTGCTGCAGAAAATGATCAGGAAAGATCATTTCTAGCAACAAATATTAAATGTGTATTCCATTAACCTGACTCTCTCCTCTACAATCTATTATGAATGCTGCAGCCAGACTTATCCATCATTCCTCTTCTGCTGCCTTTCTTTGCAGATCTCTACATTGGCTCGCACGGCTCCAAGACTTTTCTAGGGCTGCCCCAACTCTCTGGAACTCTCTTCCTCGTCCTATTTTGCTTGCTTCTACTTTCTGCTCATTTGAAAAAGCTCTTAAAACCCATCTTTTCAAACTCACCTACCTGTCTTCTTTTTTCTCCCAAACCCTCACTACTTCCATATCTCCCCTTCTATTGTCTGATACTTCTCCCACCTCTTAGATTGTAAGCTCTTCTGGGCAGGGTTCTCTCCTCCTGTGTCAGTCTCTGTAGCTGTTGGTCATTTGCAACCCCTATTTAATGTACAGCGCTGTGTAATATGTTGGCGCTATATAAATACTGTGTATTATTAATATTAACGTGTACACCCTGCCTTATTGTCCACAAAACTGGCCAACAATAACTGAAGCAGCTTATTTGGGACAGTGGATGTGGGGGCATTGTGTCACAGATGGAGACAACTGAGATTATTAGCATGCGCTGTGTCATAAGGTCCAAAATCAAAGATGGTAACTTGGAGATGTACGGGATGCGTCAGGGCTTTGATGCCCTAGAATTTTTAAAGAGGAACTTCCTATATGAACAAATTTTAAAAACAGCTAACAGCAATATTTGTATGTGATACACAAAGTTTTACTTTTCTTCCTTCCTTGTTGATCAGTACAAATAACACTACAGTTATCATTTTTTACAATGTCATATGTCAGATAAAAAGTCATCAATACTTAGTAGGAGGATTGCGAATCACAGCATTGATTAGCACATAAACCCACACTTTGGGGCCACTTAGTATCCTAATACTGTACTTTGCATTTATTTGAATAAGGGCTGCTGACTTACTCTTCATCTGGGTACTTGTAACTATGCACAGCACCATACATGTGATCACTCCGCACCAGCTGATGTATTTTTAGGTTGGGAACTGTATTGTGTGCAGTGTTTAATAAATTAAACTCTAGAGACTATTGGTCTCTGCCACTTTCTAATCAATCCAAGTTAACCATCCTTCATTTATTTTTTTTCTATCACTTATAAACTTGTTTCCTTTCATCCTTTATATACTTTTTTTTAAATATGAGGATGGAAGTAGAAATCTGAGTCTCTTTAAATGCTTACCAATAAATACTATAAATGTATTTTTCTCACAATGTTAATGATTCTATTGTCATCCCTTTTCATAAGATTGCGAATGAGGAACAATATCTGAAACCTCAAAGTCTTGTACTTTTATTACATGGTTAATGATGACATTGAAATATTTGTATCTATACATTTAAATGTTATGCAATCTTAGGAATCCCAACTATTTACTCTGCATCTCAAGTATAAGTGTATTGTTATATTTGTCTAAATTCATCTGTAAATGATTCCATAAACATACATTCATAAAAATAAACAAAAATAGATTTTTTTCAGCATGATTGAACGTTTTATGTGAGCCAAGCTTCAGTGGGCTAAGGGAACATCCTTCTCTTTTGGTAATTCATTGAGTGGTCACTTGTCCAAACTACAATGTAAATCTCAGAGTATGTAAGTGACCGGAAAGCAACCTAATGTATATTTAATAAAGATATTACAAGTCATGGGAGACAGATTACTGAAATATATTTCATTCCAGTTCCTATGAAATCCCAAAGGCTGCTGTACAGCAAGGTATTAGCCATCAATATAATGTCAGATAATCAGGTCTAGGCTAACCAGAAGGAGAGAGCTCCCCCATGTGGTACAATGTACAAAGGTCAGCGAGGACCAAACCAAGAAAATGCTCTTCTATTGTCAGTTGTTTTTATTATCTAAAACATAGAAATGCTGTTTTGTAAAAACTATCAGGGTAATGTGTAAAGTTCTTTTTTAGGAAAAAAGAAATGAAAATTTGTCATGTGTAGTCTTTTATTTTACCATACATGTAAATATAACCAGTGCATTATAAATGATCTTGTCAATATATTCTGTACTTTTAGTTATATAGGTACGAAGAATTATTTTTTCTGTTTGCATATTCATTATGTGCTTCCTGCCGAGTGCTTCACAGTGATTGTGTTTAGGGGTCTTTTTATAAAGCGGTGAATTTGAGACTTAAAAAAACATTCTCTGGTGAAGAATCAATTTCTGCCACTGAAAACATATGGATCTCACATTTTTTCCACCAGTGAATGTTTGGTGAATGTCAGATAAATAGTTTTATAAAAAGACACCTTAGTATTCTTCCCACTGTCTACATATAACTCGGTCTTTGCATGGCAAGTTTATTTTATTATTGACTGCAAAGCATTATGCATATTTAGCAGTCAGAACATACAAATCTATATAAAACACAATTATTAAAATACAAAATAGCAAACAAGAAGCAATATGAGCATTTGGAAAATCACCTAGCAATAGTTAGTAACATTTAAACAAACTTGTTCCAGTAATAATGATGTTTCGCCACTCATCCAAATGGCTTTTTTGGGTCATTAGAACTGAAATGGCCACATAGTAGCAAAGTTTCTTCAACAACAGAGAACAAGTCCAGTGAAATGTAACTATTACTAGCTGTACTATGATTTAAATACATGGGAACCATCACTGACCCTTAGAAAACTACTGTTCTAGAAATATGGCTTTTTATTTTCATCATTAGCCCAATAAATTTAGGAATTAAAAAACAAACATATGATCTTCAACAGGCTTAAAAGTGCCTTACAACTGATCATTGCGATCTGCAAAAAGAAGGGAGATGTATAACGCTTGTGCAAAACCTAAGTTATACAGCTGAAAGCCGTGGTGCTACAGATTAAAGGCATACGTTTTACTGATTGCCAATTTTTGGAAGATATTTGTCTGTCTATGGCTAATCACAGGAAATACTACAATATCAATACAGAGATACCTCCAGAATGCAGGGCTGATTTTGCACACAAATGAAGTAGAAATATTATTTATTAACAACTAATTCTGACTCCCCACTTCACCCTCTCCTCCTATTTAAATTTACCCACTATAGACCTCGGCCTTGGCTTTTCTGGGCCAGACAAAGCATCTGGCCTTCACCATGATGGTGGTTTGTGCAGTTTTCTTTCTTGTAGATTCTAGTGGTGAGGTTGTCAGTTTTCAAGCCTGTAAGGTACCAGTTCACTGGTTTTAACAACATCTCGTTTCAAAGGAATCTCTGCAGGATTTGCCTGCTGTTTCACACCAAGGTTTCCAAAACCAACGTCTTTCAATTAGGTCTCTGTAAATTCTAATTTCAATTAAGACTCTGTAAATTGTAAAGTCTAATGTTTTGCACTGGAGCTCCATGAAATTCATGTTCATCTGTGCAATAGTTTTATAAATCACTGGAGAATTACTGAAGATCTTTCCCACACTCCCTCTATTGGTTCCCACACTTCCTCTGAGGTCATGTCCATTAATGTTATATGAGCTGCACAATACATCTTGGAGTTGTCTGAGCAAAAGTCCTGCTTGAGTATCTGTTTGGGGCTCCTTCTGGAATCCATACAATCCATATTTTATTTTCCTGTATTGATTTCTGTCCATGACCTCCACCTGTTTTCTTGACATGCCAGTTAACCCCTGGCCCTGACATTTTGTCTGTCTGACCACAATCCTGCCCGATTATTTTACACTTTGATATGTTCCTGCCTGTTGGCTGTTGCTTGTTTAAGTATAGCCAAGGGCTAAAAACTTTGCACTGCCTGCAGCTAATCCTATTATTCCTCACGGATGTTCTGGCTTCCTAACCACTTGAAATGGTGTCCAAAATGGTTTGATTGGACAACAATGGTTTCCTTATTGGAAAGCATTGGATAGCAGCCACAAAGGTGGCAAATCTATGGCTGGCGGAGCTGCCAGGCCCGGCCCTCTCTGCTCTCTCTGCTTGTTGCCTTGCGAGGGAGGGGGCGCATGCATCCTATGTTATTTTATGAGATCGTGCTGCCAGGAGAAGGAGCTTCCTGAGCATGCTCAATGTTAGCTCCCTGAGAGTTGGGGTATACTAAAGATCTGGCAATCAGCTGTGACTGTTCTTTGCCCACCTTGTACTGTGAGATAATCCCAGCAGCATGAGTGCTGTGTCTGTGACCATGCTACTGTCATTATCCCCATGTATAACCTTCATATCTCTTTCCCCGATTGTCATAGAAACTTGACGTTTTCAGCTGTAACTGTTCAGCCTCCTAAACATACCAAGTTGACAGATAGGGGGTCACAAGCATTCTAATAACAATCAGCGATATTTTCTTATTAGGGTGGGCTATTTCAAGACTAGGGTCCCCTAATTGAGTTTGCATGTTGGGGGACCCCTGAAGGCCACTCTCATGGAAATAAAAATTAAGGTACTGCCAATTGTCTGTGCGTGTAGTGCCTCTTTGAAGTTTACAAAACTACAAGGCTGCGTACAGGTTGGTGGTGAGATTGTGGTGGAGTTACCCCTTCCCTTGGGGGAGACGCTCAGTACCTCTCACTGCCGCCTGTAGTAACTGCTATGTGAGGGACTGGCAAGCTGCCTGTTACACATAGCTGGTCACTCACTGTCCCTGAACCCAAAGTCCTCCGGAACAGAGGGATGTTGGCAACTAGAAATGTGGAAGCCAGTATGAAGCCCTCTTTGCCCTCCCTCTTCCCTAATAAAATGTTATACCCATCATATCATGCTACCCTGTCACACATAGCTATCCCCTTACTCTCTACGAACCCCAATTTCTCTGTAAGAAAGGTGAAATGTAATGCAAGTGGAGGACTCTTGTGGCCAAAATGTCATCACTACAGCGCCATCACAAGATATGAAATATATGACCGGCCAGCACTGTATGGCAGCTTTAGTTTTGTATTTTTGATAAAATGAGCATCAAATGGTGAATGCAGAAATTCTTGATTTGTCATTTTTTTTGTTTGGTGCATATACGTTACAGTAACTAGAAGAATTTAATGTAATTTCATTTTAAAATAAAACTATTCTAGTTTTTAAACATACATCTTTAATGTTTATTTGCATTGTGGCCCGCAAGTTTTATCTCAATGTCAACAGCGGCCCCCAGATGAAAAAAGTTGGACACCACTACTTTACACCCTTGTGCATAGCTCCAAATGGTAGGTAAGGGCAGAACTGATAATAAATATAGAAATTCTAAGGGCAGCTGCTAGTAATACCAATATTCCTACACAGGAGGAACAGGACAATAGTGTTTTAACAGAAATTAGGCAATTTTATAGCTTTGTAAGTTGGAAGTGAACTGGAAATTTAGTCTGGAATCCAACGGCATTCTGCTTTAGACCACTGCCTATGTGAACTAATCAGAATTCTGTCATTGGATGCAGGTAAGTTTGGTTTATACTAAACCTAAAACATTCCAAGATTTAGCTACAGTAGCCACCCAGAATATAAAATATATTACCTGTAATAAGAAATATGTGGTACTGTGTTTTTGTCAGTATTGTTGGTGAGAACTTATTGGTGAAGATATTAAGGTAATAAAATAAAGGATTTTTAAAATCTCTAAACTATACTTGGATAACCCATTAAACAAGACACTAGGTTACCTCTAGACCACAGTTCCAAAAACTCAGAAGAGAGGACTTTACCATTACAGGGATCAGTATGGATTATACAATGCACCATTGCAGTACGCCTTTACAATTGGTATCCAGTATGGGGATATTTGTAGAGCTTTTAGTTGTTCTCTTAACCATTCCTTGCTAGTCAAAACATTTCTTTTAGATCACTGTAGATGGAGTATGAAAGGGGTTTAACTTTTTTTTTTATTATTTTTTTTCAAGAGGCACTGTTTCAAAATATTAAAATGTATTTTTTTTTATTTCTTTAATCCCTGACTTTTATAAATTACACTTCCACACAGATTATTATGTGTATCATCTATAGATTAAATGAAAACATACCCAGGTTTATTGAACTTTTCTCAGATACAGGAAATAATGTATTAATTCTTTCATTTAAAATATGGAATGGACACTATTCCTATGATTGACACCAACGAAGGCCACAATTCCTCTCACTAACAATAATGATGGGATACAATTACTCCCACTTGTACCAACTATGGGGCAAAATTGTTCACACAAAGGATGGGAAATAATTTGTTCCACTGACACCAATGATGGGGTATTATTTTTGCCACTGATGTCAACACTGAGGCACTATTAGTTCCATTGTTGCTAATAATGGGGCACTTTTTCTCCCCCTAATACTAACAATGGGGCATTATTCCTTCTCCCACTGAGCCAGGAGGGTTGTTCATTCTCACTCCAGGCATTTTCTACTGCCACCAGCCACAGTTTGACCCCATTATAGTCTGAAGGACAGTAAACCTGTCCTTTGTTAAGAAGCTCTGGGGACCCTTGATCTTAATCATGAGACCAAGCACTCTTATAGTAACACCATTACCCAACACTCATTGATGTTCTATTTGCCATTTTGCACTCCAGCTCTATATGAGTCTTTTCAAGCACTGCAGGACTTTGTAAATCCCTGGGGAACACAGATCCCATCTAATGTTTTCCTGGAATCTCATTAAATGGAGACATGGCAGACCTAGTTGACACAGACCACCCAGAGGACAATGGTGTTACTACTTTTTCTCCCTCTGGAGAACAGCCTTGGTCACCAGCAATAGGTGCATTTCTCCTGAATAGCTTTGTTACCCTATGATGGTGAGTTATCCGGGGCAAATATTTTAAAGACTCAGCAACAACTCCTTTCATGCCGCTATTTAATTTCCTGTAACTTACTGGAGGCAGGGATGTCACCTAACCGTACTGCTGAACTCTGGCAGAGAAATGTCAGGTTACTAACCAGGCTGTGCAAACCTCATGACCGGCTAGACAGAAATACAAATCCTTTGTCAGGTATATGTATTTTTAATATGCAGTTAGCTGTTTCTTTGAAAGATAGCTTCAATAAACAGTAATGCTCAAGTAGCCAAGATTTCAATGGAGTTTTTTTGAGTGACTCACATCGATAGGCTTTGTACCCTTTGCATACAAAGAGTTTCTGAATTTTAGAGCCTGTCCCAATATTATGCATATCTGTCTGTAAAAATAGGATTTTTGTAGAAACTTTATTAAGCATAGTTTACTACATAGCATCTGCTGCCTTGAATATAACATGCTAATTCTTCTTAGAGCACTTTACTACTTTTTTACATTATGTTTTCAAAGTAGTAAAGTTTAGATACAAATGACCCCATGCATTTTTGCATGAGTATTAGATTTATGTGTAAAAACATCAGTATTGTCCAGAGTAGTCAGAGTCTTACCTTGCTTTATATCAGGGTTCGGCAAACTCCGGCCTTTAGACCAGATACAGTCTAGCCGGTAGTTTGTTGCTGCCGCCCACCCCTAAAATGGCCTGGTGGCCATAAAAGTTTGCCGACCCCTGCTTTATAAGAACTTGGCATTGGACCTGTTGTTACTGGTAAGAAATGCAGTATTCCTCCTGCTGCTGACAACCTATGGTTCCTGTCCCACACCTGCACACAGTTAAAAAATCTCTAGATCCTTTGAATATATGTTGTGAATAGTGGGATTTTCAAAAAGAAAATATTTTTATATGAATATTTAAAAGTTTTGTATGCAACAGAAAAATGATTACTACTGCAGCGAAACAGTAGATGGCAGTATTGCTGTGTACTAAAACGCAGATGAAAATCATTACTAACCTTTGTTATCTATACTGTCTTTCAGCAAGTTATCTTTTTCTTTGGAAGTTTAGATAAAGTAGTGATTGTGACATTCAATGGTGGTGACTCATTTATGTATACTAAGATATATGTCAGAATGATTCACCTGTAGTGGATGATTGGTGAATATCTTATTAACTGTTGAAAATCATTTTTGTTTTCAACTACACAACTTACCTGTCTGCCATTTACATCACTTAGCAAAATACTTTTAATGCTTACTGGCTACTTAGTTGCTGATTAGCTATTTTCAGAAAGCTTGTAACTGGGAAGTTTTGCCTCTCTATCCCATTTTCCTGTAAATAAAAGCATTCTACTATTTATTAGGTCCTAAATGTTGTAGACCAGAGGTCTTCAGGAAATGGTCAAAGGATAGGCATAACTGTGAATGCTTCCTTTAAATAATTGTAAGAATGGAACTGGTAAAGTAGAAACTGTAGTAATAGATAGTAGAAGTAAAGAATAAGCTTTCTATCAATTAAATTATCAAAATACTCAGGATAACAATACTCAGACAATATTCTACTAACTACATTTCAATTCTGGTACAAATACTGGTTCTTTTGGAAATTCTATGATTACTACAAATAAAAAAAAACATTTAACGTAGGGCATATAAACTACAGCCTTGTAAGAAAACTCATACTTCCTCACAAGCATCGTTCAGTCCCAGGAACTTCAGAAATCATACATATCTCCTAATAAATGCAATATATTATCATAAAAAAGACAGCCTGCGCATGAAGCACTTAACAAATTGTATAATGTTTCATTTTTTTTTAATTTTTTTTTTATTAGCAACCAATAAAAACAGAGATATACAGAACTCAATTCATCATAAGTAGAAAACAGTATGAAATAATAACATGAAGGGGCATACAGTTTTGTAATAGTATATGTAGCTAAAAAGACATAGAAACAATATACAGTATGCCACATTGTGGTAATGAAGACAATTACACAATAGTCCTTCTGCTATAGGAACTTAGCGATCTTTTATCAGGTTTTAGTGGTCACTGATTTTATATTAAGCGGAGAAAAAAGAGGACAAGAAAGTAAGAAGGGGAGGGGGGGGAGGAAGGACAGACAAGGGAAGAGAGGGAGGGCGGGTGGACAAACAGTGTAAGCGCCGGAATCTTATGCCGGTGGGCGGAGTAACCGCAAATAGTCTGCAGTGGTCTTAAAGTCATCCCAATAAAACCAGGTACGTATTGGTCTACATGAGGACCGATCCCCTGGTCTCGCAAGCTCCTCCATATTGAATATCATTCACCCTGGTCACCCAGTGTTGTACAGTGGGCAGAGTAATTTGCCTCCACAACGGGGGGATGCAGGCCTTGGCCGCATTTAACAGATGGCCTAGTAAAGATTTTTTATAACATTTCTTCGACATTGCCAACACATGCAGTAGGGCATAGTAGGGCGTAGTAGCTCCGGTTTGTCTCATATCAACACTACTGTCAGTCTTTGTACAATGTCCGCGACACCCACCCAGAATGAACCCAGACCAGGGCGGCTCCAAAATATGTGCAACAGCAAACCTGTATGTCGCCCACTTCTCCAACACACTGAGCTTGTGTGTGGAAAAAGCTTTGCTAGCCGATCAGGGGTTCTGTACTATCTGGTGAGAAATTTGTAATTGGTCTCTTGATACTAGTTGCTAATAGAGGCCTTGTGTCCATAATATAGCATAAGATCCATTTGATCTTTGGTACATTTAGTATCAAGGTCTCTCTTACATTTGGTAACAAAATATGGCACAGAGGAATCTTGGGCTGTCAGTTGCAATTTATACATATAGGAGAGCACTCTTCCCAAGGGATCTTCAATAGCACATAGACTCTCTAGAGGACTAAGGGGGCAACTGAAATCCTGTGCCGGTGGCATTGACAAAATGAAGTGTTGAAATGTTATTTTTCTCTAGATATCTAGGCAAGGAAGGGAGTGCTATACCTGGAGCTGTTCTGCACTGGACCAGGTGGAATGGTGCAAGAAATGGGTAACCCGAAAAACACCACTCTCAATCCAGATCTTAAACACTGGGTCTTTCCTACTAGTTGGGAACTTGGGGTGTCCCAGTATGAGACATGGGGAGGGGAAGGCAGTAATTCCCCCTGCACAGAAATACCTTGCCACCACTCTAAGCGTTTCACCTATCAAAAGGTGGCGGCGTAGGGCAACCATACCCTCAATTGAGGACCATGCCGCCACACTTATCATTATAGGAGACATTGAGTCTTCTAGCTTCACCCATCCCCTAAAGCAGGCATAGGTCACAGGTCAAATGTACCGCCCTGTGGTATAATATCGGGTCTGGAAAAGCCTGACCCCTGGATCTTTCGGGAGTCGAAGAAGAAATTTGTTAAGGTGAGGTGTTTCAGTGTTCCAGATGAATCTCAGGAATTCAGAGCAAATTTTTTGCAACAAATGGAGAGGGATACTTATCGGTAAGGTTTGGAGTGGATAAAGAAAACGTGGCATGATGTTCATTTTTAAAATATTGCACCGGCCAAACCAAGAAAAGGCCTGTTGTCTCCATCGTTGAAGATCTTTATGTATTACGTTAAGGAGTGGTATAAAGTTCAGTTCAGTATAATGTTTTAGGTTCTTTAGTATCCACTTTAAACATGCTGTCATTCTGAGCAATCATCTGTAGTTTTTGGGTTTAGAAGTGAGAGAATCAGACTCCAAGTTGTATCTCCTGGCCACAAAGTTTAAAAATAAAATAGTAGGTGTAAAAGCATTAATCTTTCATTGCTACAGTTAAATATGTAGACCTAGTGGCCCTGATTTATTAAAGCTCTCCAATGCTGGAGAGGATACACTTTCATTAGTGAAGCTGGGTGATCCAACAAACCTGGAATGGAGGTGTATCCCCTCCAGCCTTGGAGAGCTTATTAAATCAAGCCCAGTGTCTCCATATGCGCCCAAAGTGGAAGAAGATAAACAGGATGGTGGTTTTCAGTCACTGGAAATTGATGGGTGAGTCTGCCCGGGTTTAGTTCTACTTTAAACTTTATGAAGAAATTTGATTGGTTGCTTTCATTTTAAAAAAAAATGTATGCATAAGCCTTACAGTTTAAAGTTAACTTAACGTAAATAGTAGACTAAGTAACAGCACCTTTTACAAGCATTAGCAATACCTGTAGGAAACTTTCCTTTAAAGCCTTTAAAGTGGAAATAGTTCCAGGCTATGGGCATTTAGTACATTTACATATTCTGGCCTGGTCATATACGTGAAGTGTTTCAAACAAACAAGTATCTGTAGAAAGAAAAAAAGTTATATTTGCCTATTTCATTGGCTATGAAACTCCTAGTGAACATTTGACTCATTTACTCATATACTGTAAATCCTGAGCCTTGGTCCCTTGCTTTTAGGTGCCGGGGACCACTGAGCAACAGAGTTCCGCAATAGCCAGTCCCCAGCACTCTTTTACTGATGATGTTACTGCTTTTCTAACTGTTTAATGATTCTGAGTTTCAGAATAGGGGTCCTTCCTTCACTGTACAAATCACTGAAAGTCAAAGGGAAGTATGCATGTCAAGCAGGCAGTGATGCGGACTCCAAAAAATGGACATGGCTCTGAAACACAGAAAGTGTTAAGATTTGTAATCATAGCTGATTTTATAATAGGAATGGGAGAAAGATTATCTGCATTCCAGAAATGTGGTTTAATTGTAACCACTCGGGCGTTTAGGCTGACCTTGGTTCGGGGTAAGTAAACTTGCTACTATCCTTTACCCCGAACTAAAGTCAGGCTAGCTAAAAATAGAAACAAGCGTGACATTGCAATCTGATTGTCATACAACATTGTATGACAATCGGATTACAACTGAAAAAAAATACTTACCCTGTCCCGGCAGCTCCTCCGGACATGTCTTCTGTCTTCTTTCTTCATCCGGCGTGTGCAGTGACGATCTCTGGGGTTTCCCGGTGACGTCGCTGCATGCGTCGGTGTGGGCGGAGGCGGGTCGGGAAATTCAAATAACTTTGCATTGAACTCAATACAAAAAAGCTGTATTGAGTCCAATACAAAGAAATCTTTATATAATATATATATAATTGTATTATATATATTTTATATAGGCTACTGTACAATACATTACAATATACACTATTTTTTTTTTAAAGATTTTTTTTTTTTTAAAGATTTTTTTTTATAAAAAAAATTTTTATTATTACATTTATAAAATTTTGGACATATTTCAGTGAGTTATTCGGTAATTCGGTGAATTATAAGTAATTATTAAGTAATTCCGTGAATTATTGCCTACAATCTAAAATAAATTTCCATGCAAAAAATTTAACCTTTTTTGCATGGACGTACGGAAGTTCGGAAAGAATTAGAATACCTGGCGTTCACGTGCGCGTCCCTCGGCGATACCTGATGATGTTAGTGCATGCGCCCGTCGACAGGGGTCGTAGCGGGAAATTCAAATATTTTGTATTGGATTCAAAACAAAGTCCTGTATCCAATCCAATACAAAATAATACAAAATATATTTATGTGGTTTTGTCTATAGGTATGTGACGTTGAACTCTGTTTTAAAATTTACCACACTAGGGAGGTGTTTTAGAAAAATATAGTACTATACAGTATACCGAATTATTGCATTTTCAGTATTTTTAATTTATTTACGCATTCTTGTTTAAGCTGATTTTGTGTTTTTTATTTAATTTTATTAAAAGTAATTTTTTTTTTTACATGATTGTGTGTTTCAAACTTTTTTTATATTCATGATATCTACTAGAACCCTGTTCGGACATCTTTCCGTAGGTTACAGGTCTACAATTTAAAAAAAAAAATTTCATGAAAAACAGTGTACCGCTTTTGGTACAGAAATCTAGACATCAGTGAAATGCCCAGGTGGTTAAGGATTACAGAGCTCTACACTTGCTGGATACAAATTTATGGGGGTATACAGAGCAGCCCTTCTGAGACACCCTGGAATACCCAACCTCAAATCTATATATCTGCTACAAGTTTTACCCACTCTATAAGCCTCCGTGATTAGGGTGGTCACGTGGAATGTCAAGGGACGTAAGTCACCACAAAAATGAACAAAAGTGCTGCGCCATTTGAAGAAACTTAGGACCGACATGTTGTTTATGTTGTTTCTGCTGTTTTGCAAGAATTACATTTGTCATCATCCTGTTTTCATTTTCTTAAAAAGCAATGGGAAGGAGAGGTTGAGGGGCCACCTGCGCAAGGTTCAAAAGCTGGAGTCATTATTCTTATCCATAAAAGTCCGAATTATAGACAAGAAGACAAGTGACTTGTCAGAAGGTAGATGGGCCAGCATTCATTTGCAGTTTCCGTCATCTCAATTACACTTTTTGCAGTCTATGGTCTGAATCAAGGTAATCTAACCTTTTCAACTTTAACTAAAACCGTGCTCCTGAAACCACAGATGCCTATGCGGATCGCTGGAGAGTTCAATGCTGTACTAAATGGTATAGAAAACTGTAAACCAGCTCCGCGACGGGCAAATATGTCCAATAGAAATGTCTCACATTTACAACATTTTCTAATTTCTTCTGGAATGGTCAATGTATGGAAACACCTCTATCCTTTTGAAAAGGTCTTTACTCACCATTCGGCAGTACATGCTACGTTATCTTGGATAGACAATATTTTGGTGCCTGACCTGCTGTTGTCCAAAGCTATTCATGCGAAAATTCACCCATTGGTGATTTCAGACCACTCCCCAGTATCCTTTGAGCTCATAGAAGATCATATGCATAAAACAGATTAGGTATGGCATTTCCTGTCGAGGCTGGCAAAGGATGAAAAGTTCCAACAATATTTACACTATTGGTGGATGGACTTTGGAAGCAACAACGTGCTACACAAATTGGATCCCAAGTTGTACTGGGATATGGCTAGAGCTGTATTACGAGGGAATATATTAGCCCATTGTTCTACTCTGCATAAGCAAACTATGCAAAATTCTATAGATTCTTGTGCCAAGGCGAGAGTTTGGATTATGAAGTACAACCAAATGTTCCGTTCATATAAGGAGGCAGAATTTTTCCATTTCGGAAATAAATCTGGAAAATTACTCGCTAATCTGGCGAAAGGATACTGCCCTATGAAGCTGGTGACTCTAGAGGTTCTAGCCCTATGAAGCTGGTCACTCTCATCGTGACCCGAGGGTTATTGCTAAGGTGTTTGCTACATTTTACAAACAACTATATGAGACTTAGGTTGTGATTTGAAAGCATGTGGTTTGTTTCTGCAATCGTTAAAATTACTCAAGGTGTCAGCTGCTGATATTCAATATTTGAATTCTGAAATCACTCCTATGGAGGTGTTAAAGCTGGTAAAGTAATCCGCAAATGCTAAGGCCCCAGGACCGGATGGATTTGCTAATGAGTTTTTTCT
Source organism: Pyxicephalus adspersus (assembly GCF_032062135.1). Classification (NCBI taxonomy): domain Eukaryota; kingdom Metazoa; phylum Chordata; class Amphibia; order Anura; family Pyxicephalidae; genus Pyxicephalus; species Pyxicephalus adspersus. Next base: position 28,874,358 of record NC_092860.1, read on the forward strand.
GTCAGAAAAATTCTCAGATCTCTTCTGGTCACATTGCATATATCAAAGTGCTCCCTAAATAAAATAAAGATTCTTTAGAATTTGGATCGTATCGTCTGATTTCCCTGATCAATCAGGACGTGAATAATTTGTCTAAGATCCTAGTGGATCGTTTGGCGTAGGTTATGCCTATATTGGTTGATCCAATGCAGTTTGGTTTTGTACTGGGTCGCCCCACTACCTATAATATTCATAAGTTACTCTTAATGTTGGTGCAAGCTAGGTTGTAAGTTGTAAGGGATGAGCTTGGTCCAATCCCCTGGGAAAGCCAATCGGCAAAACGCGTTGGGCTTTGAACCGTATTGCTTGTTTAATGTTCAGGGAACCCTCTGTCTAGGTGAAGGGTCAGAAAACCCCATGATGTTAATGGGGCATACTCAATTGCTTTCTATGTATATATATTCTTGATGGAAACTTACTATTGTCATTAATACAATTGATCTTGATTTGCCGCTAAGAAAACCCCTGCTTTTCTGTCCTTATTTCTATTTGGTCATTAAAGAGTTACAAGAGGTTGCAGAAGAGCTCAGTGGTGTTGTTGCACATGAGCGAGCAGGGAAGCCCTGTTCATATCTAGGAGTTGTCCGTATGTCAGATGTCCTTAACTCGGCCACTACCTGTATATGCTTCCTAAATGATTGTTGAATCAATGCTCAGACTAGAGTTTATAGATAGGAATTAGGAACAAGATGGCTGATTACTGCCAATTCAAGCCAATGTTTGCATTATTTTGTTGCCACCCACATTCCACAGCAGGTATGTAAATTTTTGTTTCATTGTTACATCTTTGTTTTTGAAATACCTGATGTATTGTTGTAGGTAAGATTTACTTTTGACACTGGTTTTAATGATAAATGCATTCTATTTACTTCCTTTTAGAAACAATAATCAGTTTACCAATGTAAATTCAACCTGTATAAAACAGAACTCATCATCACCCTCCCCTCAAATTCCAAATCTCCCCCTGACATATCTAACTGTTAACAACACTGTTATTCGGCCATCCCCTCAGGCACGTTGTCTTGGTGTCACCTTTGACTCGCCCTCTCATTTACCCCCCATATTCAGAACATTTCCAGGTCCTGTCACTTTCACCTACGCAACATCTCCAAAATCCACCCCTACCTGTCCCCTGAGACCACCAAACTCCTTGTACATGCTCCTATCATCTCTCGTCTGGACTACTGTAACATCCTTTTCTCTGATATTCCACTAACCCGACTCACTCCTCTGCTGCATCTCTTTGTAGTTCTCTCCATTGGCTTCCATTTTACCTTAGAATCAAATTCAAGCTCCTGTGCTTTGCCTTCAAATCCCTTCACAGTTATTGTCCCATTTACATTTCTGACTTGGTAAAAAAATACTCCCCCTGCCGCTCCCTCCGCTCCTCCAATGACCTACTAATGACTTCCTCACTCATAACCTCATCACACGCACGGATACAAGACTTCTCTAGAGCTGCCCCAACTCTCTGGAATGGTCTTCCTCATCCTATTCGGCTTGCTCCTACTTTCTGCTCATTTAAAAGAGCGCTCAAAACCCATTTTTTCAAACTTGCCTACCCATCTTCTTCTGTTTTTTGAAACCATCACTACTTCCCACCACTACATATCTCCCATCCTATTGTGTGTGAAATTCCCCCACCTACTAGATTGTAAGCTCTTCGGGGCAGGGTCCTCTCCTCCTATATCACTGTCTGTATTAGTCTGTCATTTGCAATCCCTTTTTAATGTACAGCACTGTGTAATATGTTGGTGCTATATAAATCCTGTTTATTATTATTAATAATAATAATAATAATAAAATTGAAGTAGGTCAAGAAAGTTTATTAAACACAGTCATCCATTGCTACATACTGGGGTGTTGCGTCTCCTTTTACATTGTTAGAAGTGTGGATAATGTCTGAAGATAATTTGATTGCAGTCACACCTGCGTATATATAATGTGTATGTGTGTTGTGAAAAAGAATGTACAACATCTATATAAGCAGTAGTTTTCACAGTTTGCTTTTCCGGAGCATTCAGGTGTTAACACAATGCCAAGAAAATACAGCAATTGCTGCTGCCCATGAACCTGTGAAAAGTTAGAAGGCCATTTCTTAACAATTTAAAGTCTATTATTTTACAGTGAGAAAGACTTTTTATTACACATAAAACCATTTGCTAAATCATCTATATTATAGGAAACCTTTTTAGCAGGGTAATAGGAATCTGAAGTTTATGACTGTAATGAAGGCGTAGTACATAACCACGCCTAGATCTAATGTTGTCTTAACATGTTTTTCATTTTTCTTTATAATTGTCATCATTTATTTCATTGTAAGTTTTTCTTGCCACGTTAAGTAATGATGTATTATAGTTTTAATATGATTTGTAGTAGTAATAGTAGCCATCGTTTTGGAAAACAAAGTAATAGTGGTGGTGGTAGCAGAAATGATAAATATTACATTCTATAAACACTTAAAAATGACATTTTCCAACTTCTACATACATATCCCTTTATACCATCAGCTTAGTTTTCATCTGTAGGAGATTATCAAAAAGTTGCTAAGCCATAGCAGAAGGTATAGCACTGCAAATAGAAATTTAGGCAATTGGGCCTAAATTTGAGTGCCCTATTACTATTACCGTAATTTGCCTGGCACAGTTATACATTGTTTTATTAAAACATGGAAATTGATGTTAAAATGCAATAGGTATCAATATTTACGACTTGTTTAAGACAACTTAAGCTGCGTACACACTTCCAATTTTTGTCGTTGGAAAGGATCTTTCACGATCCTTTCCAACGACAAGGGAGTGCACGATGCATGAACGATGCTGTACATACAGCACCGTTCATGCTCTATGGAGAGGGGAGGGGGAGAGCGACGGAGCGGCACCCTGCTGCGCGCTCTCCCCTTCCCTTTCATTAGGATCGGCTGTCGTCCATCGTCCGTGGATCCGGCAGGTTGGTCGTCCGGACAATGGACGACACCGACTGTACACACGGCAGATTTTCGCCCGATAATTGGCCGATGCCGATTATCGGGCGATAAAAATCTGACGTGTGTACGTAGCTTTACAGTATAGTAGTAGGTAATAAACACTCACAGGTTCCTTTACAAAGGTACAAGGCCATGTAGGTCTAGTAAACCCTGGTTTTAACATATATATATATATATATATATATATATTTATATATATATATGGTATATTTATATCTAGTTATATTTTTTTAAAGATAACCTGTTATAGTGACCCCTCTCACTGCCACCTTCTACTATTATAAATCACATCTACACTTGCTGACTGTAGCCCCAGCATGATCACAGTATGTTTTGAAATAACTTGTAGTTATGTAGTAATAAACAGGTTTCTTATGTACACAGATAAACCTAATGAGTTTGATGCAATAACAAATTTCTTCAGATGAATCAAAGTTTCTTCAGGTGTGTCTTATTAGTATGCTGAAACAAAGGTAGCATTGATCAGATAGATTAAATCAATCTTAATATAAACGCATAAATACCTGTAGAGACAAATCTCTGGATAGTAAAGCTGCGTACACACCTGCAATTTTTCTCGTTGGAAAGGATCTTTCACGATCCTTTCCAACGAGAAAAGACTGCACGATTCATGAACGATGCTGTACATACAGCACCGTTCATGCTCTATGGAGAGGGGAGGGGGAGAGCGACGGAGCGGCACCCTGCTGCGCGCTCTCCCCTTCCCTTTCATTAGGATCGGTCGTCGTCCATCGTCCATGGATCCGCCAGGACGGTCGTCAGACGATGGACGACGACCGACTGTACACACGGCAGATTTTCGCCCGATAATTGGCCGATACCGATTATCGGGTGAGAAAAATTTGCCGTGTGTACGCAGCTATAGGCTCCACATTGTCCTCAAGTATTTTGATAAGCACAATAATTAATCTATACCTTTGCTTCGGTAATTGCAGATCACAATGGTAAATAGAAATAGTGAAGTCCTACCCATTTGTTATATGAGGAACTAGAGGGGGATCAACAAAAGCAACTAGGGAAAGAAAAATTACAAGATGGAGATAGAGAATTTAAAATAAAATAAAATATGGATTTAATAAAATTCTTATTGAGGCCTGTTCACATTGCCAACAATAAATAGCTAAATGTCTAACCAAAATAATCATGAAAAATGTAATTATTATATCCACAATGCAGATTTGGCATCTAAACAACTATACATTGTGGAATATAGGAATAGACTATTGTTATAGGTGATAATACCTGCATATTGTGCATTATAATGACTACTTGTAATCTCAGTTGCAAGCCTGCGTAATAAATGAGAGACAATGAAGAACAAATGGGAGACAGGAACAGAGCCTCAACAAAGACCTTCATGTAAGGATCACTAGGCATAATTTTAAATAAAGCTATTGATTTCAAAATATTGTCAACTTTTAAAATTACAATAAATCAGTATGAAAAGCTTTTTAGTATGAGTGAGCTTTTGCACTCACATACTTTTTTGTAGGTGCCCTGCAATGATGACAACTCCAGGAACCTTGTATGGCTCTGTGACTCCATGCTGGACCTCCTGGTCAAAGTTACATTGTCTATTTATGATGGTGCTGCGTTTAAAGCTGAGCTCTACACTGCATGGTGCATGCCATGTAGTATAGGAAAAAAACAAAATGCCAACAGAATCAAGGGAAAAAAGAGGGTTTGCATGTCTTTGTCAAAAACGTCCACCTCCTAGTGACTTTTTGTTTTTTGGGGGGTTTAGTACCATTTTAACATGTTAGCATTTATAGGAGAGTTTAATGACTGTTTGCTTATAATATAGGAACCTACATTGGGAACGTGCACTATTTAACTACATTATTTGAATATCCCTAGCATCTGAATAATTACTAAACATCTTTGACTTAAGAATATATTTAATAAGAAATATATTTAAAAAAACCCTATATTTTAAAAGTAAATTGCATTTTAAAGTGAAACTACAAATTTGTGATCAGGCAAACAGGGTGATGTCCCTTCTACAATAAGCATTCTTACCGCTTCATGGCGCAGTCAAAACCATGAAGCTGTGCATTCAGTTTGCCAGGATACCAGGCACATTGCAGCATCCTTAGCAGTTGCCAAGACTGAATGAATTCCCGTCTGTCTGTGTGGGAGTTACAACATCTGGGCCTATCCAATCAAGATGGCCAAAAATTGCAAAAAGGAAGATATGTTGAACAATTCTATTAACTATATATTACAAGAATACAAGTGCTAGTAACTTCAATTATTGCACGTTGCATTATGTTTTAAATAGACACTGATTCACCAAAACTATAAAACCACCTAATAATATTGTGTAGGTCCTGCGGTATCTGGCATCAAGACGTAAGCAGCAGATCTTTTACTGCCTCTGCTACCTGTCTTCTTATAGTTCATACTGCTTTCATCTCACACCCATCCATCCACTTGATCTACAATAAAACATCAGACTAGGCCACCTTGCTCCATTGGTTCATGGACCGGTTCTAAATATCACATGCCCGTTGTAGGTGCTATTGGTGGTGGAGAGGGATCAGCATGACCACCTCTTGTTGCCAACACCAATTTGTGCATATCAATGAGCTTTGGACACCCATGACCCTGTTGCCAATTTGCTAGTTGTCCTTCCTTGGATAACTTTTAGATGGTACTAACCACTGCATACCAGGAGCATTCTAGAAGACCTGCAGTTTTGGAAATGCTTTACCATCCCAATTTGGCCCTTGTCAGAGTTGTTCAAATCTTTACAGTTTACAATTTTCCTGCTTCCAACACATCATCCCCAAAATCTGCCTGTTCGCTTGCTGCCTTATATATTTAGTTCCTTGACAGGTGCCAATGTAACAAGTTAACAAATGTCATTTAATTCAGCTGTCAGTGTTTTGATATGTTTTGGCTCATTAGTGTATATCAATTACAACTGGCTAATTGTACCTGAGAATAGAAAGCCCAAAAATGAGGAAAACACTGAAAAAATGACTTGTACAAAGGTAATACAGACTTCCACTATAATCCTGTTATGAAAAAGTTGTTTGTAATCCACACCTGTATATAAAATAGATAAAAATCTTGGCTTCCAAAGACTGAATGCATTTAATTACAGTAGAAAATCATCGGTCAGTAAACATAGTTGAAATCACTAAATAAATTAATAATATTGCATTTCAATGTTTTTAAGGTATGAGCACCCTGGTATTGGGTATCCACTATGATGCAGAGAAGTACGACCAACTTCCTATACACCGTAGCTGCCAGATGTATTTTTGATTCATCAGCTGACAGGAAGGTTGTCCATAAAACAGTGATGCAAGTTTATTTATATGAGAATGCATGACAACCATTTACACTTTGCCATGTGGATTAAAATCCAAAGTTCAAAATTCAAAACTGAGTACATAAAATAATAATTCCCTAAGTGTCCAGTGTATCATGGATGTGCATTGGGAGTATAGGAACACACGGAACACTCTGTACATTTAAAACAGTATTTGACAAATGTAAAAAAATAAACTTTAAGAATGGTGGTAGCATAGATTTTTGCAAATCTTTGGATGCCTAGGATACTGGTAATTTTGGATGTTGGTGTAATTTTTTGCTATAAATGGAATATTATACAGTATATGTTGCATTAACCTTTTCATTAAGTTCATTTTTAACATCCAAATTCATATTTTTTTTTTTTTGCTAATTGCAAATTGCAGGATTTATATAGTGCTAATGTATAAATTCCATTGGAAATATGAAGAATTGATGCAGATACACTTGCTTTTTGGGTTGAGGTTTGATTTTAGAGTTTACTGTAAGCAGAAAAAGGATGGAGTTACCCCATGTTCGATACTAACTAAACTAACAACTGCAAACCACAGGGGTGGATTGATCATCATGGCTGTCTTGCCACTTCTGAAAATCTGAGCACCCACTTTATAAGCCTTTATTTGTTTACAACACCTTCATAATGTACTTCAAGATACCTTTTAGGAGTTAATCTAGCATTGAAACTTTGGCTGTTTGCTATAAGTCATTTAGGGTTTATTGCTTTTTGAATCAATATTTGTAAATAGATTGTAATCAAGGTAGTATTGAGTGTTTATAATGCTGTATAAATATTTTGATCAGCTTTAAAAAGTTGAAACTGGAAGGTAATATTTTTATGACCCAAGGCACACTTTATCGCAAGTAATTTGTAGGACAAGCTTGATAAGAGGCACTGATAAATACATAATAAATTGTCTCTTTTGTCTCACCCTTGAGTTAGATCAGATTTACAGCTCCCTGTAGTTGTGATCACCTAGTTAAGGTGTGTGTCAAATTGTAGGATAATACTGACAGTTCTTATTTGAGACATGTTAATAAATAAAGTCTTCTCTGATCTGTATCATTATTTATAGGTATAAAAAAGGCCTTGTGCAAAGTTTACATACACATGGCCCCTGCACTGACCCCCCTGTGTATTTATGCACTCTTTACTCAGAGTCTAGTGTGCTTTCTAAATGTTAGTGCATTTTGGTCACAACCATTATTTGCCATGGCACACTTTCGAAGTTTAATTACTTCCCCGGGGGGGGTTCTCCAAATCTTTCACAGACCTAATAATTAAACCAAGAAGAGAGTAATTGCATGTTATTGCTGGTATGATGTTAAGTATCTGACCAAGTCACAGGTTTGCTGTAAAGAAGCAGTGTGAAAAAAGAAAATGCAGATATCTTTGGTTTTGGAAGGCTCCAACGTTTTTCTTTTTATGGTTTAAAAGACATTTGTGTTACCATTATCATAACCTGTTTTATAATTATTTCAATTGGGTAACTAAACCCTACTCCATTCTATGGTTAAAAAGCTCACCACCAACCAACAAGTACAGTTCTACATTAACTTAATGCATGGGAAAGTAGGTTAGAGGAAAGAGAAGGTGAAGGAGTCAAACCCTCAAGCAATCTAACCAATTTAAAAAGCCAGAAAAAACCTAGGTGTGAAAAAACTTCTCTAGTCTAGGACCTTACCAATCAGGAGGTAAAAATTGCCTGATACAATATATAGGTAAGCGCCCTGACCCCTATGTTTGTTTCCTCAGTGTGCTGTAATACAGGTTCACAATTGTGTTATTTTAAAGGCTCTACTTAAATAAACATTTATATCAGAAAAAACGGGTGGATTTTTTATCCTTTTTTTATAATAGTTACATAGCTACATAGTAGGTTAGGTTGAAAAAAGACATTGGTCCAGAGGAAGGTAAAAAAAAACCATGCTACAATTTGCTTAACAGGGGAGAAAAAATCCTTCCCCGATTCCATGAGGCAATCGGATATTCCCTGGATTAACAGTCTTTGTTATTTTTACTTCTTTAAGTCTTAATACCCAGGTATAATACGAGCTTCTAGAAAAACATCCAGCTTTTTCCTAAAGTAATATTGATTGCTGAAACTACTTCCTGAGGGAGACGATTCCACATTTTCACAGACCTTACAGTGAAGAATCCCTTCCTTATCCGGAGCTTAAACTTCTTTTCCTCCAGACGCAAAGAGTGCCCTCTTGTTCTTTGTAATGATCTCAAAGTGAATAATGGGGAAGAGAGTTCTCTATATGGACCATTTATATATTTATACGGTGAGATCATATCCCCCCGTAAACGTATCTTCTCAAGGGAGAATAGAGTCAGTTCAGCTAATCTCTCCTCATAGCTGAGCTCCTCCATTCCTTTTATTAGTTAAGTTGCCCTTCTCTGCACTCTCTCCAATTCAACAATGTCTTTTTTGTGAACTGGTGCCGAAAACTGGACTGCATATTCCAGATGTGGTCTGAGCTATGCTTTGTACAGGGGCAGGATTATGTCTCCATCTCTGCAGTCTATTCTTTAAATACAAGGAAGTACTTTACTAGCTTTAGTTATTGCAGCTTGGCATTGCATGCTGGTATTTAGCCTATGATCTACCAGAACCTCCAGATCCTTTTCCATTTCTGACTCTCCCAAATGAATTCCCCCTAGACAGTATGAAGGGTGCATGTTGTTAGCTCCCAAATGCATAACTTTACAGTACATCCAGGTCTGCTTGCAGATTATAGACATCCTGCATGGACTTAATTCCATTACATAGTTTGGTGTCATCTGCAAAATACAGAATGGTACTTTTAATCCCAAACTCAATATCATTTATAAAGATGTTAAACCGTAAAGGTCCCAACACTGAATCCTGGGGTGCACCACTAATAACCCTAGACCATTCAGAGTATAAATCATTAATTACAACTCTCTGGATGCGATCTTTAAGCTAGTTCTCTATCCATTTACAGATTGACTTTTCTAAACCTATCGACCCTAATTTGCATATTAATAGTCTGTGGGGTACCTTGTCAAATGCTTTAGCAAAGTCCAAGTAAACTATATCAACTGCTACTCCACTGTCTACCTGTTTACTTACTTCCTCATAAAAGAGAGTAAATTTGTTTGACAACTTCTGTGTTTCTTGAAGCCATGCTGACTATCACTTATAATATTATTTTCTAGCAGAAACTTCTCTATGTGGTTCTTTATCAAACTCTCTAAGACCTTATAGACGATAAACTAACCAGTCTGTAGTTACCTGGTAATGACTTTGCTCCCTTTTTGAAGATGGGAACCACATCGGTTTTATGCCAATCCATCTGTACCTTGCCGGTGACTAAAGAGTCTCTAAAAATTAGAAATAATGGCTTTGAAATACCCGAGCTCAGCTCTTTGAGGATACATGGATGTAAACCATCAGGTCCTGGTGCTTTGTCAACCTTAATTTTTCATATATCATATCAATTCTGAGCCATTGGGCTCATTTAAGGCAGTGACATTACTATTATGAATTTGGAGCTCTGCCATTTTCCTTTGTGTACATGAAGCTAAAAAAAAGTGTTTAGTAAATCTGCCTTTTCTTTATCCCCAGTTATCAACCCAGCGACCTCCTTTAAGGGGCCTACATGCTTAGATCTGATCTTTTTGCTAATAATATATTTTAAAAAGTTGAGTGCAGTAATGTTTCAATTTTTGCAGATGCTAAATGAAGTGTTAAAGGACCAGTTGCCTACACAGACTTGAATTGGAACACTTTTGAAAGTGGTTGTGGTTTCATTCAATTAACCCCCTGGGCGGTTACCCCGAGCCCAGTTCGGGGTAAAAATATTTGCTGAAAGCATTTACCCCGAACTAGGCTCAGTGTAGCTAAAAATAGAATCAAGCGTTACAGTGCAATTTGATTGTCATACAACATTGTATGACAATCAGATTACAACTAAAAAAAAACACATACCTTGTCCACGCAGCTCCTCCGGAGACGTTATCTCTCTTCTGTCTTCACCCGGCGCACGCAAAAACAATCTCCGGGGTTTCCCGGTGACGTTGGTGCGTGCGGGAGGGGGGCAGGAAATTCAAATATTTTGTATTGGATTCAATACAAAATAGCTGTATCGAGTCCAATACAAAGAAATCTTTTTATAATATATATATATTTATATTATATATATATATTATATAAGCTACTGTACAGTTATATTACATTATACACATTTTTTTTTCATTTTTTTTTAAAGATTTTTTTGTGTTTTTTTATTTGAAGTCTATTATTAAATTTATTAAATATTGGACATATTTTGGTGAGTTATGCCTAAGAAATATAGCCTACAATGTAAAATAAATTTCCATGCAAAAAAATGTAACACTTTTTGCATGAAAATACAGAGAGAATTAGAACACTCTGCTTTCGCGATTCCTGATGATGTTGGTGCGTGCACCCGTCGACGGGGGGCATGGCAGTAAATTCAAATATTTTGTATTGGATTCAATACAAACTCCTGTGTCCAATCCAATACAAAATAATACAAAATATATTCATGTGGTTTTGTCTACAGGTATGTGATGTTGGTAAATTTTACCACACTAGGGAGGTGTTTTAGAAAAATATAGTATAAGAAAAGTATATTTAGAAAAGTATAGTACTATACAGCATACAGAATTATTGCATTTTCAGTATTTTCAGTATTTTTGAATTATTTATGCATTCTTGTTTAATCTGATTTTTGTGTTTTTTATTTAACTTTATTAATAAATGTAATTTATTTTTTTACATGATTGTGTGTTTCAAACTTTATTATATTCAGAATATCTACTAGACGATTGTTTGGACATATTTCGGTAAGTTACAGGTCTACAATATATAAAAAAATTTCATGAAAAACAATGTACCGCTTTTGGTAAAGAAATCGAGACATCAGTGAAACGCCCTGGAGGTCAATTGGATACAGTGATTAAAATATAGAAAAATAAGATGAGAGCAGAAAAGAAAACAGAGTGAATATATGCATTGCTAGTACATCCAGGTTTTTACAGTATTTAGAACAATTAAAGTGGCAAGCCACTGCACCTGGTATACAAATGTACCAAATGTACTAGACACTTCTCTCTGTGACAGTACAGAAGCATCCATTGATAATAGCCAATGAGATATGTGGTCAAGGTAAGAAAGTAAGTTAAAAAGGTAAGACAACAGAAAAAGGGTTGGAGGAGGGGTTGAGTTTGAGGCAAGGAGGGAAGTAAGAGTGTCAGTGTATAGTCCTTCCCTGATAATGAACACAATATTATAATCACATTCTTGCGGGCATGTGTTGCAAGGCCCCGGTCCAGCCAGGGGCCCTGCTAGAATATGTTGGTCCAAAGGGGACCATATTGCATCAAATTTGTCTAAGCATCAAATTTGTCTATCCTTTGTACATCTTTAATACAAACATGAAGGTCTAAGATAGTGGGCATAAGTGTAGATTTCCACAGCTTTATTCAGACCTCTGGCTGCTGTCAACACGAGTGAGCATAGTAAGTTTAGGGACACCTCTGACCAGCACATTGAGTAAATGAGTCACTGGGACCAATGTGATTCCTGCTAACAGAGACATGAGATCGTTATCTTCTGCCCAGTACTGCACAATGCATTTGAGTCTACTTTAAGAAGTTGATTACACTTCAGCTTTCAGATACTACAAACGGATAACTAACATTTGCAGAATAAAAACTAGCAATGGCTGGTTGGAGTGAAATCAGCAGATATATAAAAAAAACATGGAGAACAAGATTGGGAACCAACCCCACTCTGCTCATGATGATTCATGATTAAACCAACCCCAGTGTAGGATTTTTACATAACAGGTATAGAACAGGGTCATGCTGGCTCCACTTTAAATAATATATACCATGTTGTAGAGGCACATACCTACCATCATACACTATTGTTACAATACATCTGTCACAAGATTCTTCAATGTCAACAATGTGTATAAGGGTGTGTAGATTTCATTTTGCTGTCTGTGCTGTTGGTGCTTCATACCGAGAAGGTAATGAATGAATTAAAATGTTACAAAACATTCTTGCCACACTTACTACTAGGTTTTACATTTGTTGGCAGATATCCAGGAAATCCATAAGCACATATTTTGTAATGCAGAAATGGACTTTGGGACCTTACTGGGAAATCCTAGACTTTTGCCATCTATGGTTGAAGCATTTCTTTTTATTATGGGCAAACACTACAGTTATTATCTTTGTTACAATCTGCCATTGATTTAGTGTCATGTAATGAAAAATGTAAGTCTTTTCTAAACATAGTCTACCACTGTATTCCAATTTAAAGGGTAATTCTAAAGCATGGTGTTAGTAATTCAAAAGTGCTCACTTTACTGCTTAGTAATCTACTTACTTTTTCAGATGACAAAGTAAAGATATCATATAGATAACAAAAGGGAACAATGAAATTAATTTTTTAGGACAGGTTCAGACCCATTGGGCCTGATTTAATAAGACTGGAGAGGATTCACTTTCATCAGTGAAGCAGGGTGATCCAGTAAATCTGGAATAGATTTCGTCAAAGTTTGCTAGTAAATGTTTTGAATCCTGGACCAGATCCATTCCAGGTTTCACCTGGATCACCCAGCTTCACTGATGAAAGTGTATTCTCTCCAGCCTTGGAGAACTTTAATAAATCAGGCCCATTGTGAGAACAAATGTTTCTGCGCAGATCCTGGAGACCGGCAGGCTCAGCCATCCACACTGCAGGACTGGTTCTTGAAGATCCAGCATTTGCAAATTTAACAGTATGCACCAGTGCGTGGCACTGCACCACTTACTGCCATGCCCATACATCCTCTTTTGGGCTTCAACTTGCAGACACTAGCGGTCCTGTGGTGGTACCCACACTGCAGTCTCACCGCCAGTCCGATCATAGCCTTACTGATATTTGAGGCTTTGTATCTGTCTATTCTATTTTTTTATGTGCTACTGTAAAAGCTATAGGGGGTCACACAAGTGGGAAAGAGCTTCATAAGCAGTTCTTCAACTGCTAAACTCTTAGGAAAAACTGGCTTAACAACCAACATGCTCGTCAAGGAAATACAGCAGTAATGCAATGTTACACAGGTATAAAAAAAAAAAAAAAAAAAAAAAACACACAGAATTTGTATAGTATCCTATTAAGGAGATTCAAATGGGATTTGGTATATCTAAAATACCGCCATTGCTGGAGGAATTGGCAGGGTTACTAAACAATGTAAAATTCAAAGAAACCTAGTGGAGTTTTGTAGCCTGGGAACAAAATAGGTACCAATCCCCCCAAACAAAATTCATATACAGAAAGCTTTATTTAATAAACAATGCATATAAAAACATAGTTATGATTCAATATGAACAATATTGACTGGACAATCAACAATATAATACCCCATGGGGATTAATAGAGAGTACATAATGCATAGAACAATTGCTCCTTATAGGTTTTGAAACATCAAAGTATAAGCTAATTGTATTGGTAGGGATGATTAGTATATAGTTACTGTCTCCATCCTGATGCGTTTCGCCTGTGACAGGCTTGTTCAGGGGAAAGAAAGAGACCTCATGGATTAAAGTACTGTAACTAGAGAAGGAAGTAATCGATCTCATAGAGTAGCCAAATGAGTTTGGATATCTTGATCACCAATGCTTATGTATGAAGAGGATGAACTGAATGTAATCAAAATATACTTGATGTAAAGAAGGATCTAACTTCAATGTATACAACTTGGATAAGGTAAGTATCCTGAAGTAGGTTAAATATAACTGGATATTATTATTATGTTGTATGATAGAGATTTTTATATGGAGCAAGCCGGAGGCAGCCGTCCAGACCTGCCACAGGCTTGCTTCGGTCACAGGCGAAACGCATTGGTTTGAGACAGGATCTATATACTAATCATTCCTACTGATACAATTTGCTTATACTTTGATGTTCAAAAACCTATGAGCAATTGTTCTATCTATTATGTACCTATACCCTCTATAATTCCCTACAGCGTACTATATTGTTGATTCTCCAGTCAATATTAAATACATTTTAAAAAAATTAAAATTAAATAAAGGTTTCATTTAAAAGATTTTACAATATCTAGTTTGCCAGAAAAAGCCATCTTTTTCTTTCCTTATTCATATGCTATATTCCTATATGGTTTGGCAACTACTACATAAGTTTCGAATAGAATTCTTATGGGACAAAACTTTTCTGTTTTGCTGTCATAATTCATATACAAATATTTTCATCATTAGATGCCCATTTTACATGTTATATGATTAAAAACAGTGACCATTGAAATTCAAATACCCAATACCAGTACATCAGCAGTAAAGCATAATACATTCAATCTCACTAAATGCAAATAAGCCTACAAATAGCATGTAATTGAATACATTTTGCATAAAGGGGTCATCAAAAATGTCAGATTTAGAAAAATTAGATTTTATGTAATCTGATTGTCATTTTAAATAGGAATAAAAGTCAGCATGGGATTGTCTTACTTTTTCTCATTGTTGTATTAGCAAGCTGCCATACTATTGCTATTTTTTAGTCTGAAAATGTCTGCATCATTTCTTCTTATTACCTTCCTAATTACTCTGATTAGTGAAACAATAGCAATTATCAACATCTACATTGTCCACCATAGTGCTATACACACAGAGATTATTTGATCAATTGGTGTATAAACCACATTCCAAACATAGTATTTGAATTGATAATACTCAGTGTCCCTCTTTACTCAGGTGCTTCAGTTTGTTTGCCTTCCACCAGTGCTTTCCATTGTTTCAACACACAGGTGTACTTTCACAGTCTGAACTGATAACAAACAATTCAATGAGATTCTTCTATGTAAAGTCATTAACATTTTGCAACAATTTCCAATTTCTTAACTCAATGCACAAATTGTCAAATTGGAACAAAATATACACAATGCTTCTTATTCCATAGCAAAAGTATTATGTATAAAAGTTTTGAAAGTAAACACTTGATGTAGCTCAGTATTTAATGGTATATATTATATTTTTTTCAGCTGTGTAGTATAAGATAAATGTAGCCTTGAAATGTAAGAATAAAGTACATACATGGCTTTAAACATTAGATAATTTATATATATATATATATATATATATATATATATATACATATATATATATATAGTACACTTTCAAAGGCCCTAAAAATTCAGTATGTAAAGAGGTACCCTGGCAGAAGGCTCCATCCCTTAATCACCAAGTTAAATGACATTACATTACAATTGAATGTTGTCAGACTGTCCTGTTAGAGTTTTCACTGGAGCCTAGAATATACTCAAGGCAACTGCTAAACTGTAAGTACAAATGTCAGACAAGAAATTAATATATGACTATTTACCTCTAACTTCAAATAGTCTGGTATCACCCTACTAAACTCATTGGTGGGTGGTGAGTTTGCACAGCATACTTGCGGATTATGGTACATATTTATAATGAGCAGTCATCCAGGTTCTGGACCTGTCATTGCTGCATCCTAGGGAGCTGCCATCTTCAGCGCTGGCTCCATGGTGGACTTCCATGTATATGCCGATCCTGTTCATTAATTGGATGATGTACCCCCTATGTGTGCACAGGAGTTACATTTTTCCCAGAGGCTGCACTGTGTAGTTTAAAGCTTAAACAAAAAAGCCTTCAAGACTCAGGTAGTTTCTATTTGATAAAAAAGACATTGCCTACTACCTCCTGGTGTTTTTTGTTTTTTCAGTTTAGGTCTGCTTTAAACAGTCCTTACCACTCCTACTCTGTAATCTTATCTGTAGTAGTAGCAGCAGTGCGTGTTGGGTTTAGGAAGTATATTAATTGGTTGTTACCCAAAACCTTTTTTTTTATTATACAAATGTGTAATGATTTATAGACTGTGAAAAAATACTTGTCTTATATTTACCCTTGCTTTGCACCTTAAGTTAAGTTTCAATAGACAGCTTAATAGCTCAAAATATCTGTAAACATACGTCACTGTGTAACCTAAGACACAATGACCCACATTGGCACTGAGGCTGTCTTTTTTATTTACTATGCCAAAGCAACACAGAAGTCCATTGAAATTTTATCTATGATTTAAAAGCATATACACTTGCTTCCTAACAGGAGAACTGCAGTATAACATAACATTCTGACACTGATCAAGATACTGTAATCTGTTGGTGCCAGTTTGAATACAATGGGTGGAGTGGTACAAACATAGGATCTAAATGTTTGGTATACTCTTGAAATGTGCTTTAATAGTATAAAGAATAGGTAGTATATAAGTATTTTTACATTCCAAATCTGGATTTCTAATCATAAATGTTGACTGTACTGGGTAAAAATAAATATAATACCATTTAATAGTATGTGATATCAAGATTCTTTAATACTAGAGGAACTAAATTATTGTTGGCAAGTGTAAGCTTTTACCATAATCAATATGGCACATACTTACTTTTTTGAAGGCACCCTGCAGCGATGACAGGTCCAGGAACCTCTCACCATTGCATCTCCCGAAGACACAATCTTTACCGCCAACTCCAAAGTCAACTTCTGGGTCCAGGGTATTCTTCTTCGGCCATTGGTTGGCCACTTATAATGTAACTCCTGCAGGGGTTAAATAGTCCCCAGCCTCTGGGTCTATTTGTGGCGGTATGGTGTATAGAGCTGGGCTTTACACTACATGACACATACACTATATAGGCAATATAGGCAAAAAAAAACAAAACACAAAGCTACTAGTAAAGGTTTTTTGCATGTCTCCTCATCACTAAGACAGAAAGTAATTATTTCAACAAACATTTATACCCTCTTGCCCATGTAATGTTCACTGTTGAGCTCCACTGAAGTGGCTAAAAGGCAAACTACTGTTAAGGCAAGGGGAGTTGAGCACTACGGTGGGGGTCAATTACAGATGCAAAAACATTTTGTAAATTAATGTTTGGAAGGGAAGGGTGTTTTAGAGGGAAAGTACAAATTCATTTAAATACCATACTTAAGAGATGCTTTAAAGCGGAACATGGTGTTGTGTGAAATGGGCCAGATTTAATAAATTTCCCCAGGACTGGAGAAGATAGACTTTTATAGGTGAACCTGGGTGGTCCAGCAAATTCTATTAATTTTTTTCCAGTTTAAATATATATATATGAACTGTAGAAAACTTTTGTTTTTTTCTATATTATTTTATAGGAGCTTCAGAATTTTTTTTATTTCAAAATATTCTATTTGTCCTTAACTGGAAAGGGAAAACAATAAAGAGAATATGGAGTTTACTAACTAAACAGTCAGCTTTAATGGGACATTGGGGTAATAAACTTAGTTAAGCAAATGGAGTAAAATGTATTATAAATGACCAGGACAACAAAACACAGGTCATAAAGGACATCAAAGGAAGGTTTTGTTTAGCTCTCAGTAAATTAATTTTAAATGATCAAACAGGTTGTTAGGTTTTACTTTCAGAGTGTAGGGACACAGGGCCAGACTGAAAAAAAAGCAATCTGGGCACAAACTCACACCAGCTAATTTGTGCCATAGGCTGTTAAATGTCCCATATTTTGGAGTAACTCTAATACATTTACCATTTCCCACCTAACAAAGACACCTCTTTTCTGCTAGAAATCTTTCTAATGTCTTCCAAAGTATTGCACTGATGCCACTTAAAATATGATGAAATATGTGATGCCTCCAGAAAATATATATTGACCCTTCCTTCACCTAAAGCCCTAAATCTTTTTATGTAATCATTAATGTTCTCTGTTTCTAAACATTTTAGTTATCTCCATACAATCTTCCTATACCCATTATTTACCTTGCTACATGTTACCTGGAATAACCTGCAAGTTATTTTTCTTCCAAGTTACACAATACCAACTTCCAACCTTTCTAAGTCTAAAGCTACGTACACACTTCCAATTATTATCGAACGATCCTGCACGATATCTACGAACGATCGTATAGCACCGATCCTGCACATACAGATAACGACACGATCGTTCGTAGATATTGTACACACAATAGATACGATCGTTTGAGCGATAGAGGAACTATGTGCACGACAGGAAAGTGAACGAACGTTCGTTCATTACGCATGCTCAGACCATGGACGATCAACGAACGACCGTACACACGAACGATGTTCAACGATCGTCGTCCAATCCGATCCGCCGGTCCGGTCGTTCGTTTCCAACGACTTTCCTCGTTCGTCGGCGTCGTTGGTTACTTTTTTACGAACGATTTTTTGCCCAATCGATCGTTCGTCGTTCGTTTTGAACGATAAAAATTGGAAGTGTGTACGCACCTTAATGGTAGGGCACATGTGAAAGGGTAACAACACTATAGTTGAAGTGAATATGCATTGTCACCCAAGTAAAGAACATGTCTGTAAATACCTTTGCTGGTAGGACCATCAGATACAGTGTAACTTAAAGCAGCAAATACACTATGGTGCATTGATATATTGATCCCTAAACAATTACACCTATATCAATTTTTTGACATCCCATAATAAAACAATGGTCCTTATTGGTTTGGAATTGCCCCTTCCCAAAGTGTCCATTTAGAGGTCAGGAATTTGCTCAGGTCACTCTGGTTCATCCACAGCAAATGTGTCAAACCATATGATATGAACATATGTTTGTGTAAAGAGGTACAGTGGTGATAAAACAGAAAAGAACTTTTCCAAAACTGATGATGATCACACAATTGTCTACAATTGTTAGTAATGTATGCTTTGACATTTACAGTACTCTTAACTGGAAACAGTTCAACTCAGTAATTTGGAGGGATATCCATATTTTGTTGGCTGCCATTAAAGGGACAAGTGCAACAACATATTTGAATTTTGTTTTTATATTTGGATATACTTTCAATTGCATTAAGCTTCAAAAGCACACCTGAACCTCAGGTGCCAACATTAGTTACTTGGTGCCTTGCTTACTTCCACATCCTTCCGGTGTGTGCCCTTAGTTCTGATCTCTGCTATTCTAATCACACATACACAGTTTAATCAGGAAAATGTGCCGTTTCTAAGGCTAGTTTCTTACATGTTTTATTGTGCTACTGAGGAAGACTAGGCTGAAAATAGCCATGACAGCAACATATGCACTTCATCACAAGTGTTTAAATGCACATTAGAATATATGCAGAGGTTTTTAGATTCATCAATGCCAACTATAAGAGCTTTTGATAGGAATGTCTCCGCATAACAGCACATCTGTAAAAAGCTGGTAAAAATGCATAAAAATGGAAAAGAAAACATGTGAAACCAGCTATGGCATTGTTTTCTTATATTTCGTAAAATCAAATCTGACTAAGGCTACGTACACACTTGCAATGCTTCTCGCCTGATAATCGGCTCAGGACTGATATCAGTCGAGAATCTGGCGTGTGTACAGCGCCCGTCGTCCATCGTCCGAACGACTGTCCTGGCGGATCCACGGACGATGGAGGATAAACAATTGTAATGGAAGCAAAGGGGGAGAGGGTGCAGCGGGGTGCCGCTCTGTCGTTCTCCCCCTCCTCTCTCCATAGAGCAGATTGGTGCTGTATGTAAAGCACTCGTTCATGCATCGTGCAGTCCTTAGTCGAATCCTTTCCAATGACAATTATTGCACGTGTGTACCCAGCTTAAGTCATCAATTACAACAAAATTTACTGAGTTGAAACTGAAATGAGAGTGCCAATGAAAGAATACAGCTAAACAACCTGTCTGAGAGTCAGATGGTATTGGTATCCTATCTGTTGTGGGAAAAATAACTTCTCTCAGTCAGTTGATTATGGAGAATACAATACAGAGAATACGGTTGCAGTATCTCAAGTAGAGTAGTCTGATTACCAATAATTTTGCAGGTTTATATACAGTAGTGGTTTTTAAACACACGTTCCAAAGTTTCATTTCTGGAGAAACTACCTTAAAACTTTTGCTTCTCACAAGAAAACAAACCTTATCAGTCTTGCCGATAAGAAGTTTTGTAAGCATCCAAATTCCACAAAATATAAGTCATAGGGAAAAAAAAACTTTTTAGCTTCATGCATAATAATGGCGTATATTAAGTGTTATAAAACTTTACATTATGTGCATAAAAACAATTTTCTCAACATTTCCTTCCTGTTGTAGATAACAAAAAAAAGGGTTATAACTGATTCTTTCATTCAACCCCTGTCTTCTTCTGTTCATTAAAGAGTTACTATTATGTTCCTCCAACGAGGCCCAGTGACACCTTTACTCTGTTTCCAATTATCACTTCCTGTAAACAACCTTGTTACTCCTCATGTCAACCCAGGGGTTTTTATTATCATCCAGGGAAATTCCATCCTCCCTCTGTTCTCCATCATCACAAGGGGTGTAGTCTGGTTCTGTTGTAGCCAATTGTTTATACATTGTTTCATTGGTTGCTTTGTCAATCATTCTAAATATCAGTCCCTTTATGCACGGTACCAGGCAACAACTCAGGCACAGTAATACTGAGATTACAATGGCAATGGATACCAAAAAGGACGTCAGATACTTACTCCATTTTCCGAACATCCTCTCCATCCATCCGGTAAATGGATCATCTATGCCACTATTCTCCGCTAGTTCCTTGGATAGCATCTGCAGTCCTTGCAGAGCCTTGGTGATACTACCATCCGGGGCTGTGTTATTGGGTATAAATGTGCAACACATGGGTCCGAACATTTTACACATGCCCCCTTTCTCTGCCAGTAGCATATCTAGAGCAATCCGGTTCTGCCATGCGACCAGTGAGGTGGCCTCGAGCTGTCCGGCAATGCCCTTAACTGCATCTCTAGTATAACTGACAAAGGGCTGCTGGTTGTAGTACAAATTGTTTTTCCAGTCTACATTCTTATTGATGGTGACCTGGGGGAAGATGGAGACAAACCCTGCATATATATCCAGTTCATGGCCTTATACTCATTTGGAACTCCTCGTGGGACTTCGATACCATCAATATACACTTACTTGTCAAATGATACCACTGGAACATCTCTTTTGTTTATCATGTGGTTATTGTGTAGTGGATGTCTACCTTTCATAACTATGGCTAGTAATTCTTTGCTAGCTTGGGGAATCAAAACAAAAGGTTGAATAATTTTTACTAGTGCACACGTCCCTGTTCATCCATCGGGCAATCTTAATTTTAACCTTTTATCTCCACAGATTCTGGTGTAGTCCCAGTGGATAAGTACATGTGTTAAAGCTTGAGCTAACAATATGGGTTGTGTTACAGTGTTGAAAAGTCCTATTGCTTTTACTTTCGTTTCTCTTAAAGCAGGTGTAGTTACCGTCATAGACTGTTACTCCAACTGGTGCCCCCCTCTGAATAGTAGTCATATAATTGTGTTTCTCTTCAATGTAGTCACTAGGATTTTTACCTTGCATTATGAGTAAAAGACAAGTAAAGTTAGAATTAGGTGGTAGGGGAACTGTGGCTAATCGGGGTCTCGCACTAGAACACACTATGCAGTCCTTTTTCAAGAATCATTCTTTTCCTAGTTTTACTTTCTTCTTGTCCCTATGAGACCTTCGCACTTTACCTTCTTCACTGGGTTTGATACAAGTCACTCCTATTGATGTGACCCCCCTATGTAGCCAGACTTTATGCTTAGGTACTCGGTGGACACCTAGTCATTCCCTACCTCTAGGCCCTTGGCCTTTTAACAATGAGTAAGGTGTATCCAGGGAATTCTTTCGGCAATCTTGACAGCTGTGGGAGTGGCTAGAAAGACTTGGTATGGACCTTCCCATCGGGGTGTGGACCAGTTCTTCTTTCTAATCACGTTGATCCAGATCCAATCACCTGGGAGTAGCAGCTCTGGAACCAATTCTTTGGAATCTGGTAAAGAGTTAGCAGAAACAACAGGTTTGGACAATAACATTTTCCTCAAATAATCTGCCAAAGTGGTTTCTCCTTAAGTTTGTCCTATCAGACTGAATTGTGGAAGGACATAGGGTCTTCCGAATAATATTTCATATGGGCTTAGTCCTGATTTGGTGGGCACAATCCTCATATTTTGAAGTGCCAGTGGCAAACAGTATAACCAACTTTTACCCGTTTCCTGCATAATTTTCTTCAATTTATTCTTTAATGTGCCATTATGTCTTTCTACTAGTCCCGCTGACTGGGGGTGGGGGTTTTTCAAATTTATATGTAAATTTCTTCCCAGTTCTTGAATTACTTGATTTACAAAGTATGTTCCATTATCACTGTAGATTACAGATGGAACTCCAAACCTGGGGATGACTTCTCTGACTAGGCATTTTGCTACTGTCATCCTGTCTGGGTGTGTGACTGGAAATGCTTCAACCCATTTTGATAACATGTCAACAATTACTAAACAGAATTTCTTATTGTCGCATTTGTTATGTTCTATAAAATCCATACATATACTATGAAACTGGTATCGGAGTGTCAGAAACTGACCAAGAGAAGGGGTTAGCTGACCTCAGGGGGTTCATTTTAGCACAAATAGTACATAGTGAACAAAAAATTTTAGAGTAATTTGTGAATCCATAAGCTGTAAACTTCTTATTGATCAGGGCTACCATCCCTCCTATTAAGACATGTTTTTCTCCATGGCTCAATAAGGCTGCATATCTATACAAATTACGAGGTAGCACAGGTTTATCTTCTTTTGAGATCCACAACTTTCCTTGTAACTTTGCCCCTTTTAATCTCCAATATCTTTATTCTTTTTCTGGAGAATTCTGTTGCATCTGATCTAATATTTCTGTATATAATGGTTCTGTTGTTTCTATGTTATACAGACATGGTGTGGTTGCTGCTTGTTTTGCAGCCGTGTCTACCTTCACTGGACAAGAGATATCCCAAATATTTAACCTCTTGTTTCCACAGTTGTAATTTATTTTTGCTCACCTCGTGTCCTTGTTCTGCCAGAAACTGCAACAGCGCTAAGGTGTCTTCTCTACGCTGCTCCTGACTGTCTGCTGCCAACAGAATGTCATCTACATATAATAGTATTTGACTTCCATGTGGTAGGTTAAACAGTGCCATGTTATTTGACATTTCCTGTGAAAATATTGTTGGACTTTCACAATAACCCTGTGGCAGTCTGGTTTGTGTGTACCTTTTTCCTTTAAAGGTAAATGCAAACCAAAATTGGCTATC
The DNA here is from genome assembly GCF_032062135.1 of Pyxicephalus adspersus. NCBI lineage: Eukaryota > Metazoa > Chordata > Amphibia > Anura > Pyxicephalidae > Pyxicephalus > Pyxicephalus adspersus. The sequence continues at coordinate 28,897,864 of NC_092860.1, forward strand.
TTCATATATTGGAATGCTGAAGAACGCATTACTGATATCAATCACTGAAAAATATTTTGCGCTTGGAGACAGATTATTCAACAGTGTGTGTGGGTCTGGTACTGTGAGTGCTCTTGGTATCACAGCCCTGTTAACCTTCTGCAAATCTTGAACCATTCTCCACCCTCTCTCACAAGCCTTCTTTACTGGAAATAGGGGCGTATTGCATGGTGAGGTGGGTGCCTCATTATCACCTTTTTAGCTATCAATTCAGTAATTACTGGTTCAATACCTTTCTCAGCATCTGGTTTAAGAGCATACTGTCGCTTGTGTGGACGGAAATAGCTTTTTGGGACAATAGTCACCGGGCTAGCTCTTTTTATTAGCCCTACGTCACTTTTACTAGTCGACCAGAGAGTCAGGGGAAGAGTGGCCAGTTCCTCCTCTTCTTCTCTGGTCAACATGATTCCTAATCATTCCGTTTCCTTTCACACAAGTCTTTTTGGGGTGGCCCTCAAGGGCAAATCCAATTTTCTAACAGTTACCTCTTCTTGTTCTAATTCCCAAGTAGTCATTTTTGACCATTTATTCACCTTGTCCCCAAATGACTTCCAGTTCCGATCTCTGGGGCACCGGATTGACACATGGGGTATGTTCTGGCATCCATGTATTCCTCATAAACTTCTGATAAAAAACATGTGGCTACCATTGTACCATCTGGACCAGTGAATAAAGAGTTCAAGTACAGCTTTGTCGACAATGTTTAGAAAAACTATTCCTCATGATATCCATCTGCTGGAACAGGTGTCTTCTTAAATACCATAGTACAATGGAATTTGGTAACTTTTCACCTTTTCTGTCTTTAAGCGCTGGGTTTTGCAATTGGGAGGTCACTGACCTATCCCCTTGCGTTACCAATTCCAGAGAGTAGTAGAAAAATAGCATTTCGTCATTTTCATTTTCCAACTTCTCATTATTTCTGACCACTAAAATTTTGTCTCCTTTTGGAACTAAAGATATCTGAAGTGTGGTCAGAAGGTCTCTCCCCAGCAAATTTACGGGGCAGAAATGGCAAAAGATTTATAACATACATCGTTATTCTCTGGAATTGTCACTCGCAAAGGAACTAATAAAGGTTCTTTACATATATCACCTCCTGCAGTTTTCACTAAAATACTATATGTGGTCAGACGACGAGGAGCATCCTTTTCTCTAATTACAGAACAACAGGCTCCCGTATCACATAAAAATGTAATTCTCTTTTCTTCTATATCAAGAGTTATTTCAGGGTGTCCACTATAAAGTGTGTGAAAGTCTACCTCTCCTAGGTTCAAAATTTCACTTGTTTCTTCCCTTTCCCTGTCACCTATTCATGCCTGTTTCTCGTTGTTTTCAGATGTCAGATTTTCAGTTTCCTGACCTGCAATTTCTTGCAAGGTGTCCTTTGTTTTCATCCTTAAAATATTCCCCTCTACTTTTTCTTCCCTTCAAAATCTTTATAGGGAGGAAATTTTCTCTTAGGACAAGTAATTTGTTCATTATACATTTCCTCATCTCCCTCTTCTTCTTCATCTTCCAATGCATACATATCTACATGCTGTTTGCCTTTCTTTTAACTTTTCAAATGTCTTTCTGCGTACAGGGCATATTGTACAAACTCAGTGAGTCTACATGTTCAATGTGTCACCATATGTTTTGTGATAAAACTGCTTATGGGCTGAATGCAATTCTTTTAGGATTACATTCTGTTGTTCATAGGGACTATCTTGTGTTATATCTGCTGGCTTTGGCATGCCGCAGTGATTATCAAAAACTTTAGTAAGCCTGCAAATAAATTCCTCTACTTCTTTACAACTCTCTTGTACCCATTTTTGAGCTTGTGGTACCCCTAGTTTCTTTTGTTTTCTAAGATTATTCTCACTATCTGCTTTCAAATTCTTCAGTAATTTCTTACATTCTGTCACTGACAGTTTACCTTAAAAATTATATTGTTCCCTCCATAATTTATGTTTCTTTAAATTCTTAATATCTAATTTTACCATGTATACTTCATCTTCAGGTAGTTCAGACTCCTTTTTTGCAACAACAATTTACATTACCCATCCTTGCCGGACTTTATCTATTTATCGTGTACACGGGAATAATTGAAAGTGTTTTCCAATCTCTTTTTTTAACCGTGTCCTAGTCTCACCGGAAAACCTGCTCTCGACTCACAATATCACAGTTAATCTTATTATTAGTCACACTAATAACAACCTTATTCTGAAAAACTTCTGAGGATGGACCTTACAAAGGGTTTCCTATCCTTGGTGACCCGTGCAATAGGGCTGCATACACCAATTATCATACTATCCTTTGAGGTACAACAGAACAGTTTATCAGTCTGTGGGTTAGTAAAATGTTGTTGCTTACCTGTCCAGATGTTTTCCTCGACTGCTGGACCGCTAATCTTTGGAAACTGTCACTGTCGGGGTGACCCGTGTACCGATCGGCCTCTTTTTACGATCTCTTATACTGGAGGTCTTTGTGTAGGTGATGTTTGGAGATTCTCTTCACCAATCAACAGATACACGGTCCTCCCCTCGGGTTGAGGTTTCCGGCTCGAAGGACCAAAGTTGTTGTGGAAAAAATAACTTCTCTCAGTCAGTTGATTATGGAAAACAAGCTGGAAGGCTTCAGTTTATTTTTTTGCGCAAGGAGAATACAATACAGAGAATACAGTTGCTGTATCTTAAGTAGAGTAGTCTGATAACCAATAATTTTGCAGGTTTATATACAGTAGTGGTTTTTAAACACACCTTTACTTCTAAACGTGTTTTTGTTTTTCTGTAAGAACCGAAACTTCCAAAATTTCGTTTCCGAGAAACTACCTTAAAACTTTTCCTTCTCACAAGAAAACAAACCTTATCAGTCTTGCTGATAAGAAGTTTTGTAAGCATTGGAATTCCACAAAATATAAATCATAGGGAAAAAAAAAAACTTTGCAGCTTCATGCATAATAATGGCGTATATTAAGTGTTATAACACTTTACATTATGTGCATAAAAACAATTTTCTCAACACTATCAATGTGTATTGTTAAGTCATACTGGGAAACACCTATTGAAATAATGACAGCTGTGGATTTGTCCACATTACATTTAGGCAGGTGGAAAGAGGAGAGATAACATTAGGACAGTCAAAGATACCAGCAAGTAACATAGCTAGGTGAGGTGCAGAGAGAAAGATATGTGTTATTAATATATAGGTAATACTGAAAGCAAATAAAGCTGCAACATTAAATGTTGATGGAGGAGATAGTTAAAGATATTAAAAAGTTGTTTGGGGTTGCAAAACTTTCTATGGAGAAGTATAATTGTAGTATTATAATTGTCTAGTAGCAGCTAGGGCCTACCTAGTCTGGTGTAGGGAGTCAATGCGTTTTAACAATGTGAATGGTTACTTAGACATGCGTTCAGAGTCTTTGTGGCATCTAAGAATGCTGACTGTTCTCTGGTGCATTATCTCCATTCTTCCCCCTACCAGAAAATTAATGTTGAACCCCATAGTTTATTTTGACTAAGCGTGTCCTACTACTTGAAAATGAACGAAGGTGATTTACTTTAGGACTATAGGCTGTTCACAAATATCAAATGCTGTTGATTTTGGGTGAATGTGTGTGGGTTGAATCACCTACAGTTGTTACTTTTTTCATTTGGGGTCAATAGGTGATGTTGTGCATGTTTGATTACAATATAGTGCGTGTGTGTGTACACGTACCTATGTTTTGCATGTGTGAAAAAAAAAATTTCTGATATTTAAATGCTCATTCCCGTAAAAACCACTGTAATGAATGATGTAATTATTTGCACAATCTGACAAAGTTGACTTTTCTTGTGTCATGACTAGTATCTTGTAGTTTAATAATGAAATCCTTTTCAAAGTCGAGAAAAGAAATTGTGACACTGGTTCCCATCTTTATATGTAAATGACCAATATACATTATTTTGCAACCTGTCTCAGAGTGAGCAATTATGTTTCTTAATGGGTGGAGCAGGGAATGAGAATACAAGCTGGGAGTGGCTGCAGGCAGGTAAACCTCTGTCCTCACTGTTTGCAAGAATCACTTGATTGCTCTGGACATTTACTTTTCTCTATTGAATGCTGTTGTTAGTAACATGGAGTTAACTGAGAAAACCTATGAAGGGGAAAATGGCATTACCAACGTTGCCTTTCAGGTAGGTCAAGCTATACATATAATCTAAATATAAAAAAATGAATATGTTGTTATTCTATCATGGTGTAAAAGAATAGATTTTAAATGTATAAAAGAAATTTGGCAAGACTTATTAGCTGTATTACATTTTATATAATTGAAAATTAAGTTGCATTTGTTGTAAATGTACAGGTGTACAAAGCAAGAGAGAAACAGGTGCGCCTGTGTTGTTTTTTGTCAGCCAGCAACACAATAATAAATATAATGGATACAATGGATCTGTAAAAAATGCCAAAGGCTCTCTTGTTTTCCGGCTGCCAGCTCTTTGTCATGACTTGTACATTCATAATTTTTGCCAAATGGGTGAGCTTACTGAAGAGAGGAGTTGATTTACATTGTCTAGTAGAGAAGTGTGGACTCTATGTGTTTATGTCATTTCACCTTGTGCTGGTAGGACGGGGAAGGGAAGTAATAAGTATTGATGTACTTGGCCACATACCAGTCAAAATAATGTGTTTTATAACTATGCCATACCTATACATGAAAATACCATTGTGGATGATGAGTAACATATATTGTACTCTCTCTCTCTCTCTCTCTCTCTCTCTCTCTCTCTCTCTCTCTCTCTCTCTTTCTCTCCCTCTCTCTCTCTTACGCTTTCCTGTATATGTATGCGTGTGCTGATGTTTAAATTATAATATTTAGACATGCACATATATAATTTAGACATGTATATATATTTGATGGATGCCTGCATGTGTGCACGGTACATTATGTAAAAAAAAAAAAAAAACTCTGATGTGTCTTTTATACAATTAATAACAATATTAGATGGTCAATTTTAGTGTACCTTTTCTAATCTTGAGTAAAACATTCTAACACCAACACCATTCTAACACCAACACCAGTGTCAAAAAACCTATAAAAACTTTTACTAGGAATCCAGAACAGTCATCCAATAATAGAATGCCGAGGCACCATAAGGTTCCCAAACTAAACTGCATTCAGAAAAACTGAGGTTTAGCCCAGCCCCCGTCATCCTTTCTTACATCACTGATTGTCAGCAAAAAAACAAGTAGTAGCAAGTAAGCTGTAGCTTGACCTGCTTCATGAAGATTGCACCCCAGATCCTAGCCTATTGAGGTTGCTCAAGTCTAGTTTATTTATTAATATGTGGAGGCATCCAAGGGTGCCAGCTTTCAGTTCCTGGTATTCGCCTGAATTGCTTGGGTTAATGAATTTACCATTTATATGGATATTGTATTGATCACTGTGTTCTAATAACATTTACTTGAATTTAATTTTAGTTTTCTCTGAGATTGCAATCCCATTTTTATGTCATACAATTCCTGACCGGGAAATGACTTTAATACAAAAATACAATGCTGGATTTATGAACAATTTTAAGCTCATAGAAAACGTTAGCAAAAATGGTAAAACCTATACAGAAAATATATTTTAGAGGACAAAACGGAAAGTACAGACTGAGAAGTTAGTCAAACATTACAACATGCTTTGTAAATAATATATTGCAAACAAAATACTGTTTAAAATGCTCTAGTGAACCTTTACCAAAGGCATTTGGTCTACATAGATATAGCAATTTCTTGTTTTCAATGATCAGGTTAATTAGTGATCTGTAAAAATATTGTGTTTACATTGTATACCTGAAAAGAGTCCATAAATAAGATAAATATAAAAAAAATGCACCGATTCTGCATTTTGAAAACTCATTCCTCTGAACAAAAGGCACTGGACAACTTAAAGTAACTAAGAGCTGAATTCACTACAGCTAACTTTCTCTAGTTAGGCTATTATCTTATTGACACTTTACTTTGTATAGCTTTCTATAAATAAGGTTCATTTCAAGTCCAAAAACACCTTATTTATCCTGCTATGTAAGTAGTGGTGCTTTGCTTCTATTTGTGCTATGACATTGTTATCATTATTCTAAAGACCGTTATAATTGAATTCATATACAAGTTGAAGCACACTGGCCTCATGCTGGTGATAACTGTGAGTGTCAGTACTTTGCTTCCTGAAGATAGCAAAAAAGCCACTTGTGATAACACTTCTGCTTCAATTCAGAAAATGTTTTCAAACATTTTTACTGCAATGGTGCTTTTGTACCACTTGTGATGAATTAATGTGAATTTCTTACTGCATGTTTATTTTGGAGTTGCCATATGACACGGGAATTATCTATTGACAGGTAATTGAGAGTTGGGAGACAGCTCTACAGATCCCAAGTGACAGGTAGTCCACTCCCAATGGGCAGATAGATCCCCAGGTACAGGAAGACCCCAGGTGACTTTTTTAGTCAAAGGGAGCCTCCCAGTAAAAGAGTGAACTCAAGTGAAAGATGATATTGAGCTGGCAGTAGTCACATCCAAAGTGATAAGGAGCCTCTCCCCACCGCTGTTGAAAGATGCATGCAGCCCCCCTCCCCGGTAACAACAAGATTTTCCAGATGACGGGTAGCCCCCAGGTGACAAGCAGATACATGATGAAAGGGAGTATACAGCGCAGTCAGAAGACCCCAGACAGAAAAACTGAAGTTTTACCTACCAGATCCTGCCATTGCATCATTGGGCCTGATATATTAAAACTCCCCAAGGCTGGAGAAGATACACTTTCTTTGGTGAAGCTGGGTGATCCAGCAAACCCGGAATAGATTTTCATTTGCTATTTGTTAGCAAATGTTTTGAATCCTGGACCAGATCCATTCCAGGTTTGCTGGGTCACCCAGCTTCACTGATGAAAGTGTATCCTCTGCAGCCTTGGAGAGTTTTAATAAATTAGGCCCATTGTATCTACTGACTATGCTACTCTGTACTCTGGCTGACTCTAGCCATCCCACATCATTCATTGGGAAGAATTAGGAAATTCAACTGTGTTTTCACAAAAGGACACAGATTATTATTATAATTTTGAATCAGATCCATTTTCACTAAAACTTCAACTTTTTGACATCTGGTTTCGCATTGTAATTAAGCATAATTTTAAGTAATGCAGAGCTCTTAGTGTGCCATTGTGATCCTTTGTTGATCCAACATTGTAAAACACCCATACTGATGTTACATCATGCAATAAATGTTTGGGTATTGAATATTTCTTTTAGCTTTTAGCATCAGTCAGCTCTTATATGAATATGCTGAATTGGGCAGTCCTGGACAAACTGGCTGTCATTTGAAGTTTATTTTATTAGCTTATACATTCCTTTTTTTTTTTTTTTTTACAAAGGAATGACTAATTAAAAATGTGTAGATATTTTTATTCTCTTGCTAAACTAATATGCATCTACAACATTTTTTTCCAAGGGGCCCTAAAAATCTCTTGATCTGGGAATGATTACAAATCAATTGTATGGAGAACACATACCCTAGATATCTGAGCCAAGGGTTCTTCCTGCATGCTCCCTAAGATGCTGGGTCATATTTATGGGCAGCTAACCTCAAAATGTGATAAATTCCTTTGCATTTTTATTAATATACATTATGAGAATTAATACACAGTATGTATTCTATGTGTTCAATGTACCTATTGACTGCAGTGTATTTATCATTAGTATACTACGTTCCTATGCCAGCTGTAATTCGTTAAGAATATGTCACCCTAAATTAAAACTTGGCCACTGCTAAGATATCAAGCACATTGTGACATTTCTATATAGGAAAGCTGGCAGCATAGATTCCCTGAGGGCAGTCAGATTATGTCTGCAGGTCATATACCTTCATTATACAAATTCTAGCTTTTCATATCGTAACTTAAAATAAACTCCATCTGTCCAATGGAGCCTTTGCCTTAAGAAAATCCTGACAAAAGTTTAATTCCGTCCCCAACTACCTAGAATAAAAAAAATTTTTTGCGCACCTACCTTAAATAGGAAATTGGTATGGATCACTCCAGCCTCCCATAAACATATTTTTAGACCAATGCTCAGGCACTCCTTTCAGATCTAAGACTCAATAAAATCCTCTAGTAAGCTGATATCTTACCATGGTCCACTCACAACTGTTGTGGGTAATCCACTTTTCCCTGTTGGGACAGGTTCAGCTTGTTGGTAAACCATAGCTTATACAAGCTCCACAACTTGATAGCCAATCTGGAATATTGCCCTAAACATATTTCAGAGAGGCCCATAAGGCCTCCCCTTCCGAGATTCTCCATGTGTAGTCAAAAGTGGGTACTTCCTATACTCCCACAACATACCAGGCTTTGAACACGTTTGCATTTGTGACCCGCAAGTTAAAGGGGTGATCTTTACCTTGTATAATACTCTGGTGAGCAGTCAATCTCATACCCCGCTATCATATATACACCACTGAGGAGAGGACTTGGGCATGGCTGGACTGGGAATACGGTCGTGCACTGCAGCATCAATGCCTCTGCAGTCAAGGCAAAATACAAATTACTGATGGGGTAGCACATGGTACCTACTCACTTAGGGAGTTTCCAACACATTTGTGTGGTTTTCGCAGCGGCAGGCACCTTGTGTCACATTTGGCAACATTGAGGGTATTGCATCTAGCTGTATCAAATGGCCTAGATGTTATTGGGCCACTTTTTCCCCTAGAAGCCTGGTTGAGGCTCTACTTATTCTGAAACCTTCTTTATGCACTAATATCCAACTTAGGCTATTAACCTATTTGTTCACAGTGGCTAAATTAGTTTTAGCCAAGGTCTGGTGATCCCCACGCCCACGGTAAATCACGTTAAGCACAAAATGGCTTGTTTTATGCTTAATGAAACCATATTTCATGATAGTATGAATAAGTTATGGTAAGTCTGGACCCTTTGGATAAATTACTTTTTGCCCCCAGACTGGGACCACTCATTTATTTCCCTATGATGTTTACCATAGCTACACGGCAACACTTATGTCACCAACAGTGGCTTTGACCACTGTTATGACCGACTTTGCCATCTCTCCCCTTTCCCACTTAGTCTGTATATTCCTGTCTTTCTTCCCTATCCCTTCTTTGTTTTGAGCCTCTCCTTCTTTCTTTCAATGTCACTACTGTCCTTCTTTAGGACTCTTCCAATGTAATATCTCATTTAATATTTATTGTTTATTTAATATCTCACTTTATTATTATAATTGGTATTCATGTTATGAGAAGCTTGTACAATTCAAATGCTATTTTCTGTTCTTTTTTTCTTTTACTATACCAATGAAAATGATTAAGCACAAAAAAGTTTTGACTGGTACATTTTAATTATTGTAAAAAAAAAGTATATTGGGAAGTAACAGCTTTTGTCATCAATATAACAACCCCCATCCAAGGCTTCAAACATTTTTTTCAGTGCAAGCACATAAGTGCTTATGTTTGGAGAGGTCACTAACCTTATATCTTCCCTTTCATAACAAAAACTATAGCTAACGTGTACACAAGAGATCCGTTTATTCTCCTACTCCAAATACATGATATCAGCTACATAAATAAACCTTTGATACATTCCAGATGTAATTTAAAATTACCAGAACAGATCACATCTTCATAGTGCAATATATTTACTATGCACATAAAAGCATTCATTTAGGAGTGCTTTTTAACACTGCAATTGAGGTTGCCCGTGGTGTGGTTTGCCCCTTCTGGATGTACAACAGCAGTATGCTGTGTGTCTTGGATCAGAAAACCAAGCTGTGTTACACTGTGAGGCTCTGAGATAGCAAGGCTGCTCAAAGCTACGCACACACTTCCAATGGTTCTGGCCCGATAATCAGCTCAGGGCCGATATCAGATGAGAATCTGAAGTGTATACAGCGCGCGTTGTTGATCGTCCAAAAGACCGTCCTGGCGGATCCACAGACTATGAATGACGAACAATCATAATGCAAGTGAAATCATAATGCAAGTGCATAGAACAGAACAGAACGTTGGAAAGGATCGTGAAAGATCCTTTTCAATGACTATAATTGCAAGTGTGTATGCGGCTTTACTGAATGAGTTCACAACCTGCACCCAAAAGGTTGCATGTATGGCTAACAGCTGCATGGTTGTCAATCCCATCTCCTTCTCATCACTATGGGCTCTATTTATAAAACAGAGAATCTGAGATTACCCCAAATACTGCCACTAAAACACATAGACCTGAAATATTCCCAAGAGGGATTGTTTGAGGGAATATCTGATTCCCTGTTTTATAAATAGAGCTCTGGATGTTCATGTTCACAAGTTTAAGTGTATCATCAATACGAATACAACTTGTAATTATGTCAAAACCAATAATGGTAACTATTGGAAAATTATCCTAAATGAATATTGAAGTGCTTCATGGCTTAAATTATAATGGCAAAATTAAATAAGGTAAGTGTTAGCATAGTAAGCTAGTAACATGATACAAATAGCATAGTGATCATTTACATATCAAATGTTTTTAAAACAAAAATCTTGCATATTGAATATATCAACCAATGAAACATTAGCTGTCATTATTGTAGCGTCGTAAAAAAACTTTTGTAACACCGGAATACCCTGTTAATGAACTATTGGTTAGAAAGATTTCATTTCTAGTTAAATGTTAACAACATGCCAAGAAAAGGTGTTAATATGCAATATATTTTCTTTGCAGCAAGTCATTAATCACCGTATGTTTTATTTGTAAAAGTATTCTAAACAAGTTGCCTTTCCTAACAGTTTGTACCTACCTATACAGAGGTATTTGATACAAAATGTGCAAATATTAAATTTATTCAGACAACAGTAGGTGAAATTAAAAATGCTTGGAACAAACATAGAACCATCATCAGATCAAAAATGCAGTGATGGGCCACTTGGTATTTTTCTGTGGTCACACCTCAGTGGTTCTAAAAGCATTTTAATGTTTTTAAAGCTAACAATAAATGATAAGATAGACATTTCTTCTATTCCTCTTTAGTGATTCTTGTTAAGCAAGAGGGTCAAACTTTCCAAATTCTTGGGGTCAGGTAGTAAACTTGCAAGATTACTCCACTGATTCTCAGAGTAAATGTTTCTGTACGAGGGGGTTCTGAAAAGTTCCTGGCTTTGCCCCCTTCAAGATGAAATAGAAAAATGAGTGTGGGGGCATATGACAGCCTAATATCTTAGTATGTAACTGTGCAAATATCAGGTTTTTGAGATTCCTAAAACTGTTTTTTTCTTTTAGTGAGAAGCTGTGATGGCAGAGGCACAAGCAAGTTTTACGTCTTTGGAGTTACGGGCCGTCATGAAGTTTTTTTTTCTCCAGGGAAAGTCAGCAAAGGACATTTACACTGAGATGTCACAAACAATGAGGGAGCAGTGTCCTTCCTTTCCCTGGAGAAACAAAAACTTTATGACAGCCCGTAACTCCAAAGATGTGAAACTTGCTTGTGCCTCTGCCATCACAGCTTCTCACTAAAAGAAAAAACAGTTTACAAATCTCAAAGACCTGATATTTGCACAGTTACATACTAGGATATTAGGCTGTCATATGCCCCCACACTCATTTTTCTATTTCATCTGGAAGGTGGCAAAGCCAGGAACGTCTCAGCACCCCCTCGTGTTCAAAATTAATTATACAGCATTTCCACTATTTGCAATGGCTTCTAAATGTTATTCAACCCTCTATTAAAAAATATGAATTGATTAGGAAACATCTACTGGATTTATGAAATGTGCACATAACACATACCATTGGCAGTTTCATAAAGGAAGTAAAATCAATATGAAAGCTCCCTTTACTGACTTAATTTTGAGAGAAAGTCTGGTATTTGTATGGCTGTCAGGTTAAAGCCAACCACATACTTCCCATGTTCAGCTGATGCTCAAATCAATTTGCAATTACAAGTTAACAATTAAATGGGTTGACAAAGGGGTCATATAAAGAAACAAAACTGTAGTTTCAGGTGTACAAACATTCAAGTGGAACTTTATGGTCTCCACAGTAACATATATCCAATCTTTAACAAACATGATACCAAACATGAGCTCATCAATGAGAGCGGCAAAAGTCGATTCAAATGACTCTCTGTAGCAGATAATGGCACATAAGTGCCAGGAATGATTCTAAACTGTTTAGGGCAGGGTCCTCCTCCTGTGTCACAATCTTTATCTGTCTGTCATTTGTAGCCCCTATTTAATGTACAGCACTGCGTAATATGTTGGCGCTATATAAAAATCCTGTTTTTTATTACTATTATTATTATTAATAATAATAATATTAATAATAAAAATATTAATAACAACACAGTGGTCATGTGACCATGAGGGAACTTTTGGAGTCTCATTGTGGACAAGAAACGTTTGAGATCATGAACACCAGCAACCATTTTGTTCATACCTTATGTAAACACAGTGCTATCACAAGCAATAGAAGGGGAGTTTAATGACTTCAGCTCCTATATATATGGGGTTACCCATTTCCAGTCCTCAAGGACCAAGATTTACACACAGTTTTTGTATTTCCCTAAAAACATCTGTAAATTTAGTAATCTATGATTTACAAAGTGTTGGAAAATTGCTTTTTATATTAAAATCCTGGCCTGTTAGTGGTCCTTTGAGTTAACCAACTCTGCTCTATGCAATATCATACTAAAACAACTTTCTTTTTTAAAAAGTTTTACTAGTGTTGGTTTTAAAGCTTGTGTTTTATTTCTACTAGATATGTAAATACTAGTTTTATTTATTTTAGAATTTGTCACATTTAGACATTTATGGCACTAAAATTAAGTTTTTATAGGAGAATGCCATTAGACATGAGCAATAAGTCCCCAGCTTGTAAGTGACACAGAATCCCTGTAGTAAACTCTGTAGTGAGTATAAACAGCTAGTCTGAAAAGAGTAGCAAGTGAGCAGAAGCACAGAGAACAAATCAAGCTGACAAAACTGACATATTGCTGCTTGGACCAGAAATATGCCACCTCCGGTTTGTGGTTGCTTTTGATTTGTTGGACTGGTTAAGCTCTTTAATGGCAGATTGGACAAAACAGACAACCACCCAAGTCATTTATGTTTATGCTGTGTGCAAGATTTCTATTTGTGTAACTTGTCTTGCATTTTTGTGTATACAGGTTCTTTGTTACTCATGAGGTTTCATCTTGGCACACTTGAAAATTGGAAAGAAAATTGGATGTTTTACTGATAACAATCAGACAAAAGGATGACATTTTTATACTTGATAAAGATCTTTTTTTTAATAGAGTGCTATAATAGATAGATAGATAGATCGATAGATAGATAGATAGATAGATAGATAGATAGATAGATAGATAGATAGATTTTATGAGATTTGTTTTACTATAAAAAAGATAGTGAGCAACTGTAGTGGCACAATCACAAAAAATGGTAGTGGCTTGCAGAAACAATCATCTGCAGTGCAAACAGGCCTGTTTGATAAACCTGCATATGGCAATGATATTCATAACATGCTGGAATTTATTGATGAGGAGGCAAACAATGACACATTACCCGACTGGTAAACTTTTATTTAACATTCCCAATCCCCTGGGAGCAAACAGTCTGTTTTTATTTATACTAAGTTTTGTTACTAATATGAAAACTAGGTACAATATGCCATCAACCAGCTGCTCTCGTAATACAAGGGCTGATCTGCCATTAGCCAATAAGTGTCTGTTCCTTGAAGAAGTAATTTGAATAGTGATGGCAAATTACAGTATTTTAAAATGGAATGTTTTTTTTTTAGCACAGTACTATAATATATTGTAGATTGCCTATTCTCAAACGCAGTTGCTACTTTTTTACTTTTTGTGACCTGATTTATTAAAGCTCTTCAAGGCTGGAGAGGATACACTTTCATCGGTGAGGGTGGGTGACACAGCAAACTTGGAATGGATCTGGTCCAGGACTGAAATCATTTGCTAACAAACAGTAAATGACTTTAAAGAAATCCATTCCAGGTTTGCTAGATCACCCAGTTAAAGTTAAGGTAATAAATTCGGACACATGAGTGTGATTTAAAGCTTTTCAAGACTGGAGAAGATACACTTTCATCAGTGAAGCTGGGTTATCTAGCAAACCTCAAATGGATCTGGTACAGGATTAAAAACATTTGCTAACAAATAGCAAATTACATTTTAAAAAATCCAATACAGATTTGCTGAATCACCCAGGTTCACTGATAAAAGTGTATCCTCTCCAGGCTCATACTTTTCACTTAAGACTGAATAAAACATAGCTTGGATAATTTGGATGTGCTTCTTGCAATTTTTTTCAGATTTGAAATCTAATCTATAAATATACCAAAAAATGTTTTGAAAAAAACATTTACCTGAATATATTTACATTTAACAGATTGTTTGGTAGGTCCCCATAATACATAATTTTAACAGGTAACAAAGTTTGAACAACAACATTGCAATGTTTAAGACCAAATATACACAGGGCATACATCTAACAACATTTTTTCTGAAACAATTTCTTTTAATCATGCCCATACTCTTGCAGATCAGGTTGCAATATTGTGGTCAGCTTAACACACGTAGAAACTGAGTTTATTAATATCCTGAATTGTTAAGCAACTCAACGGGCATAGCTTGGGACACTAAGCATAACGTCACTATGTAATAGCAAAGTAAAAGGCACTGGATCTAAGAAGAATGAATAAAGAACCAGACGTTATATGGATAGATAGGATATTGTGTGAATTAGAGGCAAAGTATAAAACTGGAGAGGTATAAGGCACTACAATAAATATGTATAATACAGCACTATATCTAATTAAGACACATGAGCACTGCATGTTATACAGATGCAATGTCTACTATAAAGGGACATTTACACATAGTAAAGAAAAGCTTGCCAATGAGGGATTCCATTTGCAGCTTTCCGCATTTTATGTGTTATACGAATTGTAGGTAAATTAATTTTCCTTACATTCCTTACATTCCATATCGCATTGCTCCTTCTTTCCAGAAGAAGCATTTTGATGTCTGCAAAAAATATAAGGCTCAAGTTACCAGCAACAACTTTGGTCCAATTCTGAAATTTTGGAACAACAGAAAGTCTTTGTTAGTACCTCAAAACGCTTGTTTCTGTATTTGTTGACAACTATAAATGGTATGTCAATTTAATTGAGGATGTGATAAGAATTTTCTTATGAGTACCTAAAAAGTTCAATGCAAAAAGTCAACAATATCCATTGGGGTGTACTTAAATTTTTAATATTACTATATGCTGCATTTTATAATAAGGGAATTTAATTATGGGCTGTACTGAATTTAAGATGCTTCAGGGCACATTAAAGTTAAGGATTGTGTATTTCTGTCCTGTTTTGTTGTGCTGATACAGTAAAGTGAGTAGGAAATGTGTTAATAGAATCAGAATCACCAGGTTAAATTAATGTTATGTAGATATATATTAGATATGTAATATGATGTAGATAATATAAAGTGACCCAGTGTAAAGATTATTTTACAGCATTGTAGGTGTGAATTACAATTTTCTGATAATAACTACACAGGTCGCAAAGAATAGTGTGGAAATCAAGTACAACTCCCAAAGGTTGTGAGGCATGCCCAAGATCAACTTTATATTACCAAGGCAATGAGTGTGACTGTAGTAGGGCATCAAGAAGTTGTAGCTTTATTGTGTAACATTATACAGTTAGCATTAAAGGGTACAGATTAAGTTACATGCTTTCCCTTTTACCATAAGCCAATTATTAACACCAGTTATACAGGATATTTTAAGTCATCATCAGATGATAGTGTTGCTTGGTATTACTCTATTTACCTGCCTTATATTTCCAGAGTATTCCTAACCATTGCAGCTATCTAGCAGCTTGCAGCATATGTTGTATTGTTCACAACCTTAATATACCTCTATATTTTATTTAGGGTTATATATATTTTACAGGTTCTGTTTTTATTTTAGGTAAGAAGGTATTGGTGTATAATATTATAATATTTATCTTTAAATCCGCTTACAGACAGACAGAAACCAAAGTTCATTTATTTTAGCTACTTCTAAAGCTACGTACACACATTCCGATATCGGGTGAGATTCTGGCGTGTGTACAGTGCCAGTCCTGGCGGACGACCGTCCTGGCGGATCCAATGGACGACTAATGATCCTAAAGCAAAGAAAGAGGGAGAGCGCACAGCAGGGTGCTACTCCATCAATCTCCCCCTCCCCTCTCCATATAGCAGAACGGTGCTGTATGTACAGCACTCGTTCATGCATCGTGCAGTGCTAGTCATTGAAAAGGATCAGAAAAGATCTTTTCCAATGACTATTATTGCAAGTGTGTAAGGACATTCTTTCCACTGACCACCAGTGTAAGGAGTAATTTTTCTATTGATGCCCAATGATTTTGGCAGTGGATCCTAAACAATTCCCCCTCAATTTTTTCAAAATTTCTTGAAGAGTTAAATGTTTGGGAAAGGTTGCTTCAGAGCTCAGTGATATTTACAGAGCATTTGTAAAAGCTTATATCAGAAGTTACCTTCAGTAGAAATAAAACACACATGATGTATAGGCAGATTCGTCATGCTCCCTGTAATGTAAAAAAAAAGATATTCATCTAGCTTGCATAACTAGCAGTAGAATGAGTAATATGTAAAAAAGAAGAAAAAAAACATAATTGGGCAACATTTGGTTTACATTGCCTGGATCTAAAGTAGAGAATAGTTTACGCAATTTCAGTTTTGTCGAGAAGCTTAAATTTTAGTCATTTTATAGGAATTTTTTAGCTTTGATTTTGCATAACACATTATTGAAATTCCTGGAGTGGAACAACCTCTGTTTAAATCATTTAACTATGTATTTCGGAGTACTGTACTTCACAGTTCTTGCCATATTTTGTCCTTTATTTTTGCAACGAAACTATTATATTTTAGTAAAGAACATATAATTATATATATTTAGTTTTTTTTATTAATAAAAATAGGTAGGTACCAGATTTTAAAATGTAATTGGTGCTGGTCCTTCTTGCGATCTGGTCTCGCATTATACACATTTGATTGCAGACTGATTTAATTAAAGACTATAATGACAGCTTTACCCCAAACTCCAATGTGGCTATACGAGTAGTTCCCAAAGAACACAGTCTGAATCAACAATGACTGCCAATTACATGCCAAGTAACACACAAGGAAGAGAAAGCTATTTTTCTTTTTTAACAGTTACTTTTGTTTCATCTTGTATACATAACATTGTGGTATTGTGTCTTATGCAGTCATGTCCCAGACTTACCTAAAAATAACCAGTAATCAAAATCTGGAAACAAAACTGTAGTTACGGTAACTTATGGCAATCATTGTCATTCAAAAGTACTCTATACAAAAAATGTCTAGATAATATTTTACAACTGAAAGGAAACTTATCTTGAGATAAGAATGCATATTGGCATTACTAACTTTATTTTCAAAGGTTGCATTTGCCCTTTAAACATTTGCATTGGAATAACTTAAGAAGAGTTTTACACTGAAGGTATTTGGTAAGTTTTTTTTATCCTTATATAAGGATGAATTTGATACCAAATCACCAGATAGCAGAAGTGGCTGGTTACATATGTTGTGATCTGTTAATGTACGACTGAAGTAGTGACCCACTTCCTAATTATTCCAAGTTTGTCAGAACAAGAATGATTACACTGGTCAACAAACATTTTCTTCCCAAACAGAATAAAGTCATTTTAGATTATGTTTGATGCACATATTTCAAATATGGAATTGGTTTTGCTAGATTGGCTCTAGTTTTTGAAACAATGACCTCAAAATTAACCTCATAGAAAACCAATGAAACATGAAAATTAAGCAAAATTAAACTACATATGCCTACGTATACAAAATTAAATTTTGAAATACTTAATGTCAATATTTTTCTCCACAAATATAGCAAAATACATTTTTCATTTAAACAATTTCTTCTTCAAGAACTCATATTTCTATTAAAAAAAAAGAAACTGTATGAAAAAAAAGAAAGTTTCATGAAAATAATGCTGCATTTAGTATATAAAATGCAAAACATCGGTGAAAATAAAGATTGATAATAATATGCTCTGTTAACATTTGTTGTTGGTAAAACGTCTATTTCGATTCCTCAAAGGGGCTCACAATTTAATGTCCCTACCATAGTCATATGTCTTTAATACAGTCTAAGGTCAATTCTTTGGGGGGAAGTCAATTAACCTAACTGAATGTTTTTGGGATTTGGGAGGTAACCCATGCAGACACGGGGAAAACCTGCAGTGCTAAACCTCTGAGCCACCGTGCATGGGGTTTGAGCCAATACATGTAACTATAGATAAAGCCTGCCAATTTGAATAACTCATGACCAAATGGAAATGTTGGTATGACTTTATCCTTAAGCTACCCCTATCCTTTAATAATGATTATGGCATTTGATAACTTATAACAATGTTTACCAATAACAATATAGTCGCAATATAAGAAATTACAACTGTCATATCTGTAATAGAAAGGACAAAGTGTAATGAACACTAATTTAAACAAATTATCAGGAAGTGTTTGACCTTCCTCCCCATATTATGAAAAACAGGAATGGAAAAGCATTCTCTTAAAGTAAAAACCTCCTGTTCTATGGTGACAACAATGCTCCTAAATACAGTACAGTGAGTTAGCATAGTCACCCTAGGACAGGGCAGTGTGTTGCTAGTAGAATGACAAGATGAAAATGAAAGGAAAAATTGTACAATATGAGACTAGCATTGCCACTATATCTAGGGATTAATAGGCTACAATTTCTTACATTAGTTTGTGTTTAGGCACACTTTAACTGTAGGGAAACTGCAATGTAGACTCTGAGAGACCATCGATGCCGTACAAAAGCAGCATGTGCAATCTCTTCTTCAGCGGCAGTGACAGATTTTACTGTGTTGATATGGCACACAAAATAAACTGAACAAAAAAGTAAAAGAATTATCACTTCACTGCAGAAGGAACAGGCCATGTCTCTTCTGTAATAAAATAAACTTTCCTGCCTGTTTGCAATTTTTTAAACTAAACTCACCTCTCCTCACTCCTTTCCCGAATATACTTAGTCTATTTCTGGGTTTGGGATCTTTGGTCATTTTGAATGGACAGGCTGGAATGACATAACTCGCATGCATGAACACAAGAGATTGTTCATTCTTAACCAGCTATACCAGAACCGTACACTGAGCTGCAGTTTAGTGGACATTCAGCAGAAGATTAAAAACCGGCAAGTAAGTTAGTTTCTTTGCAAAAGAGACATAGCCTGTCCTTCCTCAAAAAAGTACTAACAGGTTCACACTTTAAAAACAAAAAAACAGGATTATTTGCAACCTAATTTAATTAATTTCAAGTAACTTGTTTAATTTACATTGAAAGGAGCTTTATTCATTGGGAAATCTAGCCATATAAAGCTGAACACTATAGCAGTACTGCAGAATGACAAGGCATTTTTTCTTCTACTATATATAGGTAGTCCCTGAGTTAAGGACATCTAACATACAGACGACTCCTAGATACGAACAGGTTTTCTGCTCGCTCATGTGCAGGACAGAGGCTTGATGGGGGGGAGGGGCGGTTTTTAGAAATCTTTTGCTAAACACAGCTGAGGTTGTGGGTGAGCTTAAGTGCTGAGCTGTTCTGCAACATCTTGTAACTCTTTAATAACAAAGACAAACTCTGCAGTTGTTTCTTTTTGCAAACCAAAGCACACCTTGCTCCAGAAGTTAATGAATGCCTAGGCTCCATAAAGTTTTTTTTTTTTTTTGCTTTTTGGTTTGTGGTTAACTCATGGTGAGAGTTTTATACAGTAACTGACAATACGCTGCCAAAAAATTTGTTTAAACAAATATCTGTTCTAATTTCATTTAATAAAATAATGTACCTGTTCCAACCTACATACAAATTTAACTTAGGAACAAACCTACAGTCCCTGTCTCGTATGTAACCCGGGGACTACCTGAACTATTAGGGCAGTCCTCCTCACTGTGCAGTTCCCAGTTACAGGAAGGAACCCTTAACACTTTGTAACAGTCTCATCCACTGACATATTACCCCTGTGAGCTAAGAAACATGCTTGGATAAGTGTGTAGTGTGTCACAACCAGAATTGTCTATGAAGCAGTATACTTTTTTTGGAGGCTTAAAAATTTTGGCAATCCCTCCCATCCCTAGAGGCGAGGTGTGTATTTGTAATACGGGAGTAAAAAGTTATGAGTGATGTGATTTCAGTGTGGGTTTCAGTTGCGATTATTTAAAGCTATGGCTGACTCAGAAGGAGTGATTATGAATAGTAGTAGGATAATCACTATGTAGTCATACACATTTCCACCATATTGGTACACATAAGGTCATAAAAGTCGAACACTGTATAGTAAAACTGGAATAAAATTAACTATTGCTAAACTATGCTACCCAGGAAAGAACGCCTCAATGTTACAGAGTTTAAAGATATGCACAACACAGATCAAATACACTTAAAGAAATGTATCATGCATCCAATACACATGTACTAACATATCCAAGCACAAAAAAAAATTGATACCTATGTTAAAAACTACTAAATAGAAAAAACATAATACAATGTAATACAGCTATAGATAAGCTTTATTGTAATACAGCTATAGCTAAGCACTAGCCTGCCAGCTGCCACATGTGAAGATGGAGGTTCTTTTCAAACCAGTGATGCCACACAAGTGTTTAAGATCGAGGGAACTGCACAAAGTTGTGCAATGAAGAGGCAGGTGTGAACAGAAGAGAAAATGATTCACCTTGTAAAGCACCAATAACCAGCAGCTTTGAGACTGCATTTGTATATTGGATGCATAGGTTTTGTGTTCTTTTTTCTTAATGATGGTGTTTAAGAAATGAAATTGATGATTTAGGTAGGGAGGTATCAAAACATATAACCTTTTTTTTTGTTGCTTTCTTTTTTTTATAGAACGATGATTCTGAATACAAGAAGAGATTTAATCAATATAATGATTCCCCAGATAAAAGGCATGTGACCAGAGATTCTGTCAATATTAGCCAGGTAATATAAGTCAATAACATGAGCTGTGTTTTTGTAATAAAACATAGAAAAGAAGCATTTTATTAAATAAAATTTAAATGTTATATTGAATTATCAACAATCCCATATCCTGTGTTTCTGAATTATAGATTGTATGTAGCAAATAACCTTTTTGCTCCCTTCTGTCAAACCCCAAATTCAGCAATAATTACCTTAACATAGCAAACTTAACAGTAACTTAACATCCAGCAAATAATTAACTCAGAAGTACATCCCCGTTTAGCAGGCATACTTCTATGTTTTGCAAATCGGTTATTTGCCTCCTTGATAATAGTTATTTAATGACAATTTCAGTAGGTTATAAATCTAGTTACATTATGACATCACCTTTATATTTTTGGAAAGTTGATAATAAATTTCTTTAAAGTCAGTACTAAGCACATGAATCTGTTGCATGCATCCATACCATCCTTATACGTTATAATTACAAATTACTTGTACATTTCATAAGTATATTTAGAACTGTTTAGTTGATTGTTTCATCAACTTTTGGTTTTTCATTTAGCTTGAAGAAGGCAATTCAATTCCCCAAGCTAAATATGATGATGGAGTCTCAAAACATAAAAGGTAAACTGTTTATTTACCTAATATAATTGGGTATCTAAATGCTGATTTTAATTATTTTTAATACATTTTGTGATAACCAATCTGTTACAGTTGGTCTACTTAAAAAAAAAACTCTTAATGTAGCAATGTATTACCTAAAAAATATATTTATCTTTAAATAGCAGTTCTTGAATTCAAGGCAAGTGATGCTGTCTTGGCCTAAGAAAGGTAAATAAATTGACAGACAAGACACATTAAGATCAAATAACTTACATGGCTGTATTTGATTCAAGTTCCATATAACTCAACTCAAACTGATGTTTCGAAAGGATACAGTGGTGATAAAATCAAAAGGTGCTTTCCAAATGTGTAAAATATTACAATACATTGTGGGATATTCTATCATAAACAAAAAAAAATACAAACGATAAGGCACAAATATCTGAGAACATTTTTATATTAATCAGTACTCTACAACTAATAGCACTATTATTAGGTATTTTTACCTGGTTGAAGTTTCCAATGTATACAAAAAAGGTAAGACAGGTAAATACTTCAAAACCTTTCAGAAAGTGATTGTAGTTAGTATATAGTTCATTGATCTAAAGTTAATGATTGTGATGAACCATTTCACAGGAAATAAACTGCATGGTACAAAGCTACCTAGACAAATGTATCATATTTTGGAGCTCTTTCTATGTTATGGTTCCAAAAGTAAATGTTTAAAAGCCTATTGTCTGTTGTTTAGAAGCATGCATGGAAGATGTGTAAAAATAATGTTATAATGATTAGACTTGTGGGAATAATATATACATATATATATATATATATATATATATATATATATATAAATATATATATATATATTTATTTACAGAATATACAGGTATATGTGTATACATACATACACTGACGTTCTGTAAAATAGTTGTGCCTACACTCACAATGCAGTTCTATGGATCCGATTTATTAAAGGAACAGATCATTTTTACTTATAGTGTGTATAGTATAGTGGGCATACGTGAACAGGTCAATTAGAATTTATTATGTAAATTTAGACCAATTAAATTGTACCCCAAGGTTTAGGACTTTGGGACATCTTATTTCTTATGTTGAAAATTAAACAAAACAATGCAGTGAGCTAAATGGATAGCTAAATGGATATTTGTCTTTTGTCAGCTTGACTATCTACATAACTTTTCTATATTTGTTTGTTGTTCTGAACCATTGCTATTCTGATGGTGTTGTGTTCCAAATTGGTCATCAATACTTCCCGGACAGAGTTAAAGCTTTATGGTCTGTTTTTTGTTTTTTTTGTCATATATGCATAAACTTTGGCATTTGAGTGATACCCTTTTTGACTAATGTACAAGCAATACAACAAAAACATTGTTTTGCAAAACATTCAAGTATTTGTTAAAACTATGCAACCTGCTGTCATAAAGATTACGCACAGGCTAGATGGAAGAGAGTCAGCTATGAAACAAATATTCACCATGGTAAAATTGTGGTTGATTAATTATCATATGTTTAAAGCTGAAGAGTGAACTCTCTCAAAAGTTCAAAACTATCCAGTTGATTTTCATTTCATTCTGCAGAAAATGTATACCATTGTAAATTTTCATTCCAATAGTATTTTGCCAAAATAGCAATGTTCTGGGGCTGCCAGGCATGTAATCAAGTTGCATCAAATAGGCTTGCACAGAAATAAAAATTTATGTGCCACCATTGCACAGCACAGTGGCAAAACCTGGCAAGAATACAGTCATTGCGTAGATGTGAAAGCCTACATGCAAGTGAACACTGGAGTGAGGAAAGGAATAGAGAACAATAGTTAAAAAAACTAATCTCAACTAAAGACTAAGGGTCTATTTACATAAGTAAATTGTAATGTTCCAAAAAGGGCATTTTACTGTTTAATGCTGCTATTTATTTTGAAGTGATACCCCAAAGCACGTGCGATTTAAGTGCAATACAATAAAAAACTTAACCATCTACATGTTGTGATAGGCTGCACTGAAAAACAATTTTTCATGTAAACTTTTAGTGAATTATTGAGCTTTGGCAGCCCATTTAAATGTTGTTGGGATGTTTAAAAAAGGGCAATTTTTCCACTCTGCGATGGTATGAACAGGGCTTTATGGAAGGATGGACATTTTAAGTGATTGATTGATACTAATTTTATAGGTGTAAACTACATCTAAATACTCCTAGACTGCCTAAACACAAGCAAATATCCAATAAAGTCATGATGAATGTAGACGTTCCTAACAACACTTAGGGCTCTATTTATAAAACAGGGAATCTGACATTCCCTCAAACATTCCCTGGTGGGAAATAAATACTGCCATTGAAACAGAAGGACCTGGAAGATTCTTATGAATGTTTGGGAAAATGCCTGATTCACTGTTTTATAAATTCAGCCCTTAATGTGTTAAGCTACGTACACACGTCAGATTTTTATCGCCCGATAATCGGCATCGGCCAATTATCGGGCGAAAAGCTGCCGTGTGTACAGTCGGTGTCGTCCATCGTCCGGACGACCGACCTGCCGGATCCACGGACGATGGACGACAGCCGATCGTAATGAAAGTGAAGGGGAGAGCGCACAGCAGGGTGCCGCTCCGTCGCTCTCCCCCTCCCCTCTCCATAGAGCATGAACGGTGCTGTATGTACAGCACCGTTCATGCATCGTGCACTCCCTTGTCGTTGGAAAGGATTGTGAAAGATCCTTTCCAACGACAAAAATTGGCAGTGTGTACGCAGCTTTAGAACTGCTGTATCAGAGCTTGTATTAAAGCAGATAGCAAGTGCCAAAGGCCATGTCATGGTATCACCTCTGTCATTGTATCATTTATTAGTAATGCTAAGTAAACTTTATGTTTCTTTCATCTCCTTATAACTTTCCCTTTACAGCTGGCTTGAAATGAAATATGATGCTGTATGTACATTCTGCAGGAAACATAAAACCATAATTAAATATGTCATCTATGGCATTTTGTTGGCAGGTAAGCATATAATACCACTGAGCAAAACGGCTTCAAAGATGGCTTTACTAACAAAAGGATAGTAGTTATTAGGTATTTATAGTACTTACAAACAATATATATTGAATTTACCAGATCATGTTCTTTCTTCAAGAAAAAATGGCAGTAAGCTTATGTTTATGTGTGTATACATAAAGGATAAGTTTTTCTCAGTAATGACTATTTAGTGTTTGGTAGATGCAAGAAGGTTTGAGACATTTCTGTAATTGATCTAAACACTTGAAATTCTCAAGTCTATTTGTTACATTTCTTCTTAAAGTTATAATGTGGAAGACACAGCAACAGTAGCTGAAACACCAGCTTTCCAGATCAGGAACAGCTTTGGAGTGAAAAGATTTCACTCTTGCATTTGATTTAAACAACTGCAGTGGCTTCATGTGGAGTTCCTAATATCTGGAGGAGAAATGCTTCTTTCTTTGGCTAAAGCTACATACACACTTCCAATTATTATCGTTGGAAAACGAACGACGAACGTTCATGCACGATATATATGAACGATCGTATAGCACCGATCCTGCACATAGAGTTAACGACACGATCGTTCGTAGATATTGTACACACAATAGATACGATCGTTTGAGCGATAGAGGAACTATGTGCACGACAGGAAAGTGAACGGACGTTCGTTCATCACGCATGCTCTGAACATGGACGATCAACGAACGACCGCACACACGAACGATGTTTAACGATCGTCGCCCAATCCGATCCGTCGGTCCGGTCGTTCGTTTCCAGCGACTTTCCTCGTTCGTCGGCGTCGTTGGTTACTTTTTTACGAACGATTTTTTGCCCAATCGATCGTTCGTCGTTTGATTGGAACGATAAAAATTGGAAGTGTGTACGCACCTTTAAAGGATGAAAAGTTTAGTGGGGATTAGCTGAAGGTTAGCTGATAGTCCTGACTGTAATGTTCTGCTATTGGATTGGAATTGTCTGTTTCTGGCACTCCTGCCATAACCCTCACTCCTACATGTTTGAATTGTAATGAATTACCCCTAGGCTGAAGGTTTTTGAGCCTTTGTGATTCTTT
Source organism: Pyxicephalus adspersus (assembly GCF_032062135.1). Taxonomy (NCBI): domain Eukaryota; kingdom Metazoa; phylum Chordata; class Amphibia; order Anura; family Pyxicephalidae; genus Pyxicephalus; species Pyxicephalus adspersus. The sequence goes on from NC_092860.1 coordinate 28,923,630, forward strand.
AATCCACACTACATGGAAGACCCAGAGAAATTAGCAGCTTCTGCAGGGGTATACTTGCAAAGTCAGGAACATGTCATCCAAATCCATTAGGAAAATTACAGTGAGCATTTACCTACAGCAACCTTGCTAAAATCCTCATCCTTACAGGCAGAGAAGGAAGAAACTTTTCTCAGGAGTGACAGTCCCTAAAATTAGCTTCTATGGGCTTCTGTACCTTTTCTTTGGGTCTTTACTCCTGTAGATTGTCTATTCTTAAAGCCGAATCTCACAAAGAACCAGGCTCATCATCCCTGTGTTCCATTGCCTAGGCCCCTTTATGAATAAATAAATTAACCTCTTGTGCCTTAAAGAGAACTTTATACAAAAGGGGCGCTACAATTATGCAATGGAGGAAGTAACAGCAATAGCCTGAACACTGGGTGGCCTGAGTAACAAGTAACAGTTTTGGGACCTATAGAAGAAAAACCTTAGTCCTGAGTTATCAATGAATACTGTATAAGAAGTCAGGGACTTGCTCAATCCACCAGATCTCTTTTTGGTGGACTGCTTAGGAGAGAGGCTGGGAGAATTTTTTTATTATTTAGTTGAACTTCCTATGGGCCCAGAAGTGTGAGTGTGTGGTGAATAAAAAATCTTGTTGATGTATAATGGTATAGTAACTATTTGGTTGCTTGTATATTTTCCAGTTGTTTCTATTGTTGCGCTTACTGGGCCTGATTTAATAAAGCTCTCCAAGGTTGGGGAGAACACACTTTCATTGGTAAACCTGGGTGCTTCATCCAGCTTTACTGAAAAACAAAATATCCTATCCAGCCTTAGAGAGCTTCAATAAATCATTCCCATTGGGTATGATTTAATAAAGCTCTCCATGACTGGAGAAGATAGGCTGTCATGGGTGAACTTGGATGATCTAGCAAACCAGGAATTCATCAGGAACCAGGATTGAAAACATTTGCCAACTAGAAGCAAATGATTTTTAGGAAATCCATTCCAGGTTTGCTAGATGACCCAGGTTCTCCATGATAGCCCATGATCTCCATTCCTGAAGATCTTTATTAAATCACGCCCTGTTCTGTGATTTTTGTGAGATTTTACTTGTAATTTGTTTTTCTTTCAGGTTTCCTAGCAATGGTGATTGCCGCTTGTGTATTGAACTTCAGAAGAGCATTGGCTCTGTTTGTACTCACTTTACTGGTCATCTTTTTTGTATGCTGGGATTTATTTATTGACAGATATGAAGGCAAAATTGTAACATTCTTTTCACCTGTTGGAGCATTCCTCAAAAAACAATGGTTTTGGATAAAATGGTAAATAAATTTTATTGCTGGATTTAACTTATTTCACATCAAGGAGCCGATCTAAAATTGCAGCAATATCGTATGCTCTCTAACATCATTATTATAACAATGAATATTTTTTCAATGTCATTGAAAAATTATTGTGTTGAATTTTACACCTGCTGTCTTATTCTTAGGGTAATATGGCTAAGTCTTATTGCTGGCATAATATTGTGGCTTATTTTTGACACTGCGAGAATGGGAAGCAATCAACTAATTTCTTTTGGTGGCCTGGTGATGTACATTCTCCTAATGTTCGTCTTCTCTAAACACCCAACAAAGGTATGGAACAAATTAAATATAAACAAACAAATCTGCTAACTAAAACAATAAATAGGGGAAAAAATTGCATTGTTTTATTTTGAAAGCTGCTATACATATTATATATGTATTTTAGCGATAGGTGTTGTAAGGCAAAAAATATGAAAAACAGAAAAACCAATTTGTTAATATATATATATATATATATATGTTTATATACTACACTATATATAAATTTGTGTGTATGTTTCTGTTTTAATTTTGTGTTTTTCCCGGTCTTGTAAACATTTCCAGTAGGCATTTCTTGCGGGGGCTACCGGGACATATCATGACTAGCTTCCCTGAGGTTCTCAGAGTTCTAAAAGACCTTGTGAACGCTTTTTTTTTTTAGGGAAAGGAAAAATCATAGCAGTGGCCTAATCATCTTTGATTACTCCAAGCACACACCACACCCTTTGCTCACTAAACAGGCTTTCCCAGTGCATCTGTCATAATATAATAAAAGTTCTGGCAAAAACAGCAAAAATTATGAAGTTTCTGGTTCTGATGCCTCTGGCAAATTTTGATAACAGGTTGTTAATAAACACATACAGTCAAGATTCTAAACAATATCCTGGCTTAAATTTACTTTTCTGATATTTAGTCATGGTGGCATCCATCTGGATATGGATCTGTCCCCTGCCCAATGATGGGACCAAATACAATATACATTATCCCCCCATTACCATGAGGCAGCAATCTTGTGACTATACTCAAAGCCTCTGCTATGGTTAGTATGCTGACATTTATAAACAGACGAAAAAGAAAATTATGGTAGGTAAGTAGAGAATTTTCCAGTTTTCTGACACAAGTATGTTAGCATATATATTGAACATAGCACACCAACAAACAGCTTAAGTGTTTTAAATATTGGTACCATTCTAAACAGAACTTCCAAAAATCCACAGTAATCAAAGTGAGCCAATTTGCATATGAGGGCACTAACAGCTCTGGTATGTTATATCATTAGGAAATGCCAGGGCCACCCAGATGACCTGAGCTAAAAGGCAAAATGCCACACTGCAGCAAAGAGTGAAGAGGTACAAACAGCACAGTACCATATCACTTCCCCATTTAAAATGAGGAGAAGCTACCCAATAAAGTGTCTTTAGAAACCTGATCAGGAGAAACTTCATGTTCCGGCTTGAACCCATACAGCAGAGCAGAAAATGCCAACCAAGTGGGAACATTCAGCTAAGGGGAACATTCTTCAGTTAATGATCTCAAAACTCTCTGCGTGTGTGGGGACAAATAGAAGAACACTTACCAACAGATAGTAGCATCTTCTCTGTCAGTAAATAAATAATATATATATATATATATATATATACACACATACTGTCAATTATACTACATTTTATTGTGTGATGGAAATTAAAAATAATGTACATGTTGTTAAAAGTAGACATTAAGCTATTTTAATTTTTCAAACTTTTCAACAAAGTTTCCTTTCTTTATTCAATTAGGTGAACTGGCGACAAGTGTTTTGGGGTGTTGGGCTACAGTTCCTTCTAGGACTTCTAATCCTAAGAACAAAGCCAGGGTATGATGCCTTTGATTGGCTTGGGATACAAGTGCAGGTAAGAGCTTATCATGTTTAACTATACAATATACAATACAATAAAATACTCAGCATAATGAAATCATAATATTGCTCTTTCTTAGCATAGGTAGAGAAGGTGTCCACAGGTGTATAAGCATCAACATAGAAGGCTGGCCCCAGGGCTGCAATTTGAGTCTTTGAATCATTATCATGGTAATACTCTGACCTGCAAAAAGCATTCATTAGGGGAAATGTTAAACGTCTCACCTTCTGCCCTGTTGTTGTTCCAGGTCAGTGACTCCCTATGGCAGCCCTGTAGACTGCATCTTTAAAAAAATAGGAAATACCTGCTTCTATAATATTATCACAGGTATTTAAAACTAGCAAGAGAACCACAAGCAAAATGTTGGATAATTGAGCAATAAAGCAAAATATTTCAGAAGCCGAATGGAGAGTTTACAAAAAAAAAGTATATTGTGTCTATTTGTATAAATATATATTTGTTGGGCAGTATGCCAAATTCACAAATCTCAGAACTCTGGTTAGATGTTAGTTGCAAACACTCCTTCAAGCCATAATTTAGGAAAGGTATCAAATTCTTCTGTAGCCTGCTAATCTTATCTCCAATCAACACCAATTACACCGATGGCACTTTCACCCTAAACAAGCAGCCTTTGAAATGATATGTTGAAAGGCCCTTGATATAATCTGTGGCCCACTGATGTTGATGTAAAGAAAAAAGTTCCTATTTTAATAGTGACCAAATGTAAGAGCTAGTGAAAATAGTGATCAGGACTGGTGTTGGTGTTCGAATTCGGGTTGTCCTTATATTGGACCCGAATATGGCTGTTTGAATTTGGATAGGCCCAACCCGAAAAACACGGGATTCATCAGCGTAAATTTGTGTGTAAAAAAATCTGTTAAAAAGTTTAAAGTAATTTATTGAATGTGTGTGATTTGTTTAACTAACTTTTATTTTTTTACAGGTTATCCCACAATGACAGGATGATTCCCACAGTGTGGGATCCCCAGTGTGGGATCCCCGGGCAATAGAGTTTTAATGGGGACAAGTCTCCCCATTCATCACCTCTAGTGCTCTGTGATTGGCTGAGAAAAGGTAAACCCTGATGACAGCCCAAGCGTTGTCAGGATTTTCCTTTCCCCAGCCAATCACGGAGCACTAGAGGTGAATGAATGGGGAGATTTGTCCCCATTTAGGCTCTATTGCCCCTGGGATCTTCTCAATGAATGCATCCGCAGTCGCATTGATTGAAAACAGTGTGCGATCGGCGGCACTAGAGGTTAATTAACCTCTAGTGCCGGGGACCTTCTCAATGAATGCCGCCACATTGCATTAATTGAGAACAGTATGCGATCCGCGGCACTAGAGGTAATTACCCTCTAGTGCCACCGATCTTCCTAATGAATGCGGCCGCGGTCGCATGTATTGAGAACAGTGTGCGATCCCCAGCATTAGAGGTTAGAGGTCCCAATTCAAAACCTCTAGTGCTCTCTGATTGGCTGAGGAAAGCTTTCCTTAGCCAATCAGAGAGCCCTGTCGCTATTCCTAGATGGAGTTTCTTGATCCAGGAACACAGGACTCCTGTGTTCTTGGATAAAGAAACTCTATCCAAGAACACCTACAACTAGTAAAGGGCTGCAAGAGCAATCAGGGGAGCGGAGCTGTCAGCTCTGCTCCCCTGATTGCTCTTGCAGTTCTTCACAGTCCTGAAAATTAACCCAAATTTTCCCACCATTGACTTTATAGGTGTTCAAATTCACCCAAACAATATCCCCCTATTTGATCGAATAGCTATCGAATAATGAGATATTCAACCAATACTAATCAGGATGACAAAAACATATTCTTGTAGATGACCCATTTTGACTCAATTTTCATGGGCATCTGTTTACAAATGTGTTTACCATCCAGGGCACCGATACAATTAGGTAATTGGGCGTGGTGCTAGAAATTTGCTGCATTATTGGTTGGTTTGCTATAAAATGGCACAATTGTTTCCTGCACAATTGTCTGCACTGTTGACAATGCTAAGAGGAAGTGAAAGTGCAAGCACCTGCAGAAATCTCTTGTGTCCAGAAACGGTATATATCCTATAGAGCAGTGGTTGCCAAACTTACGGACCTCACGAACCACTAAATTCATAACCTTAAATCCTGTGGAGCATTAATATGAAATGTTTTCGAAAGAAAAATACATTTTTAAAAAATGATCTTCCTAATGGTTCCTGATGAGGACTGTGGGGCTCTGATTCATTGATCAGCTCATTGTTAAGTGAAGTATTACTATTGTTACATTTATCGTTAGTTGCATTATCTTATTGTTATTACTAAAGAAATGCAAAATATTTGTTTCCTTTTACTCACTCATTATGGATTTATTTCATCCCAATCTAAGACCAAACAAGAAATGATAGTTATCAAATTCAAACTATCTGATGCCAAAAAAAATAAAAGTTAAAGAAAATACACAGTTAAGGTCATACTTACTTAAAAGAGCTGAGATCTGAGAAATAAAAAAATAAAATAAAACAATCGGATAAGAATCGGTATTCTCGGAGCGGGGTGTCAGCAACGGTTGCGTAATACAATTTAAGACTACACTGATGTCACGCTGCGCCTCTCTTGTTTTTCTATCTCTAGTACAGTGCGTGAATTTAGGCGAAAATTGTCATTCAGAATATAAGAATTTATTAGAATATTATTTTTGTTTTATTATTATTAAAACATAAAAATTGCAAATAATGTCCAAATTACCTGTGGAGCACCAAAATTTTCTTGCGGACCACCAGTCCACGGACCACTGGTTTGCGACCACTCCTATAGAGGTATAGTTTGTTTCATTGTGGTAGTGTGAGGGTACACAACCTGAAGGGGATCATCAAACCTGAAATGTGATGTCTTGTAATCCACAAACATCCTATGGTACCTTCCAAGATCAGCATATATAAGTGGAAAGGATTCCTTTTGGCCATTAGCTAAGCAGCCAATAGATGCCTTCACATCTGATGACTTCCCAACAGCCTCTTACTTTTCCAGGGTTAAAAAAAATGAGGAAATCAGTTACGGTACTTTGCAAGCAGCCACAAAGACACTGAGTTCTGGATTGCCACTCTGTTGCAAAATTACTTTCTATTTCCTTGTAAATGGGATTCAAGGAGACAAACAGTAAACAACAAGCTTTGTCCTTTACAGGCTTAACATATACCATGTTTTGTTAGCATTAAATATGCAAGGCTGTGTAACACTTGTCTGAATTATCCTTACACCTTCACATTACTTCATTCAGACATACATCTAATGATAGGTTCACCTTAATGATGATGGTAAGCATTAAATACCATAAAAAATAAATCGTTTTTATTTGTTTTGTTTTTGAATTATTGTTTTTTGCCATACCCATGGGTCTATAGCATGCACTATATAAAAAAACTTTTTTTGAAATAAAAAATTCATTGGAACCAAAAGTCACCAGGAGAGTAGAGCCCATTTGTTTCCTAAAGCCTATATGCTATGCAATGGTCCTGATTTATTATTATTATTATTAAACAGGATTTATATAGCGCCAACATATTACGCAGCGCTGTACATTAAATTTATTAAAGCTCTCAAAGGCTGGAGAGGATACACTTTAATCAGTGAAGCTGGGTGATCCAGCAAACCTCTCAATGGCTTGTGTGTCAATGATTGCTCCCTTGTAGTGCTACTTTCAGATGATACATGATGATACAAAAACTAGACAATACTGTAGAAACAAAACAAGCTGGTGATTTAATAACCTTTTGCAACCCCACAACAGATAACTACGGTATGTTAGTAAACACATAGCTGGAAACACTTCATGAACATGTACTTGGCTTGTTTCTTAAGTGGTTTTAGCATTCACCCATGACTGTCAGCCAAGTGAATGTCAAAACATAAATCATAGACCAGTGGAATAATGATCCAGTACAGAACAGTTAGTAAGTGGGTAAATCTGCATTAGCTCTAAATAATGTGCAAGTTTAACCCTTATAGTGTTTTTATCTCAAACATAGTTATGATGCTTGGTGATGCCTTTATTTTCTTTTCTCTATACAGTTCAAATATTAACCAGAACATTTTCAGCTAGTTAGTACACACCAACTCAATTAATTTATTTTCATATTATAGGTAAAAACAAAGTTTTTTTGTGGCATTTATTTAGTGCCAGATTACACACAAGGTATTCTCAGCAGATACCTAGGGAAAGGTGGGTGTTCTGGAAACATGGAACGTCTGCCTGACACCAGCCTCAGTACTCAGAAATAAACACCTGTGCCTGCCCCAGCCCTCCCTGCTGTTTACATGATGCCCCTACGATTAAGGAATTAGCTGCGTGCCTGCTCGCCTGTACACACCAGTAACTCCTACAACTTTATACTTTGTAAAATAAATTGTCTGGTGGCAGACTGTAAGGCTAAATACACATGTGCAATAATTGTTGTCGGAATATATCTTTTACGATTCTTTCCAACAACAAACAACTGTATGATGCATGAACGAGCGCTGTACATTTGGCACCGTTCTGTTCTATGGGGAGGGGAGGGGGAGAACGGGCAAGTGGCACACCGCTGTGCCCTCCTCCCTTTACTTGCATTACGATTGTACGTTGTTCATCCATGAATCTGCCAGGACGGTCGTTCGGACGATGGACAACAAGCACTGTACACACGCAAGTTTCTAGTCCGATATCAGCCCTGAGCCAATTCGGACCATTGCGCATGTGTACCTAGCCTAAACATAGAAGTGAACAGTTCTGAGCACTTCCAAGTCAGTGCAATCAATCTCTTGACTCAACTGACAGAGTGCAACAAGAAAGACCAGTTATATCCAGTAATCATTTTTACAGCATAAGCAACACTGATAAATAATATGATCAAAATGTCTTATTTTTCATGGAAGTATATCTTGAAGTTAATTAGCTATGTGACAGTCTGCGCAATAATTATTTGAAGTGATAAAAATTTCCATGAGTTCAAATTAGCTTTAGTGATAGTATTTGGAAGCTATATCCCGATATCCCAAGTTCTGTTAGCTAGAGTTTGCATTTGGTTATATAAAATATATATTAGAAGCACAATATCAATAAAACCAAGGCATTATTTATTTAATCTTTCATTTTTTTCATCTTTTTAGACCTTTTTGGAATACTCGGACACAGGGTCGAAATTTGTATTTGGTGATAAGTACCTGGACCATTTTTTTGCATTTAAGGCGAGTCTTTATTTTTAAACTATTCATAAATTTGTTTTTCTATTCTTTTTGTTGTTTGTAGAAAAAAAGGGTGAGAAAACACAATTTTAATTCAATTTGCAAAACCAAGACACCTAAAAAATAATTTAAATGTAAGCAAATTGCAAAATAAAATCATACATTTCTAGTGGTAACATTAGTTGTTAAAACCACTCATCCAAGAAAATGTTAGCTTTCTTGCCATAATTACCAAGAAAACAATAAATGTTTCACTTCAGTATCATATCACTAAATTTCAATTGACTAGTCCATAAATAGCCCATAACTGAAATGTAAAAATGTCTTTGAAAGTAAACTTGTTAAGATGATATTTTTTTATTATTATTATTATTTTATTTAAAAGACCACAAATTCCCTAAAACCAAAGTTGACATACTGTAGAGTAAAATGTAACCTACTCTTTTGTGACTGTCATCCCTCACAGGTCTTACCGATTGTTATATTCTTCAGCATGGTCATGTCAATGTTATATTACCTTGGATTCATGCAGTGGCTCATTAAAAAGGTGAATATTTTATTTTTCTCATTTTGTTGAGTATCTTATAGACCAACATTTAGTTCAGTTTAATTACCTTTTACTTGTTAGGCATAGGCAGATGTCAATATAAAATGTTTGTATTTCAAAGATTATATTGAGGTTTCAAAAGCTTTAAAGCTACAATACTTTTTTCACAAATTGTCTACATATATAAAAAATATAACAAAACTGAGGAATCAAAATTATCACAAAACAAAGTTTCTTATGAAAAATTAGTATATACATAATATAAAACATATAATAATATAATATAGTATATTATTTGTATACAATCAAAAAGAAAAAGACAAAGTGTCACTAAAACCTGGTTATTACATTTAATAACTATATTATTAACTGTGTGACTAGAAGTATTCCTCAAGAACAAAGCATAATATAAACAAACAATAATCAAAAAACAGAGTAAAAGATGAAAAAAAAAAGGAGAGACGTGAATGAGTACTAGAGATGAGCGAATCAAAGCTGATGAAGTGGCATTCAAACCGAATTTCTGGAAAAATTTGATTCACTCTGAATTTCCTCGCGATTCGTGGTAATGAATCACAATTTTTCCTGAAATGGTGGCTACACGTGTGAGGACTTTAGGGATTCCACTATGATCTCTGGGCACTACAGGGGCACTACAGACTTGTCCCCATTCATTACCTTTAGTGTCCTGTATTCTTAGATAGTGAAACTCTATCCAAGAATACATAGTGCAGCGCTGCAACAGCAATCGTGGTTGCCGTGCCGTGCATAGAGTTTCTCGATCTAAGAATACAGGACACTAACGGGGATGAATGGGGACTTGTCCCGTGTAGTGCCCTGAGATCGTAGTAGAACTGCTGAGGTCATTTGCAGTTCAGTTTCACAATGTGACGTCACGTGGGAAACTGAACTGCAGTCCTCTGCAGTTCCACTACATTGTCAAGGAATTACAGGTGATGAATGGGGACTTGTCCCCATTCATCACCTGTAGTGCCCTGTATTCTTAGATAGAGAAACTCTATCTAAGAATACGTAGTAGAAGCACAGCACGGCAACAGCGATTGCTGTTGCAGCGCTGTTCTATGTATTTATAGATACAGTTTTACTATCTAAGAATACAGAGCACTACACGGGATGAATGGGGACTTGTCGGTCTTGTAGAGTGCAAGTAAGTTTGTCATTTGTCATCATCCAATTCAATTTTTGCTTAATAAAATCAAGGGGGATAGATGATGCCTTCCAGTAACATGCAATCGTGATAGGAGCCGTCGATAAAATATATTTAAACAGTCTACAATATGCTCTAGGAACCGAATCTGCTAACTCTCTGCTAAAGCTAATCTGCTAAAGCACTCTCTACCTGTCTTGGAAGGGTATTTTGTGTAATTGTGAAGATAAGATTATAAATGCCAATCTAGATTCGTTGAACTTTGGGACATGTCCGCCATGCATGAAACATGGTGCCCGAATGTCCACATCCCCTATAACACAATGAGTCTGGGCGGGCACCATGTACCATCTTAACAAAACTTTATAATTAGCCTCTATCAAAGAAGTATTTAAAAAAATAGAAGGCAAAGAAGTGGCCAGCAGTTGCCAATCTTGTATATCTCCCACTGGGTCATATAAAATAATTTTTTGTCACATGAAAAAAGGGTACTATAAGCTATAGATATAGCTTCAATGATTAAGCTACAAGATTTTTAAAAAGCTGTGCTCTGATAGGGGGGAGATAAACCCTTTGGTTTAGATTAAATAAATGATCCAATTTGACAGAAATAGAACATTTCAGTAGTTGGAAGAACAAATTTGTCCTGAAAATGGGAAGTTCTAACAATACTTTTACCATCCAAAAAATCACCTATACGGTAGAATCCTTTATTACACCACCACAATGAGCATTCCTAATCACAACCAGGGGGAAAATCTGGATTCTGCCATAAGGGTGTTAAAGGGACATATTGAGAGTGTAAATTTTGGTTAGCTTTCTGACCATCCCACACAGAAAGTGCACAAGAAAGAGAAGGACAGAGAATTGCTGGATGCATTTTGCTCAATGTCCACATTAATGCATCAACCTACTAGATTGCAAGCTCTTCAGGGCAGGGTCCTCTCCTCCTGTATCACTGTCTGTATTAGTCTGTCATTTGCAACCACTATATAATGTACAGCGCTGCGTAATATGTTGGCGCTATATAAATCCTGTTTATTAATAATAATAATTGGAATTGTTGGACATGACAGGGCTTCTAAATCAATCCATTGAGGGCAGAGTATTTTGGCCCAAAGCTTCTATCTGAGCTGCCCTGTAATATAAACTGTTTGAATAAAAATACTATCTGACTATTCGGATGTTTACTAATGTTAATGGTGTTCACATTAAGCACAAGCTAAAGTACTGATAACACTTTGTACATGGTATTATAAAGACACATGGCAGGTTTCATCTGATGTAGGCTTCTGGGACCTTCTACACATTGCTTTCATGCTACTGATAGAACTAGGGGACAAAACAGAATATGACATAGATAATGGATTTCATTAAAGGCATGAACAAAAAAGTGTTGTTTCTTTCCAATGCCCTCTGTAACAGTTTTATTACTTATTGATGCTACTGGTATTTTTTTATTTTCCACTCTAAACACATACTGCTGTTCCTTGTGCACCTGTAGACAGGGTAAAGGGTAACCTTAGGAGGATGTAGACTTTAGGAAGAAGAAGTAGACTTTGGGTAAAAAACTAACAGATTAAATAAATATCCCCCAAAGGTTTGAGACCCTTATAAAATCATCTTTTTATAAAATCAAAGTTGACTGTTGTCAAGCATTAATGCATGTTTTTTTTTATCACCTGCAACTGCCACATTTGTTGCAAAGTTCTACATGGTAATGATGACAAAAAATAAGGTTTTTGAAAAAAAAGAAATACATCTGCTTAACGCTATCATTACATAGAATTACCAAATACAGTTATCAGAATATTTGTCTCCAAAGTTCCTGTCAGCTTTGGCTTTTAAGAAAGAAAGTAATGGTTGTTACAGCTTATGTTCGGATCATGGTGCTCACAATCTGTAAGTATTTTCACTTTGCCAAACTGCTATATCAGTTTCATTGTATTTGTCTTTTTAAGGTTGGATGGGTAATGCAAATAACTATGGCAACATCTCCAACAGAATCTCTAGTTGCAGCAGGAAATATTTTTGTAGGCCAGGTAAGCCATTTTTGTTCATTTTTCTTTTCAGTTATTTTCTACATAGCATTTGCTTCAAGTTTAAAAGAAAGGTTTTCTAGAAAGGGCTTGTGTTCACCTTAAATTGGTTTTGCATTCCCATACAGGCCTATATGAATACAAACTTCACTGACATAAAAAAAGCAGTCAGAAAGGGTCGGCAGGAGGAGTGGGCACATGCCTACTGTCCCCTCTTTTCTGGTCATTCAAGATGTATGCTTTGATAAGGGTCTACTTGAAATTCCATTTAAAATGTAAAAATGTAAAACTTTTAGGCATACCCCAAGCATTTTATAAATATTGTTAATGTTTTCTCCCAAGCCAATGGTGCATTGCCCTTAGCACTGCCCAGTAGTTTCCCTGAAAGCCTTGCAAAAGATTAATTCTGCTTTGCCAATTAACTGCTTTGCATTCTGCCAAGTTTTCTGTGAATACCAGAAATCTCAGTGTATTGGAAATCAGTAAATCAGCTTATCCCTACTAGTTATTCAGGAGCATAATTATGCAACTTTTATTTGCAACTTAGATGGTATAATGATATTCTACTGAATAAAAATCTTCACTCAATCCTAGATTTAGCATTCCTAAATTGTAAGCTCTTCGGGGCAGGGTCCTTCCTTCCTCCTGTGTCACTGTCTGTATCTGTCTGTCATTTCCAACTTCTATTTAATGTACAGCACTCTGTAATATGTTGGTGCTATAAAAATCCTGTTTATGATTATTAATAATAATGTTTTTTTTTCTTGCAGACTGAATCTCCACTTTTAATTAGGCCATACCTGGAACATTTAACCAAATCAGAAATTCACGCTGTGATGACAGCTGGTTTTGCTACTATTGCAGGGAGTGTTCTTGGAGCATACATTTCATTTGGAGTGAGTATTGAAATTCAGTTGCAGCACGTGGATTCATGCAACATGCATAAACATGCTTCTCCCTTCCTCCTAAATTGCATGCTTTCATCAGAAGATTTAGGGGTAACTTTTTCTCCAGTGCACCAGTATATATGCAACATATATATTTATGTTTGTGCCATTCTTATTGAAATATTATTGTAAATGTTAACATATAGGACCTGATTTATTAAAGCTCTCCAAGGCTGGGGAGAATACACTTTCATCAGTGAAGTTGGGTGATCCAGCAAGCCTGGAATGGATTTGTTCAAAGTAATTTTCTATTTGTTAGCAAATGTTTTGAATCCTGCACCAGATATATTCCAGGTTTGCCAGATCACCCAGCTTCACTGATGAAATGTTATGCTCTCCAGCCTTGGTCATAATGTGAGGTAACTTTTTTATTTAATCTATTTTTTTAATACTAGTAATATCAAAGTAGTTAACTGTCATATTGTACATTCTAACAATTAAATTAAAAAAAACAGATAAACAAATCTGGAGCAACCCTGGTCAAGAATGGTTGGTTTCGATGCTTGTATAGTCTACACTATTTCCGTGGACCAATCACAGACGGTCTTGTAGAAGTAATTAACAAGTGAATCCAGCATAGGTAGTAATATTTTTTCTGTTGTGTTACTTCATTAGGATTCAATTGTGAGATATAAGCCCATGTATGGATCAATGGAATTAATTTACTAAAAGGGTAGAGCATATTCACTATATGCAAATTAGAATTTTATTTGACTTGGTCAGTGAGGTGAAGCTGTGCTGACTTTTTTTGTGTGAGCAAAATCCTATTTTTGGAACATGCCTTGCACAAGATTGGGTATTCATTGCAAAATGTGATTTCATTCATTAAGGCACCTGAAAATTCTCTTTGCAAAACATGTTCTTCAACTCCAAGCTGTTATAAGGGAGCTCTGATCTGTACAGGTAAATATAAGACAAGTTGTATACATGGTTTTATTGCTGGATATAAAGCTCAGTGTACTCAATTCCTTTACATTTTAGTTATTCTTCAAATTCAAATCAGTAAAACTGTTAAACAATAATTAGGATAATATAAAAACATTTTCATAGATACATTTGTGATGGTAAAAGGATATAGATTTACACTGTATATATGTTTTGAGTACTTAATAACCAAGATATTTTTATGGTTTTTTGCAGGTTTCTTCCTCACATTTGTTAACCGCTTCTGTTATGTCTGCACCCGCAGCACTTGCTGTAGCCAAGTTATTTTGGCCAGAAACAGAGCCTATAAAAATCAATATGAAGCAAGGTCTTAAGCTGGAGAAAGGGTAAGAGACATGTCAGAGGAAAACAAAAATGTTGGACTATGGCAGATCATCATAGAACCGAGATGTGGATACTTACCTCCCCCTTCCCAACCTTAATATTTAAAGTGTTGTTCAACTCCTGTGAATAATTTATATAGACAAATTGTTAGGAAGTGCTTATCGGACTGACGATTCGGTGCTGTGCGCCACCGCAGTATCCCACACAGCCTATTTTATTCCAGCAATGTCGCAATGTCACTTGCAGCAGCAAGGAGAATAAAGGAATAGCAGCATCCCCTGCTTCCCTTAAGCTGTGCAGCCTGATGTATTTTATCCGTATCCCCAGCACACACTCTGAGGCTGTAATTCTAACAATGCAAACTTGTCCCGTGAATTTTCTTGTCCTGGCCCTGCATAGTCATCCCCACATGCACACTTCCGGCCTGGGCTTTGCCCGTCATGTCAATCCTTCGTGCACCGACACACAAGGAAGTACCAAAGTGCTCAATCTTGGGTGACTTCCCTCTCCCCCCCCCCCCTCCTGATTCTTTTACAGCAGCATCAGAGTTGCACTGTGGCCTCTACAATCACAAAGTTCCTTTGTGCCATGAGGGTCATGTGACCTTGCTGCATCTTTTCAGTGATGTAAAGTAAAAATTAAGCTTTTGAAGATAAATTGCCAAAGATACCAGTATAGGTTTTCATATATAGTGGTCCTTAAGAGAAAATAGTAAAAAACAAATTGTTGCAAGGAGTTTAATGATACCTAAACCAAGCCACTTTATCATCTTACCAACATGTAACCCCTATTCTGCTGCACATACACCTTGTCCAGCCTCTTTTCCTGGAGCACCATGCCAGAAATTAAAACCAAACTACTTTTAATTTCATATATGATACTACGTATTTTACATTGTGATTACTATCTAATACATACCTAAATACTGGAATTGGCTTCTTTTTATTAGGGATGCAAGAAACATTCTTGAAGCTGCGAGTCAAGGAGCTTCTGCGTCAATCCCTTTGGTGGCAAATATAGCAGTGAATTTGATGGCCTTTTTGTCATTGCTAGCCTTTTGCAATGCTGCCCTCTCTTGGCTAGGAAATATGTTTGACTATCCACAGTTGAGTTTTGAGGTAGGTATTGTTTCTATATGTACTGATGTAAAGTACAGTTGATAAACAGATTTGATGTACTAGAATATAAAATGTTTAGAATGGTTTTTAGCTTTTTTATTTTTGTTAAATATAAATTTATGATAAAGATGTCTGTTTAATGTACAATTTAAACACTTTATTTAAGGAGTCACTAGGTTTTTATTTAAATTAAAGACAAATAGTTAGGAAACATTCCGATTCCGTGCTGAGCACCACTGCAGTATCCTACACAGCCTACTTGGTCCAGCAATGTCACTTGCAGCAGCAAGGAGAATAAAGAAATAGCAGCAGCCCCTGCTTCCCTTTAGCTGTTCTGCCTGTTGTATTTTATCCACATGTATCCACTGTAAATGTCAACTGCATCGTAAAAGTCTCATTCTCTATTTATTAATGTATTCTTTGTTATGTATCAGTAAGAGGCTAGCTCCTCGTTTTTCAAGCATAGGTATTTTGTAATCTTTGTTGAAGGATCTTGAAAAGCTCACAGGTTTAAAGTTCTAGCACGCCCAAGAAATTTTAGGCAATTTATAGCAAACAATAGGTTTAACTCTACAGCAAAGTTTCTTATGTTATGTTTATTTGGGTATTTCACAATGTTAGCTGAAATGTTACAACATTTAAATGTTCCTTTACCCCTGTACCTTGCAATAAACTAGGTGTTGTTCTTCTCCATGACCAGATAATATGTTCCTATGTCTTCATGCCATTCTCCTTTATGATGGGTGTGGATTGGGAAGACAGCTTCATAGTTGGTAAACTTATAGGATACAAGACCTTTTTTAATGAATTTGTTGCATATGAATACCTGGCTGGGTTAATTACAAAGAGGAAGAACAATGGGCCGCTGTTCATTGATGGAGTGAAGCAGTATATGTCGGTATGTGGAGTTTTTTTTTCTTTTTTAATAGAGCGTTAATGCATTGCTATGGTGTTGAAGGGCATGGCATGTTCATTATTTTCTTACTGATAACCAAAATGTAACCGTAAAGAAAGCCATCAACTTTGAAAGAATATGAATAACTGAAAGGCACATACTATTTTTTTCTGAATTTTAAACATTATTTAATAGAATTTCTGAGCTGAACATTTCTTTGAAAAGTCTGATTGCATAGGGACTAAAAGCTATTAGGTTCATATAACAAAGCTAATATAAGTGTTCTTATTTTAAAAAGATGACGGTTCTGAGTCCAATAGGATTTGAAAATTACAGCCCATATATGTTTTAATAAAGCTTTGTGAATTAAGTTTATTTCATCCTATGCTAGAAATATAAATCATACCTAATAGTATTTTGTTAGAATGCTATTTAAACAGTGTGATGTTTTTAACAAATGTTCTGTTTTGAAATAGATTCGATCTGAAACTATTGCAACATATGCCTTATGTGGATTTGCAAATTTTGGTTCATTGGGAATAACAATTGGAGGACTAAGTATGTATTTTTGTTTTTCTAGAAAAAAAAAAGTTAAATTTGTTAAAATAAAAAGTTTATAGTAAGTAACAATGCACATTTATTACCAAGTTTACTTAAACAAACATATACAGTTTGAATCCCCCTCCTTCATGTTGCGGTAAATACTGACATTTCTTGCCATATCAATAATGCTCCCAGTGCATTATAAGCAACCTTGAGACCTAACTTTTATGTACTGCAGTAAAATAAAAAATTAGGGCTTGCCCTAACCCCAACCTGGAACTGGACAATACATCCCAAAATAAGATGGTAACAAGAAGCACAATATAATATAAACTATGCAGGAAAAGGGCACACCCCTACAAACATTAGGCAGTCCACAAATAATTAAAATCATTTGTAGGTCAACTGGGGCTTTTTTATTACTTTACATTCATATATTGTTTTTAAAATGGTAAATTCAATAATTTAGAAGTTTTAAAAGGCTTTGTATATCAGTACAAAAACAGTTTTTCTATATTGCCATCACAGGTTTAAAATAATAAGAATCACCTAGTAAAGCACTTCTGCAATTAAAGTACAGAATCTGAAGAAGGTGCTCTTAAAGGTGGAGTTTTCTTTTTAAATGCAGCCCAGGGTATCTGCACTTCTTTTGAAGGAATGAAGACCCTGTGTAAAATAGTGGTAATAAAAGATAAAGCGTAGTCATGTGTAAAGTAATTTACCCATTCAAATGTAAGGAATCTTTGCTGTAACTTCTGCTGTGGTAGCCCCCTTTAGAGACAGATTAAGGCAAAATGGGAAAGGCAGCAACTTTACACTCCCTTTCAGCCAATCAATTGAATTGACTTTGAAAAGGGCTGCAGTTTCACAATAGAAGAATCTCTATGTGTGTGGTTTATACTAATATGATTGCAGCTGGACACCATGGACATCCACTGGGCCCATGCTTCCTGCCTAGGGTTGCCTTGTGGATCATCTGTTTCTGCCCCCTAAGAGTAAAATCAAAGGATATCATGGTTCAGAATAATCCAACTCTAAGGCTGATGGGCTTTAAGTGTATTTAAATACACTGGCTACTGGCTATAAATACAACAAATCTTTTCCAGGGGAACACAATCTGTTTGCACCTAAATATTCTTAACAGATCAATGTATAGGTAGGCTGATGATCAACCCTCTGGTAATAAAATTAAAAACCACAGATTATGACCAAATTTTGACCTGGAGGATCAAAGCCACAGGCAGTGTTTAAATACCGTGCACCTCCTAAAATGACCTTTTCTCTTCGGAACTCCTCAATCAAATTACTTGTTTTTAGACATACAATATTTGTTATTGGGTTTAAAGTTGTGGTTTAAATACTTTGAAACGGGTCCCTTTTTTTGGTCCTTTCCTTTTAACCCTAGTATTTTTTGAAGTTTAATCTTTGAGTAAATTTAGTTAATGTTAATTAAACAAGTACAGAAAATTTAAACTATCTGTTTACATGATAGGGTTGTCAAAGACAAAGGTCAAACATTTTATTCTCCACAAATGCAGCATCTGTGCACAGATAATGTGATTTCTTTTGTTATATGGAAACAATGTAAATTGATTAGTTTTTTATTCTAGTTGTACTGATTATCTATAATACGTTTGCATTTGATAAACACAAACAAATATTGTTACATTTTAGGAACAAAAATAATTGCTAACAACTAATTGGAACAGGAGACCAACATCAGCCAGTCGTATTTTCCATCTTGCCATTTTTGACTTTACAAATGATTGATTACAAGGCAATTATAGAACAAAATGCATTGTTTATTGTTCAATTAGCTAATATATACAAACAATGAAAATCATACAAATCCAACATAATCAAACAAAGCCAAAGTATACTCAGCCTAATTACGGCATGATTAACCATAGCTTATAAGAATGACCTGCTGCCGTATTACCTAGTATGTGGGCAGTTAAAAAATGAATACCATATTGCTTTAAATTATTTGTTTTTTAACATTTTGCTTTTGCTTGTGATTTTTAGGCTCTATGGCTCCTAGCAGAAAAGGTGACATTGCTGCAGGTGCTATCAGAGCAATGATGGCTGGAACAGTGGCGTGCTTCATGACAGCTTGTATTGCAGGTACTGCCTGAAAGAGGAAATCTGCACTAAGAAGAGTGTTTTATTTTAACTCTATCCTTTTTATTTCTGAAACTGGAGTGATGGTTAGACAAACACACATTGAGAATACTTTGTCATGTTAGATGACTGAGCCAGTGCTATCGAAGGGGGAACTCAGCCCTGGATAGTTTTGAATGAAATCAGCTTGGAGCTTATAAAGGGCTTCTTCTCTTCACTCCCAAAGGTGGGTGAAGGGTTGGAAATCAACAGGAAAGTAGGTATAACATAGATAAGCCAGATAAGAGAACAGGTTCACTTTAGGCTCCTGCTCAATTCTTATTAAACCCATGTGGTTCCTCCATATGTCCCGGGCCAATGACAATTTGTAGTGCTAACTGTGAAATGGTACTGTAAATATTTGAATTTCCATTTTTTGTGTGTAGAAAGTTATATTAGCTGGTATCTAATTATATTTCCTTATGACATTTGCAGGAATATTATCTCCTCCAGTAACACAAGGATCATGTTTTGATATCTTAGAAAATTCTTTCCTCAATTCTACAACTTTGCCTACTAGCTCATTGGAAATCACTGACTGCTGCTTGACCTTTTACAGACAGTAAGTATGTGAAATTATTAGGATAACACCTGATTTTCACAATGATAAGGATACTCGTCTTCCCAGACAAATAATGATAGTTATTATTAAAGAAACACGGGGAAGTAAAGGTAAAATGTTGTTGAAAAATGTGGTCGGTAAATACTGTGTTCATTTCAAGAGCTTAAATTAAAGGTCATTCTATCCATTCCAGAATTACATAGATGAGTCAAATGTTGTCTTGTATATTCTCTCGGGGGGGGGGGATACTCCCACCAGAATTAGGAGCTCTGTCTACCTGTGGCACCATTAGAGAACCAGGGTGGTGATGCAAACTTGCACCAGAAAATTTCAGTCCCAGAGTTTTTGAATGTTGGCAAGTAACTGACCACACAACACTGACTGGCCAGAACTGAAATATTGTTTTTTAACCTTCAAAAAACATAGGTATTAAGTAAGCAAGTTTAACCACAGTGTTTTATAAAACAAATGCACAGGGAGTACAAAATCCATATATGACCTTAACGATAAGTATGCACATTAATACCACCAACAGTACAATAGGTTTGTTTTTGTAGTAATAGTTCCTGGTGTTCTACTTTACATAGGGTTTTAGAAATGAGCAATAAGAATATGATACCTGTCCAATCTTACTAATCTCTTTACAATTTTTTATGAATTTTTTCTTTAAGGGTGGTTGCCGATAGTCCTTCAAATTTCACCATCGGAGGGAACTACAGTATGGCTTCATTGACTGGTTGCTGTCAACTTATAGCTTCACCATCCTTCAACTGTTCTTGGTTTTCATAAACTGACTCATAAACATTTTGATTTTTTTTAATGTATATGTTTTTACTTGCAACACTTGTGTATATATTTTTATACTGAAATTTTTAGTGAGAGTACAGAATTTTGTGAAATTACAATTTTATTGAAATATCAAACTAACTTGAAATGTCAGTGTTATTTATATGTCAGAAATAAAATCAACAAAGAGCTTTCATTTTTATAATCTTATATTTATTAAGCCACCAGCTGCTCAGTCTTGTGTCCTCATAATTCTGGTCAGCCCTGTGCCCCCACTCTGCTGGCTTGTTCTTTATTCCCATACTGCTGGTCAATCTTTTGCCCCCTACACTGATTGTCATTTCTGTGCCCTTGCACGTGCTGGTTAGTCCCATGCCTCCACATTTCTGGTCGGTCCTGTGGACACACACTTGTGGCTGGTTACCACATTGGTTCTTAAAACTGTGACCCACATTCAGGACTGTGACTACTCACTGCTGGTCAATATGGCTATCTCACAGTACTGTTTAGTACTGTGTTCCCATGCAGACAAGATCAGACTACAGTGAGCAAATCATTTGGTACCTCGGTGAGCAGCTAAATCTCTGTAGGATCTGCTAGCTTTGACTAATCATCATACCAGTGATGGAGCTTTAGGTCACCAGATCACATTCCTGAGGCCCAACACATGGTGATGGAGAGGAAAGAATCACCTGAAGCACTGGGGCCGCATGCTTGGCAACACACACAGCAGACTCAGATCTTAATTATTATTACACAGTATTTATAAAGCACCAACATACTACCCAGCGCTTTACAGTCTATAGTCACGTCACTAGCTGTTTCTCAAAGGCGCTAACAATCCAATGTCCCAACATAAGTTATTTGTCTTTAATACAGTGTAAGGTCAATTTTAGGGAGTAGCCAATTAACCTAACTGCATGTTTTTGTAATGTGGGAGGAAATCGGATGCCGGAGAAAACACACACAAGCATGGGGAGAACCTGCAAACTCAATGCAAACAGTGTCCTGGCCGAGATTCAAACCTGGGACCTAGCGCTGCAAAGGCCAGAGTGCTAACCTCTGAGCCAACATGCTGCCCACGGATCTTGGCAGATAGCTCATACTCCTGGACCCAATTAAACTACCCTCTGACCTACCCTAGTCCACTGGCTTTGCAATTTTGCAACAAATTTAAAGGAAAATTATGGATGCAATTATGGATGCAAATTGCACATTTCCTTTAGGTGTATTCTTGATTTGATACATATTTTTAATTTCTGCTATTACCTTCAATGCCTTGGCATTAACTTTTTTTCTTTAGTTGTTGTGTCAGGGGGACTGTGAAATATTCCCTCCCTAAAAACATTCATCACAAGGCACCTTTGGTGACCGGAAAATAACCACCAGTCCAGTGATATGTATAGGATAACATATTATAGGTTTACTCCACTCACCATCTTCCCACGCTGTATTGCCTCCCCACCCTTCCCATGCATAAGGAGCAGAGGCTTATGTTTCAGTGGCCATTGATGACTCCTGTTATGTTCCTGTCCAGTGCTACATTTGGCCAAATGTTAACCAAGCTTAAAGTTAAAAAAAAGAAATACGCCCTAGACAGGGGCTACATACAGATGACAGGCAAAGAAAAGTCTGAACACCAGAAATTCCCCACTAAACAAAAAACTAAAGGGGGCACCTTCCAAAACATGATGCATAAAATGTTTTGTTTTATTCTTCAGCCAGCCCTAAACAGTATTGTAAAACCCAGATGCCATCTCTTGGTACATGGAACATCTTACCTAAACCAATGGAGCAGACAGTATATGGAGCCCCCATGAATTTTAAGCAAGACTGCAGCTGACAAAACATAACTGCAAGTTCATTCCAAGCCCATTTTACACTCACTTACTGTGATTTACTTACTGTTCATGCAAGTATCAGTTGTAACACTGTATTTGGATATCTGCTCTTCCCTGTATGTGGTTTTTGATGATTTAGGCACTAGATGGTGCCAGTACTCCAGTCTGTTGTTGCTAAAACACCATAGTTTGGAAAGATGATAGCAACAACAAAGTGGAAAAGTGAACTCCACTCTTTTCTGTTTAAAACTGTATGCTCATCTAAGGCTACAGGTTTCAACAGGTAGACTACCATGCTGTGTACTTTCACTGCAAAACAAACAGCATTGTTTCAATGGTAAGTGGAAAATACAGATCTATTTATAGAATCAACAGATTAAAAACTATGTAACAGAAAGGACACATAACAGAACAAAAACTGTTGTGGCAATGATATTCAATATTATTATAGATATTAAATAACTTCCTATTTGTAATGTATTTTATTATAGTCATATATAAACTATATTATATCAGTAGATATCAGTAGATGCATATGATATGTTTATGAATGCACATTGCACTTCTATACCAATTCTATACTATAGTATACTATACTAAACTATACTTCTGTGCCAACTAATAAGAAGAAATGAAAGGTTCACATTTGAGAAAGATCAGTGTTCAGTGAATCTCACTACATATGTCTCAAGTTATGTCAGTAAAGGTATCTTTATTTTTTTATGGTGAAACAAAAAGGTTTAAAATTGAAAGTGATGTGTTACAAACGTTTTGTTCCTATTTTTAGTTTTTACCATATAGAAAATAAATAATCAGTTTATATATATATATATATATATATATATATATATATATTTACACACGTAGTCTCAGAGATAAGGACATCCAACATACAGACAACAAATGGGGCGGTTTGCATGACTTACAGAAATCTTTTGCTAAACTCAGCTGAGACTGAGCTCTTCTGCAACATCCTGTAACTCTTTATTGATCAAGACAAACTCTGCAGCTGTGTCTTTTTACATATCAAAGCACAACTTGCTCCAGAAGTTAATAAATGTCTAGGGTCCATAAAGTTTTTTTTTTCTTGTTTTTTGTTTGTGATTTACTCACAGTGAGGATTTTATACAGTAACTCGCACCATGCTGCCTAATAATATGTTGAGACAAACATCTGTCCTAATTGTATTTATTAAAATAATGTACCTGTTCCGACTTACATACAAATTCAACTTAAGAACAAACCTACACTACCTATCTCATATGTAACCTGGGGACTCTCTGTATATATATATATATATATATATTTATTTATTTATTTATATATAAATATATATCAATAATTTATTTATTTATAAATATATATCACATATATATATGCCGATCTCACTGCACATGTGTGAGGTTGGCACATTTTTCTCTTTTCGCAAAAAGGCTCCTTCTGCGCAGAAAGAGCACCCTGGGATGCATGATGTAGATATCTCGGGAGGCTTTGCGCTCCTATTTATTCTCGATCGCCTAGGGGGCGGTGCTGCCCCCTTTTTAAAAAAAAAAACAAACAGAATTTTTACCTTACATAAAAGGGTTGTCTACCCTTTTATGTAAAGTGAAATTTCTGAGTTTAGGTACGCTTGAGGGAATAGTGCCTAGCTTAAATTTTACAAGAGCAGATGAGATTTGTATACAGCATCTATTAGGTACTTCATGTGTACTATGCATAAACTTTAAAGAAGTCAGTTATTGCAAAACAATTAGATTGAAATGACTCAGTAGTCCTTTCAGTTGCAGATCTGGACGATTACACGACCACTGTGCCATGGTCACATGTTACCCTTTAGTTTTGCACCAAAGGCTGTGTAATCTCTTGCCTATATCTATATCTTTGGAAAATGAAATTTAATTTCCTTCTAACTACTCAGCAGCAATTTTGTCTTACTAAGTGAAAATTAAAAAGATTAAGGAAAGTTTTGGCAAATAAGAGGATTTGGGAGTATAAGAACTCCAAAATTTCCATGGCATTGGACATGCCACTAGCAACAGAGCTGTTGGTCGTGAGGAGTGTGAGATATTATAGGAGTGGAGTAGCTGAAGGTGTATTAAAGGTGCATTCATTAAAGTGCAAATGATTCAGCTGTTGCTATGGACACAGTGATGGCAAAGGTAATAAGACCTTGAAAATGGTTCACACATTGAAAAAAAAGAAAGCTGGGAGGAAGTTTTTGCTAGGGATGGCTGTTGCTATACTAACTCACTCCTTAAACAGGAAGCATGGGTCTTCACAAAGTACAGATGGTAGCATCTGTAACTTGATAATCTAGAGCTTTTTCTGTGTTGATGGAAATATCTTTGCTCCCTTTAAGCCTCATGCACATCAGGGCACTTTCTTACTCATGAAATGTGTGCAGCACAATCTCGTTTTGCACAATGGAAAAAAACAGCTGGCACCATATCCACTTTCTTCTCTTCTTTCTCTTAGCTTAGACTGAAATGGTTGACCTGTCTTTCAGTACCAATGAAGTAATGCTTCTTATCTCTTGCACTGGATGCAAGAACATGGTCATATTTCTGTTTCTCTTTCACCTGAATGTTATCATCACTAGGCTCCCATCAGAAAATATCTCAAAAGGAAGAAAATTACACTCTAACAGATCCAATGGTCTGTCAACTAAATAATAATCTGGCCAAGTTCTTGGTGCTGCATCAAACAAGAGACAGGAATTAAGCAGGTACAAATGTTTGTTGCAGAGGGGACATTTTCTGCATTTTTCTGCAATAAAACCCTGCCTCCATTTTTTTAAAGTAGAGCTTTAGATCTGCTTCAAGATGTGAAATCTAACACATTCTTGAAAATGTTGCAGTAATTTGGTAAAAAAAATATACCCAGCTGTTTTCTGTACTACTGTTTCTGTAGCAACAGTTTCTAGTCCTTTTTGACCATGTTGTTAGCAGTAAATTCAATACTCCTAAAATTAGTTATATTCACCCAAGTCCATGTCACTGCTGACATATAGAACATTGGCCAGGCTCAATACAAATCCTTTATAGCCAACTATGCCAATTTATTACCATGAATAAATAGCCAAAAGAGTATGTAGCAGAATATAACACACATCTCTAGGAGTTGCCAGAAAAGTTAAAACTTACAGAATTATGTATTTCTCCACTTCCTTCCTGTGGTTGTCACCTTATCCTTAACAGTAAAAGATAGTTCTACTAATATGCACCTGAAAAGTGAGATGCTGTTATACTGTACTCCAATTCCTGAGACGATAGTGCAGAAAGTTTACAAGCTATACATCCTGCATTGCTGAATTTTCATTGGGTTCCAATGCCCCAGCCCTTTTTCCTGTGATACCTGCTAGTATCTACAACAAAAATATTGTAATTAAGCCTAACATTAAACATGCATAAAGCAAGAATAGGTAATGGGGAAAATATATCAATACAGTCAGTAGTGTACAAGTGACAAGTATTGTGGATGTACTGTCAGCTACGAGTAGGGGCGACGGTGTAGGGAATCAAAGTTTAACCTTTTAAGGTAGGGAAACATTCAAAGTTTCCTTACATGCACTTGCACAGCTTGCTCCATACAATGCTTTGGGGCGGCACAACAGCCAACTCTTTTCTGTCTACAGGTTACACAGAAGTTCATGGGGCAAAACTGAAACTAGGTATATGAAAAATGTGGTGGACCTTGGTGACAATTCCTTGGTGGGCATGATGCCACTAAGCAATTATAAAACTAAATTTTGTGGCCAAACATCAGTGTTTAAGTGTAGCCAAAACAAATATGCAATGTTTGATCCAAATGTAAACTGCAACATTTGGCCTCATTTATTAAATTTCTCCAAGACTGGAAAAGACAGACTATCATGGGTAAGCCTGAGTGATCCAGCTAACCTGTAATGGATTTCTTACAAAATGTTTGCTATTAATGTTTTCAATCTTGAACTAGATCAATTCCAGGTTTGCTGAGTTCATTTTATGGTTTATTATGATACACTTCAGCTGGGTTCTCTTTGGGGCTGTGGGTTTCTGTGCTTGGTGCACACACAAAAACTGCTTCAGACACAGTAGCTAGGGGTCAATCATCAGTAGGAGGACCTGTACTGATGCTTTCAAAAGACAGTTTGCAGATCTTTATATGTGACACTGCTACTTTAACACCACCAGATAAGAACTTTAGGATCCATTCCTTACCATGGTTGCCAGAGGAAGAGAAACATTGGATAGAAGACAAAAATCAGGCGAGTATGCAATGCTATAAAGGCAACCATTTGTACTTCAGGTTCTTCAGCTTGAAAGCCTAAAAGGCCAGGGCTGAGATAGGTCTGTGTTATTTCCACAGTTTCATAGTTACATAGTAAGTCCAGATGAAAAAAGACAAAAGTCCATCAAGTTCAACCACTAGGAAAATAAATATATCCCAGATAAAAAACCCTATGGACATAGTTGATCCAGAGGAAGGCAAAAAAACTGGTACCTTTTGCTCCAGCAAGGGAAAAAAATCCTTCCTGATTCCATGAGGCAATCGAATCGTCATTTACCTTGTTTTTTTCATGTGCTGTATGTAAGACTCCAATAGGTCAACAACTACTTTCTGCCTTTTCTCTAGGTGTCATTGATTATCCAAAAACTTTGAATGGGACTATCACTTCTGTGTTGAATAAAAAAGAAATTCATGTATATAGAAATAATGAAGTTCCTTATGGCTGAACTACTATTGAATGCAAGGGGATATGTGGCATTAAAATCTTACATATTTATTAGTTATCTTAATTAAAAGCCATACATGACAATAATAACAACAATCTACAGATTTTCAAATAACATTGGTAGGTTTATATTATAATAAATAATTTTAGGGAAACAAAGTCCCCACAGGGAGATAAAAAATTTGGAGTCAAAATCAAACTTAAAATGACTTACTGAAAGTAGAAAAATGCTTCCCTCCAAGCAAAGAAATTTGTGTATTTTAGGCTTTTTAATTTATTAGAGTCTAGGTCATGAATATTTGTAGTGTCCCTTCTTTGATATAAATCTGTAGCAGTATCTACAGTTTACAAACTAGCTCTCCTGGGCACTGAACAACGGCTCCTATTTGTTGATGGGGGTATATTCACTGGTATTAGTAAAGCTATGTACACACTTCCAATTATTATCGTTGGTAAACGAACGACGAACGATCCTGCATGATATCTGCGGACGATCGTATAGCACCGATCCTGTACATACAGATAATGACACGATCGTTCGCAGATATTGTACACACGATAGATGTGATCGTCTGAACGATACAGGAAGTGACGTGCACCACAGGAAGTGAGCGAACGTTCGTTCACCGCGCATGCTCAGACCATGGACGATCAATGAACGACCGTACACACGATAGATGGTCAACGGTCGTCCAATCCGATCCGCCGGTCCGGTCGTTCATTTCCAACGACTATCCTCGTTCGTCGGCGTCGTTGGTTACTTTTTTTACGAACAATTTTTGCCCAATCGATCGTTCGTTGTTTGTTCGTCGTTCATTTCCAACGATAAAAATTGGAAGTGTGTACGCAGCTTAAGTCATATCATGCTTTTTGATTCGTTTGCTGCCTGAAATTCACAAACATGAGCAGATGTGTTAAACAGACACAGATTTCATTTTCTGGTACAGGCTCCAAAAATTATGGAACGTTTATATGAAAGTAATATTACAGACACAGGTAAATACCTGTTTGCTTACATGTTTACAAATGTATATGTATGTATATGTATATGTATATATGTATATGTTCCTTAAATACAATTAAAAATGTTTCTCTTTTAAAGTACATTGAGAACTTTAAAAAGTACAATCGGAGCATTTTAACTTTAGCCAGATGTATCAGTATAGAGTAACATTTCATAACATCAGACAAACAGCCAGAAAGTGTAATTTCAAGTCAAATGTTTGTATCCAGTTCAAAGACCTGGGTCTGATAATTAAAGCAAACTGCTGCCACTGTTTTTGCCCAGGAAATCTAGATACACAGCAGTTAACCACCATTAGCTGAATGAATACAACAAGTAGTGGTAAAGTGTCTGCGGATAACATTACAGCATCACTTTGTGTTATTACTACACTTGAATGTAGAAGCAGACTAGATTTAATCTTTGGAGGGCATAGACCAACATTTGAGTGCTTTAAACCACTAAAGCCTACTGCAAATTAGTGTCTATGCAGGAGGCAGGTTTACATCAGATAATATATCCATTAGTGTAAGATTGCCGTATGTCCTCAGCAATAGGTGCATTTATCTAATTGAGAAAAGTAGATGAACATACACATGCGGAAATGTACATGCTGGTGGATGTTTCTGCTTCATTTGGAAACGCACGTCCAGTTTTAAAAACATCTGCCATTATATGAAAACATTACAGGTAATTACATGGAAAACTAAAACTTCTGTTACCAGGTATTATCAAATGAGCAAATGTTCAAATCCAATTTTATTCACATGGCTAAAGGAATAGTACAAATGCAAGAGGAAATGATCATTGACAAACACATAATTATCTGTACCCAGTAACACAGCTTTTTAATACCATAATCTTTGGCTCGGTACTTTAAGTTTATGTAAGTGCATTTTTTACAAAAATTATAACGCAGGGTAACTGCCCACCTGCTTGTTCCATTTTCTGTAAAGTTTGCTATTGCTGTGCCATTTATTTTTGATGGAATAGCTTCAGCACCAAGACCCTATTCATAATATGTGTGTAGAAAGAGAAAAACTTTTTTTGTGATGAATAGAGAAGGGTAAGGTAAGGTCCTTTAAGTTTTTTTTTTTTTTGTTTTGCTGCCTGTGTTCCTTTTAGAGAAAAATTCTATTCACTTCTATTCTATTTTTTATAATATATTGGTAACAAAATAATGTTTTTTTACTAAGATCATTCTTTACTAAAATATTTGGCGACATTGCATGAAAAAGCCTAACGTTTATCCAAAGAGTAAACATATTTAGATTGATATTTGAAGTAAAGAAGGGTTAACTCTAGTGTCCGGTGTTTAATTATTGTCATCCCAACTAACAATGATAGGAAATTAAAAAAAAGAACAGATGAAAGAAGATCTTCCTATAGTGACACATGAACCTGTAACATCTGTCTAATAGGGGATATAGCCTTCCTTTAGTAAGTTCTCTTTGGAACCTCAATAGGACACAGGCAGCAAAATTAGAACCTAACAGCAGTTTTAATTGTTATTTATTCTGTGGAAAAATGTTGCCTTCTTTTTCTTAACATACTTTCAGTACTACATCAGTAATTACACCTGTACCAGAAGAAGATGTGTATGGATAGAAACAAATGTCCTATAAATCATTTATCTTTGCGCTAGCATATTTGTGCCTCTTTCTTATTATTATTACACAGCAGTTATATAGTGCTGACATATTACGCAGCACTTTCCAAAATCAAGTCCATATTCATGTTAGTAGCTGTCCCTCAAAGGAGCTCACAATCTAATGTCCCTACCATAGTCATATGTCTTTAATATAGCCTAAGGTCATGTTTTTTGGCAGAAACTAATTAACCTAACTGCATGTTTTTGGAATGTGGGAAAAAATTGGAGGAAACCCATAAGAACACAGGGAGAACCTGCAAACACCATGCAGATAGTGTCCTGGTCGAGATTCGCACCTGAGACCTAATGCTGCAAAGGCAAGAATGCTACTCTCTGAGCCACCATCCTGCTCAGAAAAGTAAAATGATAATGGTAAAGAAAAAGATTACTGTTCTGGCTCCAAGAATGCAGCTGCCTACACTAAGGCCAGAAACATGCATATCAGGGCAGCTGGTTTTATAATGATTGCTTTTATATAAAATTATTAGTTAAGTGAAAAAGTAAGTACATCTCATGGAAATTTTCTCAGCAGATTTGAACAAGCAAGCTCTGTTTTCTCAAACCGTGCCTACAGATGATGATATACAGGTAGTCTCAGGGTTACATATGAGATAGGGACTGTAGGTTTGTTCTTAAGTTGAATTTGTATGTAAGTTGAAACAGGTCCAGATTTTAATAAATACAATTAGGACAGATGTTTGTTTCAACGTATTATTAGGCAGCATGGTGTCAGTTACTGTTTAAAACCACTGTGAGTTAACTCACTGTGAGTTATTCACAAACAAAAAAATTTATGGAGCCTAGACATTCAGTAACTTCTGGAGCAAGTTGGGCTTTGATATGCAAAAAGAAACAACTGCAGAGTTTGTATTGGTTGTTAAAGAGTTACAAGAGTTGCAGAACAGCATGACTTCTTCTGCAAGTCATGCAAACCACAATCCCCCATCAAGCCTCTGTCCTGCACACGAATGAGCAGGGAAGCTCATGTTTCGTATGTTCGCATCTAAAAGTTGTCCACATGTCGAATGTCCTTAACTCTGGGACTACCTTTACTTGAAAAGAAAATCACTCTACAAAATAAAATTAAATAAACATGTTTTATTTCCAATAACCTAAATGATGAAAAATAAATTTGTTCAGGCCCATATTGAATCAAGACTTACTTGTTGCCACAGTTGTGCCTTTCCAGCACTACTCCACTGTCATAAAAATCCTGGGGGCACCTTGCTCTGTTGCAGCAGTCAAACTTGGTAAATGGTTTTGTTTTCTGTAAATAGAAGGAACATTCTCAGTACAACTGTCTTCAGAAGAAAGTTTATAATCCCAGAGGGCCATACCTGAAGTAAAGGGGGGAATTATGTATGTGTGTTCAGTTACATCTTCTGGGATACCAGAGTATTTGGCCTTCACATTTAGCCACAACCCAAGACTAAGTCCTGCAGCACTTAGTAGGCTGTCTGGACAGTTTATCCACAAGTCCATCCCGGTAGAGCTGAAATAGTGAGTCTCAGTCCATGGGTATGATGCCATAGAGTTGTCAGGGAAATTGAATTACAAAAAGCAAAAAACAAGGAATCATAAAACAAACAAGGTAAGCTAAATATAACAAAAGGTAACAATGGTAAGGACTACAAGCTAAAGGCAAATAAACTGGTCATATCACCAGATGATTAGTTTAAACAAAAAATAAAATCCAATGTGATTATATGTGCTTTTATAATGCAAATTATATTTGCATCTATTTTGCTATTTATTTTATGCATTTTTTTAAAAAAAAATCTCTGTTGTGTAGACATTTAAAGCCTACATACTGCTGTTCGGTGCTACTAACTTGCTTGAGATGTAAGCAGTCCCAGCAGACTCAGAGCTAGTACTCAAGTGAGTCAAAAAAGCATTCTACAAGGTACAAAAAAAGGTTATGTATGTAAAAGAAGAGCGGGACAAAGGACCATGGAGAATGCAGGCAGTAATTAGACACATCGACTGGGAAGATGTGAATCAGCAAACCTGGAGTTGGATCTGATTCAAGACTTAAAGCATTTGCTAACTAACTATCCCTTGATAGTCTATCTTCTCCAGCCTTGGAGAGCTTTAATAAGACTGATCCAAAAGAGGGGAGGGCTATAATGGGAAAGGAGGGAGGGGATTGTGCTAAGAAATTGATTGGTCAGATTTTCAAGCAAGTTCAAGGCACATTGCACATGAATAAATAATTTATGTGAAGCAAAAATACCGCAACTAAGCATTTAAAAATTTAGATTTTTCTGTGCATGAACCATTAAAAAAAAAACTTGCCGAAAATCAGCAAACTATAGATTATGCACCAGTCCTCTTTAGAGGCCAGTATAGAATATATGGAAGTACCAGAAAAATCTGGGATACTGGGAGGGAAGATTTGTGGTTAAGAAATTACTTCACATTGTACACGTCATGTAAATGCTTCTATTGCTAGCTCTTTAATTCTCTGTTATTTTTTGTTAATTCCAGGTGGTTAATAAACAGGGAATATGGATTATAACAATATAAAAGTACTTCTGGCCTCCTACAGTCAGCCTCTTTCCATAGCAAAGAAATGTGAAATGGCATAAAGAAATAGAAAAAAGCCAGAGATTACATTGTTGATTCCTGTCTTGAACATTTTTTAAGGGAGTTTCATACTATAACAGCTAGCTCTGCTTTTCATTGCCTGCTAATCCTAGATATTAACATTTTTTTAAAGCTTTAAAGACTTATATTTTTTACAAAGTCAACAGAGTATTGTGATTCTTTGGTAGGTGGGGTCAGTGTTAGCGTTATCTATTGATTTTTTATTTTTATAAATGTCATTCTGAAAAAATTAAATTGTATGTGTTTAAAGGCTATTCTTTTAAATTGTAATCCAACAATCAATGAAAGAATTACATTGGGGCATAAAATGTAAAAAAAAAAAGAGCTCTTGCAAGAACCTGAAAATGAATATAGTAGGCAGATTAGAACATGAACCCTTTATAGAGACAGTTATTTACATGCATATGAACTCTGAAATGCACTATGTAATATTTTGCCACTTTATTAATACATAGTGATATTAGGATTAGTACCAAAAATGTTTGAATGCTGGGTTGAGGTTGTGTAAATCCTGGGTGAGAACATTAATTGACATCTTAAACTTAAATTATTATAAATGCAAAGGTTTACCTATGAAATATTTGCCCTCATAAATAGCCTAGCTTATCTAAAAAATGAATTTTGTTGTATATGGTGTTTCCATTGGAACATTGATTTTCAAATATTATTAGGTTGACAATTGTTACATTGTATTTCTCATCATATTCTACTTTGCTGACTGGTCAACAAGAATTAAAGAGGGTTAATGTACCTTTTGGGGACACAAAGAACAAAAACAGCAGAAGTTCTAATCCTTCTATACTTTGGCCAAATTTAAAAACAGTTTTGGCTATACAGTACATACACATTAGATCAATATTTCCTCCAGAGGTTCCTAGGGACCCTTGAACAATGAGCAACTTGTGCCTGGTTAGTTTATCTGACACCAATGATCATTTGGGCTATCTATAAGGTTGACATTCGTGATCAGCAACCAATATTGTGAGCTGTGAATATAGTAATTAAAGCAGGGATTCCCTGAATTTCAGGTCCAAAGGCCAGGAATTAGTAACCTATTATTTTCAAGGATTTTAACCATGTAATCAAAAACAGGATGCATGAGCCAACATGTCTTGAGGGTTTTACATGTCCCCCCTTATTTTTAGTTGCAGCTGTGTTTTTATTGGAGGGATTACCCCAAAAGGGGGGACAGACAGCACTGTAGTGTCTCCATTCTGTTTAAGACTAAAATGAAAAAGTTTTGGATACTTTTGGGTTTTAAACCATGTAAATAAAAGTTCTAAGCCCCCCTGCACTGTAAAAAAGTATTTGCCACTGCTGCCATCTTCTTGAGAATACAATATGCTTGGCTCATCACTGTGGTTACAATACAAGTCCAAAGTACAGAGTTCAAAATTAAGGAGCTCCTGAAAGAGGATCTCTGACCTGATCTGTGTGCTTGTTTCAAGTCTGGCTAAAAAGAACTGAAATCATTGCAGATGAAAGCAAATATATTACCAGAATTCTCTTCATACAGATTTCCTACAATAATAAAGACTATAGTACTACAAGGCGAAATCACTACAAATAAAGATACTGTACAATCCTGATTTCCAAATATTGCCCACAAAGAGCTTGGCCAGAAAAAAGGTCAGGATTGTCCAGGAACCCCCTTTCTCCGTTGAGACCAGATGATAACTGTTGCCACTTTTTAACAATATTTCATGTGCAGGATGTTGTGTCCCTGCTTCAACTATCCAATGCATGTACTCCTCCTTATCATACTATCACTGAGCCTAGGATTTTTGCGTTTTTGAGTTAAGGACATCCGACATACAGACGACTCCTAGATATGAACAAGGCTTCCCTCCTCACTTGTGTGCAGGACAGAGGCTTAATAGGGGGGCAGTTTGCATGACTTGCAGAACAAATCTTTTGCTAAACACAGCTGAGGGTGTTGTGGGTGAGGGTGGGTGTGGGTGTGCTAAACACAGCTTGTGGGTGATCTTAAGGACTGAAGTTAATGAATGTCTAGGCTCCATTAATGTTTTGGTTTTGTTTGTTTTTTTGCTTTGTTTGTGATTAACTCACAGTGAGGATTTTATACAGTAACTGACACCATGCTGCCTAATAACATGTTGAGACAAACATCTGTCCTAATTTCATTTATTAAAATAATGTGCCTGTTCTGACTTTTACATACTGATTTAACCTAAGAACAAACCTACAGTCCCTATCTCGTATGCAACCCGGGGACTACCTGTAAAAACAAATTTATATATCCTGTAAACACCAAGTAATGTGGTCCTAACAAGTATAATATTTCCTAACAGGGATGAGTAGCTATTTGTTATCAAGGCTAAAGGTCCAGCTAGTTTAGGTAAATAACAGAGGATGGGATGAAAATTTGGTCTGAAAGTGTTTGCAAGTCCATGGTCAGTGATAATCAGAGGTAAATGTCTAACCTAAAATATTGAACACATGTACATACAATTGTCATTATCTAAAATAATGACAAAGCAGATTTATCACTACACGTTTACATTTTCACTATTTTATATCCAGAAAAGGTGTAAATCTGTATATAGTTGCAGACACTGTAAAGGATTATTGCACTATTCACTGTTTGCTGTGTTTTTGAATGCATTCATTTCCAATAAGTGCACTTAACTTATCCATGACTTGTGGCTTTATAGTAGTGTGTGCTGCCAATGCTGGTCTCCCTCCTGTTCCTGTTGGTAGAAACCCTGACATATGACATGATGTCATCCTGTAAACATCAAAAAAACTCTTCAGAAAAAAGGATGTAAAGTTGTCAACTATGATTTCAGTATTTTATCAAAGTGTGTTTAATGACAGAGTAATCAGAAACAAATATGTTAGGCAAACTGAAAACATTAAGGTTGAATCAAACGTTCAATACAATATTAATCCACCATGAAATGGTGTAAACAAAAGAGCTGGAGTGTTATTGGATGGTCTAATCAAGGCTTTTAGTGTTGTGAAAGTTTTTAAACTGTCAGTTATTGAATACATATAGACAACGCCTCCATATAGAATTTATCAGATAAGGTCAAACACCAGTGGGAAGTTTTGAAAAATTAGAATTTCTCCAAATGGGGTAATACCAACTTTTAGGACCAAGGTAGTACTTACTTTTTTAACAGTACAAAATTATGTTTATTGATGTTTTTGTTTATTATGTAATAAAAAAAGAGTTTTTATTTAAGTTTGGAGCCTTTATCCTTAGACATTTTTTAAATAATGATAAAAAAGCTTGTTTATATATGCTGAAAAATAACTTCCAATAGGCTCAATATTTTTATAAGGTATGCATACTTTTTAACATGACTTTATGAGGAACTAAAGTGTAACCGTTAGTGATGAAACCATTTTCTAACTATTACAAAACAGTAATATGCTAGTATTATCAAGTTTAATATTATTTATACCAAGTCTAATAATAAAAGCCATTCATTTCAGTAGGAAAGTATCTTACAAAACTTTGTTCCATGTCACCAAAGTATTTCATAGCAAAACATAACTACTATAAATTTTATAAAACATAAAATATTGATTGATTCTAAATAATTATTTTTTATAAATATATTTATCCCTTGCTGTTTGTCTGAACTAATGATATCAACATTTGTTTGGTTACAATGTTTCAAGGAATTATTTTGCTTATGCTGCCAGATGAATATGCCTAGATAAGGTTTGATAGAGGTCACTGGAAATGTCTTCTGTCTCTTCTAATCATGTGTAATTAGCTTCCATAGTTGTAGTAAATGTGTACTCAAACAGCATGTTATACCAAGGTAATTTGCCCACCTAAAAAAGAAAGAAAGATTAAAATTAACAATGCCATGAGATCTCGACTGAACAGCATGTATGTCACTGTTGTCATGGAGACTGTTTTTACATTGCACAGTTCAACAGGCACTTTTACTGATTATATTTTTCCTGCAGTTTAGCAACATTAACCGACCATAGCAAATTACATTTTGTACTACATATCTTTAAAGACATGAATGGTCACAGAAAGTATGTAATGTCGCAAAAATGATGTGGTCAACAGGCTAAATTGATCTCTACTATATGTTTGTGACAGTTGAACAAAGTTGACTTCCATGAACCAATTCTTTGCAAAAAAGTTGCAAAAAACATTTTTACTGCAAATCATATTTGTTGATAAAACATTTGTAGCACCCACCCCACAGGAGCAGCCCAATTCCAAGTTCTCCCTATAATGTAGTATATAGGTAATCACGGAGGCTCGCACATCTTAAGTCTAGATGTATTTATTGTAACCCAACATGTAAGAGAGAACTTTAGGACAACAAAGTGCCAGGAACAGGAAGTTCAAATCCAGTTACAGTAAATTATGATCAGTACTGAGAGCTAACCTCTAGTATCCTTGCTGGACTTATTCTCCATAATAGGCAGCCAGAGAAGCATGGTTTCCCCATAAAAGTGACTGTGCCCAAAACCTAGCACAAATGTTCCTTCTCGTTTGGATTCTCTCATTTGGGCTAGGTTTCTCTGAGAACCAAGCTCATCCTCCCAGTGATCCATTGTCCTGACATTAGCCTATCCAGGCACGGGAGCCTTCAAGTCTGACCTAGATATTCATGGAGAAAGACTTCCCCACCACCAGTTCCAGCCTTCCACACATTTATCCTGTTTCCATTTTCTGCCTAAATGGGGGCCAAATATCATTATAAGTCAACAGGTAAATGGGCCAGGATAGGGATTGGTTCTTACCGTCACTCCCCTGAAAAAGAAGAAGATAGAAAAATAGTGGTTGAAACTGGAAGGTAATAATAATATGTTGCTACTATACATGTATACATGTCTGGTGTACTGGCATTTAAATGTAGACCACCCCTATACACAGCTGCCATGCCAGCGTCTCCTGAAATACTCCCTACAACTTCATACTTCACCACTAAACTCCCCTACCCTTGTCATCTTTGCAAGAACTTGCAGAGAAAACCAGAGGCAAAGCCTGGACTTTCTGCCCACTTCCATCTCCTCCCATTAACATTTCTTCCTCTACAGTGCGGGGTAAATACAGTATGCATCCTTTATGGCAACATGAATTACGTTGATATTACAAACAGTTCAATGCACTACAGACTCAGTAAAGTAACCTAGATATAGAAAATGACCTTCTTACAAGGATGTGAAATGTACAGAGCCACTGGATTTCCCAAGGTGTATCCTGACTGCATTCTGTCTACCTTCTGTCATACAGCAAATGTTGAGAAAAGGTTAGGAGTATAATGCTAAGAGAGGATGGGTAAGTTTCTTATCGAGTGTATGGTAATGCCACACTGTGTGTACTACAGAGGGAGGGATAGCAAACTGATTCTTATAGAGAAAGAGAAAGCAGGGAGAGCATATATGAAAGAAGAAAGAAGAAGCACACCTAAAATGGGAGGATTAGTAATCAAAGGAATTAAAGGAATAGGAGTTGGAGGGCCCAGTTGATGTATTGCTCAGTCTCCACAGTCCATCAAAAGCTCTTTGTACTAAGAGGAGAGACAATATTAAAACCAACCAGTCCGAGTTAGCTTTGTTAAAAAATTGATATAAAACTAAAAGTGCTATCCATCATATTATTGTCCTGCTTTTCACTGTGCATATGTATTATTCTAAACCTACTGCTATCATTAATCAACGGTTTTAGCCTAACTAATTATTATAGTTCATGAATCTTTGTCTGCATGTGAGATATTGCCTTCTACACTGCGTACATGGTTGTTAGTGGATTCTTAAAAAGTATTTTTCCCAGTCTGAAGACTGGAAATTGAAAAAAAATATTAGCTAATTCAAATGAATTAGCTTCATTCTATCTTTAAACTATTCCCAGGATCCAAGTACTTTCTGCCTATACATATTGTTGCATATCTCTCTTTGTCCTGTTTGAACAGCTGCTCACAACATGCTAGCAAAATTGACATTTGTAATACAAAATGTCAGAATACTAAGGATGTTTAATTGAATACATTTACTGTATGTACAAAGACATATACAGACACATAACACATATAATAAAATATAGCCTTTGACCTGGCCTCTCTAGATTCACTGATAATATACTTTTGGAGGGCCCATCAAATGTCACACTTTCTTTATTCTCTACGTCCAAGCCATAGTTTTACTTGCTCATTAACTTTAGTTGAAACATTATGCCAGGGGCCTACTAAGCATACAGTATACTGTCAATTTTATACTCCTAGTTATATCTTATTATTTTACTTCCTGAATTACTTCCTTTTAACACACTGGGAGGGAGAGCTAAGAGTTACCTTTACCCCACCTAGAGGATTGTTATCCTTGTCTGCCAACAAAAGGGATCAAGCCTAAATATGATATATTATCAAGGCAATACAGAACACACAACAACTGTTTCTGGATGCTCCTAGCCACGTTTGGGGATGTCACAAGACAGAGGGTGCCATGCTACATCTTTTGGTCCTGCCCTGTTATACAACCTTTCTGGGTGGCAGTGAGGGACATTGTCCAGAAATTTACTCTTATTCCATTCCTGATGACCTTACCATTTTTCTCCTACACCACAGCTCACTCTCCCTCAAATTTTCAGTCCAACATTTAGTAACTGCAACTGAGGCTTGT
The DNA here is from genome assembly GCF_032062135.1 of Pyxicephalus adspersus. Taxonomy (NCBI): domain Eukaryota; kingdom Metazoa; phylum Chordata; class Amphibia; order Anura; family Pyxicephalidae; genus Pyxicephalus; species Pyxicephalus adspersus. The sequence continues at coordinate 28,962,531 of NC_092860.1, forward strand.
ATCAGTATCAGGCCTATTGTTCTGTTGTGTCAATGGGATTATGCTCATGGAAGAGCTAGCTGCTAGCATTCCTGCTCCTGGTGAACAGTTCTGGGTTATCTAGTTTTATTTAAACAATTCTTGTATTCTTCTGACTACAGGAGTTACATTTACCATGCTTAAACCTCTTTGAGAGACTTTCTTACTCTTTTTACTTCTTTTGTTCTTCTTACTCTTGTATTTTCTGTATCGCTTTAATGGTCCAGTTTTATCATGATCCTTAATATCTCTTTTATCTTTTTGTTTTCAATGCCTGTATTTTCTAAATTATCAAATAAATATAGAATTTTAGAGAGAGAAAAAATTTACCATAGCTTGGCATTGTTTTTATGGAGTTTAGGTTTAAATGTGGCCTTATGTTTAATATGCCCTTCCATTCTGGGCATATTCTCTGGATTTCCAGGCTGCAAACATATTGTCCCATGTTGCCCTAATTGTAGTTTGTTGTGTCCAGAATCATGCAGGTAAATACTAAATACTTCTTGGTTTTTATTACTATGGAAGGGATGTTTTACAATTCATTCTGATATATTCTAAGACCAATTAAAACATTTTAGTTTAATTTTTATTATTTAAATCTAGCCATGCATTGGTTGATGGTTGTATGACAATGTAAGCAATTAATGTGACCAGGTACACAACTAATACATACATTCAACATTCAGCAGGGAGTTCTCCCTAAAAACTACCAGCCCATAGGAAAACCCTCCACTGTTTACAACTGGCAGAGTTGTATTTTTTATAAACACCATGCAGCCCCACCATTGCCCAGTAGTTGTTAAGGAGGAGTTTATTCAGTCCCAGCACCCACAAGGGAAGCTGTGATTGCTGTCAGATGGGCCAAGATGATCAGGCAAGTAAAAATACTTAATGCAGAATGAACTTTGCCTGTAATACAGACCTACCTGATGCCAAATTTCAGGTGGAATTTTATTCCACTTTAGCCACTGATTTGCCTTTAGCTTATAAAATGTGGAAGTGATAGTTCACATGATTTATCAGACGAAAGGTTATTTTTAACTATATGTGGCAAAGAAGTCTATAGACATAGACTGCTCGGGCCTGGCTATCAGTAAGAATATGTGAAAACTGAATCAGAGAAGCAGAGAAGCATCTGGAATGAGGTCAAAGGGGGTCTTTGGTTCAGCACTTTTCAATGTTAAAAATATATTCAGGATAGTTTGAAAGACCCACATCAGCTAATTGAAATCTTTCCCAAATATTACCTACAGCCTTTATTATATTACCAAATTGTGTGCTGCAATAGGCCAAAGTGACATATCAGAAACTACTGAGATAACATGCAACCGATATATTTTTTATAAAGAAAATAGGAATGAGCAAAGATTTATATCAGCAAACAACTCAGTTACTACACTTTGCACATCATTACTGCTCCTGGCATTTCCTTCCTAATAAACCCAAGGAGTGAAAACCTAATACTAAAATACCCATGCGAATTAAATAGGCAATTAACAAAATAAAGCTTAACGATGAACATAGCCCTTATAATATTGAAATTGTAAAATTCCAACTCTGCCAACCGTGTAGAATATGTAAGAAAACAGAATATTTTGGATTGTGTTGTAATTGCTAATGTGTGACAACCTAGTGATTTCTTTTTGATTGATGTTTTCTCCCATGCCAAAAAGTTTTGTAAAATATATATAAAAAAAATTTCAAGCAATTTATTCCTAGCCCCATGTATTCCTCAACACATCAATATTCACATTGGGAAAGGAAGAGGCACAATTTTAAAAAGATTTTCTTTATTTCACAGTGCTGTGAAGAAACTAAACTTGCTTATAGGATATGTTGGTGCTATAAAAATCCTGTTTATTAATATTATTTAAAATAATAATAATATAGGAAGAAGGAATGCAAAGACACTTCTTTAGTTAGCTGTTATTCCTTATTTATAGCCTTGACCTAGCAGTATTGCTTTGATTTACCAATTGCTAACAGGGTTTAACTGACTGAACAATTAATTAGGGCTGTTTCTCTTTGTATTTAGTGTGTGTACTTTGTGTTTTGCCTAAATTTGCTCAAAATTAAATACTTAACATTAAACATATTTAATTTATCAAAGATAAAATCTATGTACATGGAACAAAAACAGTGGAAAAAAAGTAATTTGCTGATTTTTTTCCCCTTGTGTCTTTGTATAATATAAATAGGATGAGTCCAGGGTCTTTTGGTATGTTTCCTCTCTTGCCAGTTCTGCCAGCCAGCTACATATATAAAGTTAATTTGTACAAAATGGATACACACTCCTAAACTAATGGCTTCTACATGACATGTCTAAGACATCCACAACAATGACATTAAAAGCTAGGTGTTGAAGGTGGAATAAATTAAGGAATAATGGTGGCTATGTCATAAAGTCTATTTTTTCCTGTACTGTATGCCAGCCATTCTGTCACAATTTATACTTTAGAATTTTTTTTAATTTCCTTGACATAAATTTCTGACAGATTCTGATTCACACATAGCAAACTGAATATTTTTCTTTGTCTCACATTACTACATTTAATGACAAATAGTGTTTCCATATCATCTCTAGTCACACACATTACTGTGATTGTCTGAAAATAATTCTTTGAAATCTGTTCACCATTTTAGTTTTGTACTATAATTTTAGAAATCACTGCAGTCAATCAAGTGCATTAAAGTAACAGAGGTTGCTATGGTATTCTACCAAGCAATTGGCAACAAACATTTTAGAAGAATGGCATTAAAGAATGTTAGCTACTTTCAATACAATTTTTTTTCCTAAGTTATTGGAATGATTTTGTTATTCAAAATATATATAAAACTATAACTAAACTCACAGAATGTATAGTTTTGTAAATCTCTGTAAGTATTAGAGGATTGTTTTTTATCCCATTGCCCTATTTTACCGTTGGATAGGACAGATGCACGTGCAGCCAGGAGCCATTTTGTTTTAAATATGTATAACTTGGATAAATAACTCAGAGCACATGATAATATTTACTAAGTATACTTGGCTGGAGCTGGGTAATTTCATCTTTACCCCAGATATAGACCATGCCTTCCCATTCTCAGTTCTCTTCTCAGTGGTGCAGCCACTGAGCTAATTAGGCTGCACCACCTCAGCACACCTAACCTATGAGAGTGTTAATGTACTATAGCAGTTGAGGGTGTACTCTTAATTTGTTAAATTATTTAAACAACAAACGTGTTATGAAGACACAGAATTCATGGATTCCATTTAGCTCCCCTATGTGTTACCAAATGTTGCTAATTGCCTCTACTAGAATAAAGCTGCGTACACACTTCCAATTTTTATCGTTGGAAATGAACGACGAACGATCGATTGGGCAAAAATAGTTTGTAAAAAAAGTAACCAACGACGCCGACGAACGAGGATAGTCGTTGGAAACGAACGACCGGACCGGCGGATCGGATTGGACGACGATCGTTGACCATCTATCGTGTGTACGGTCGTTCAATGAGCGTCCATGGTCTGAGCATGCGCGGTGAACGAACGTTCGCTCACTTCCTGTGGTGCACGTCACTTCCTGTATCGTTCAAACAATCGCATCTATCGTGTGTACAATATCTGCGAACGATCGTGTCGTTATCTGTATGTACAGGATCGGTGCTTTACGATCGTTCGCAGATATCGTGCAGGATCGTTCGTCGTTCGTTTACCAACGATAATAATTGGAAGTGTGTACGTAGCTTTAGTACCATTAAACAAATGGAATGACAATCTAATAATTAGGCTATTTTAGGGTAATATTTTAATTGCATAGTAAAAAAAAGGAGTTTAGGAAAAGTCCTAATCAACAAAGTGTGTAACAGGCTCAATAAGTAAAGAAGAAGGAAGAAGAGGAATGGTAGTGACCTGGGCAGCAAGGGCAACAACCACCCTCCAGTAAGATTTAATCACAGGACAGGACCAACAATTAGGACAAGAAAAGCAGCTTTAAGCTAAGTACATTACCGGCAGGATAATGAAATAAATTGACAAATACTAGCTGGGTGGTTGGGTACATTTTAAAAATGTGTTACCCCATATATTAGCTGTAGATCCTGCCATGAGGTCCCTGGAAAGTCTCTTCCTGGTATAGCAGGACAATGCTTAGGCTCCCAATTGTGTTCCTGTGTTGTCACTCAGACTTCTAAAGGAGACTACAAGAGTTCATTTCCACTACTGAATGCTGCTATGGTCACTGCTATCACAGGACAAATGCCCTAAAAATTGTACTGTCAATGTTGTACATGCGTATAGGCAGGAAGCGGATCAATAAATGCTGCAGAATATCAGAGGATGATAACAAGGAAAACAAATACGTTATTTAATATAAGGGCAATTGTTTATATGCTTTTACAAGCTATAGAGTCTTTTGTTTGAATGGCAAACCTGCCCAAGCCTGTGAGCTACTATTTCAGCAATAAATATTCATATCATTCACCACTATTATTAAAGCAGGGATTTCCTATTATCACAATTTTTCTTCCTTTCTCTGTTATACCTAAACCTTTATTTATCACATCCAAAAATAACTTGATAAATGTGGCATTATAAGAGCAGTGAACATTCTTCTGAAAATGGCAGTCAGTAAAAGTGGCAATGATCTCCGACTGCCACTATTATTAGGTAATTTGGTAGCTGCAGGATTGTACCCTGTAGGTCAGAAGAAAATGCGTTGTTTTGCAGGAATTTCTATCTTCCATGGTATTCTTCAATGAATCTTTAGTAGTGTGGGTCACATTGACAACCTGCCTCTAGGGATAAAGTGGAGCTACAAAAAGGAAGACACAATCCCTAATATACTTTTGTACATTATTCTTCAATAAATATATAGTAGTGTGGACCAATTAAACAACTTGACTTTAAGGAAAAAAGTGGGGCTAGGAAGAGGAGGACTCATATAATTCTCTATAACTACCATTAACTATGTGTGAAGAACAGCCTATAATTTGATGCTGCAATTTTGATGGCCTTGACACTGCTGTACAGCAAAACATAATTGTTGCAGAATCATTCATGTGTCCTAAAATGCACTTAGTAGGTCTGGAAATGTATAATAATGTTATATGTATCGGGCTGCTTGTAATTTGTTATTAGTGAATAGAAATTCAACCAGTTTCTCAAAAATGAGATTTGTGATTTGCTTTACCAATGATCCGAATTCACTCTGCCAAGCAGCTAAAGAAAAAACAGCCAGTTTATTTAGCCCCAAAGAAAAAAATCTGCGTATGAAGGGAAGCCAAGATCTCACTACAAGTAAAATAAAGGGGTAAAAGATGGGGCATGGATCTTCCCACCAGTCATGCCACAAATTTCAGTTGTTTTATTATTCTGTAAACCAAAGCAACCTGAGTTTTTTTCTGGGTGTAGAATGACAAAATTTCCTTTATTTCTTTTCTGTTAAAAAAATTTTTACCAGCAGGACCATACTAAGTTAATATTCATGTTAATAGCTTGCTTCCTAAATAGTTGCAGACAGAATGTACCTGGCATTAAATTAACAAGCACTATTTACATTTGCAAACATTTATCAAGATGTTTCTGTCACATTATTAGTTAACAATTCAAATAATGGTTTTATGGGGTTAAATCATTCTGTGAGCATTATTGTTTTTTTTAATGCCATTTAATGCCATTACATGTAACAAAGAAAATACACAGTTAAGGTCATACTTACCTAAAAAAGCATCTGAGAAATAAACAAATAAAATAAAACAATTGGATGAGAATCGGTATTCGTGGAGCAAATTAAAGTTGATTCATACAATTTAAGACTACACCCACGCCACGCTGGGCCTCCCTTGTTTTTCGATCTCTGAGACAGTTTGTGACTTTAGTGCAATATAAAGGCGAAAATTGTCATTCAGAATATCAGAATTTATTAGAATAATACTTTTGTTTTGGCATTAATAAAACATAAAAAATGCAAATAATGTCCAAATTTTTCTCTGGACCACCAAAATGGACCACTGAGTTAACTATAACTTTGGATGGCTAAAGATATCCCTTTGTTTAAAAGTATATATATTGTCTTGTCTACGAGCCTTTAAACAAAGCTGACCAATATTTAGAAAAAAAGTCTTGTCTGAGATATTTGAACGCGTTAGTTACTTTATATTTATACATATATATATATATATATATATATATATATATATATATATGGGAACTCCCCCCAATTTGACTGAATTCGGATGAGTCAACCTGATCTGACAATCCTTTCTCTTTTATGACTTGAACATTTGAACCGTTAGGAACCTTATTTTTTAGGGATTAATAGAAAGATTGTGTGGCATGTACTAAACAATGGATGTACATGCCAGATAAAAAAAATTTGGGTCTTATAATTTAGAAATGCACAGTCATATATTTTATGAACGGCCAGCTCACTCATGCACTGGCGTTTTCTGTTTGCCATAATGTTTGACTGGTATATAATTTAGGCAATCTAAATGTATGTTCTTTTTTAAACCCGAGGAGGTGAGGGTCACATAAAGAACACCACATTGTCATTAATATGTAAACCATAGGTCACCATGATGTTCCATAGCAAAGAAGCAAAAATCAGCCGTGCGGATAACTTTATTTGTATTAAATACATTAAAAGTAAACAATGGCTGATTGTTTTTACCCTACTCTTTTCTCAGCTTAAACATGTATAGGCCTAAGTAGCCTCAGGTGGCAACACTGACAAAGATAATAAGCTCTGTTGATTCTGCAAAATGGGGAATATAAAGCTGATGATTTATTCATGAAGCGATCATACACAAAACAGCAGGAGCAGTTTGTCTAAAGTGCTGCTAACCATTCGGAGACAAATGTTGCACACCAAGCAACTATATTTAACAATTGAGCAAATTATGGCTGTTAGAAAGGATAAAATATAAATAATTCTATGGGACTGATGCTAGGCATCAAGGGGTTTTTGGTTATGTAATAACATATATTTCTCCTCACACAGCTGTTAAGTAGCTGATAAACAAATAATGCTTACATAATTTTATCTATCCACACTGTTTGAGATATTTTAATTGAATTCATAGAACTTTCGACCATGCATTGTGTTAAACCCCTTCTAGCCCAGAGAAGATCACCTCTTCTGGACAGTACAGTTTAATTTTTCAGTTTTCCTGTTTCAACATTTTCATTTATGTAAATATGTAAATTGCAATATGTAAATAACTGATCTGTTAGTGTAGGTACATTTTTCCATGCAAACACATTTTCCCATTGTGGTGTAAGCTTCAACCCAGGTAGTAGTCATTAAGAGAAAATCTCGTGCCACTAATGGACTAAAAATCTGTTTCATTATAAGTCTTTAAGTCTGAAGTTCTGTGCAGTGATGTCATTGACTTTATGAAATAAACATTACATTTAACATCAAACAATTTATCTGACACATATCAACCTGGCTATACAGCTATGACTCTACTGATGATATTTAGGCAGCATGGTCTTGATTCTGGTTGCATGACATTAAAGTAGATCTAAACTTTAAAATATATTTAATTTCCTTAATCAATAAAAGCTATCAGCAATTGACATAGTATTTCCTTAATAAAACACTGTTTTTACTGTAATATGTTTTTGTTTTTTGTTTATATTTCATTGCTTTCATTGCACATCTCCTTCAGATGCATATCATTACTTTAGACAGGTTTTCTGTTGTGGTAATGATTGAGCATGTTGCTTAAATAAATATTACATTTAACATCAAACAATTTATCTGACACATATCAACCTGGCTATACAGCTATGACTCTACTGATGATATTTAGGCAGCATGGTCTTGATTCTGGTTGCACGACATTAAAGTAGATCTAAACTTTAAAATATATTTAATTTCCTTAATCAATAAAAGCTATCAGCAATTGTGTGTACATTCACCTAATTGTTGTCTCCTCCATATAAGCAAATAACTGGGTGACAATGGACCTGATTTATTAATGCTCTCAAAGACTAGATAGGATAGACTATTATAGGAAAACCTGGGTTCCAACAAACCTGAAATTGGATTTCTTAAAATCATTTTCTATTCTTTAGTAAATGTTTTCTATCAAGAACCAGATCCATCCCAGGTTCATCCATGTTAGCTGTCTTCTCCAGCCTTGGGGAGTTTTGATAAATTGGGCCCAAGAGCATAATAAAAAGAAAGTTAGGAAGAAGGTAGCAAAGAAGCAGCATCATACTGGCAAAAGGAGGTGCTCATAAAAAAAAAACTAACTCAATTCTAAGATAAAAATGTGGAATTTGTATTTTTAAGTCTGCCATACTATGCCTGTCATTGACAAGTATAGTCTGGCTCAGTCAATCAGGAAGCTAGATGATGATAGCTATCATTTTCTGTGGACCCACTATGTCTGTCTGTGACAGGTATAGTAGTGCCACTTGCTCAAATTCCAAGTTTCTATCCCTGGACTGAATCAACTGTGTTTGGAACTATTCAACCACTACTACTGATGAGCTCTCCTCTATACTGTCTTTTCCTATCAACTGGTTCCTTGTAAAACTCCAGACACGCAGTCCTAGCTGAGCTCTAGTGCTGCATCTCCTTGTCCCAGTACTTACATTCATTGTATTCAGAAATAAATGTTTTAATTGGTAATTTCTATTTATATATTTAAGTACTGATCAATCAGCCCCTTGATCTAGTTTAAATTTGAGCTACGGTCAGTTCAAGGTTAATAAATTATAAAATCTCAGAAACAGCAACCAGACCTCAAGGTTCATTTGTAAGCATGTTTGCTGATGACCCTGCAACGTCAATTTTTCCATTTCACTAGGTAGTGTCAAAGTCTATGCAGCAAATAAACTGTGCTTGATGCATAATTACTTCATAGAGATTTTGAAGGCAACTGGCAGAAAGGTCATGCAACAGAGAATATTTAGTGAAACATAATAGGGTTGTTTCAGAAACAAGTTTAGTATTTTAGTAAGAGTACAGAGAAAGTGAGATCATTCATCAGAATTTAATCCAATTTTTGCAGTTAAACTGCTACCCAGATTCAACTTGGGTGAAAGTATGCGGTATGGTTGTAAGCATATGTTATTGGAAAATTAATTTAAACTAAATGCAAGGTGATAAATAAAAATGATATATGACATGAGATATTATAGAGCAAGGCAGCCTGTTTTTGTTTAGTCTAGGAAATAAGCCGTTAGCTTCTATGAATTAATTACAACTAAAGGATGGCTGAGTGAATTTGAACACGCTTACACATTTGTCACACATGTCAGAAATCAGTTTTTATTACAGAAAGGAGTAATTTAAAAAGAAATCTTGCCAATCTTTACCAAAAAGTGTGACTACATGCAACCTGATTGCAGCTTACTTGTTTCCATTTCTAAAAATAAGCAGAGAAAATACAAAATCAAAACTTTAAAACTTTTCTTGTCCAAAGTTTTACAATGGACCCTTAGTGATCACTTCATTCTGACAGCTTTGCTCATGTGTTAACATAAAGACCAATGATCTCTATTGTAACTACAAGTTTCAGTATTATTGGACAGATAACAAAATAAACACTGCACTAAAGAAAAAAATGACAGTTCTATTTTTATTTCCTATTTTTTGAGATTTGAAACTGTAATACAGAAACATTTAATACAGATAGTTATATTAAACAGTTAAACATTTTTCACCCATTCACTCACTATACTCAGGATACAAATTAGTGGGCAACTACTAGAGCATATTGTCATGTAAAATTATTTAAACTTTAAATAGTTTCTATAAGTTAAGTCTCAGCCAAGGGCAACAATATTTTTAAAACTGCATTGCACAGTAAGAATATTTAGCAAAGAAGAGTCAGTCATAAAATCAGAAATCACCGTCATTGTCATTCTTCTTAGAAATTGCAGTAATAGAAAGAAAACTAGAGAAAAAAGTAACTAACATTATGGCTTCCAATACAATTTTCCCTCTTGATTCAAAGTATTTTTAGAGAGTACTGTATCCCAATACAGCTGATCTTGGTGGATCCATGAATGATAGCAGGTAAACAACCACAATAGAAATGAAGGGAGGAGAGCCCATCGGGTTGCCACTGACTCTCTCCCCCTCCCTCTCCATAGAACAGAACGTACAGCGCTTGCTCATTCAGTCATTGGTCGCTAAAAATGATCCTGAAAGTTCTTTTCCAACGACAATAATTGAGCGTGTGTAAGTTACAGATTGCCAGTCCAGGCTTGCTGGTACTCTGAAATTTGACTAGTGCTTTCGTATCTCATATCTCTAATGATAAATAAAGATGTTGTTTATAGGCCCTCCAGTAATTAAACAGTTGAAAGCCACTCCATTACCATTTAAAATCTGTGTAACTAGAAGCTTTTATCTATAATGCAATTTATTTTTAAAAATTACAGCCATGACCTCTACAAGATTTTCTTTCTCACAAACAAGTTACTGATTGCAAAACAGAACATAAAAGTCATTATTCTTAAGTTTCTAATTTTAAGTAAAAAAATGTTTGCTTTGAATTAAACAATAGAAAACTGTGCCTAATGAGATAGTCCACTGAGAATATGGTAGTGTGTTGTTTTCCTAAATGTATATATTAGGAACAGACCACAAGCAAACAACCCACTTTGCAGGAATCATCCGAATTATGCAAATATAATTTGTAACAATAATTTGGCCCTGAAAATGTGATCCATTTGGGTATGAAAAGAGAATCCGTGACATGAATATTTTTGCGTCTGTTTATCACATTTAAAATAAATATTTAGCAGTTGATAGTAGAACACATGCTCTCTGCATTGCCATCCATCAAAGGGTACTTTAAAATAATTATTTAGGGTTTAAATGATTTTTACCATAGGGGGCAGAAATTTAACTCCACAGAAAACTGTGTTCATAAAAGAATAATTATATGTGCTATTTGCAAGTACCGCTGGTAGAAGTGTTAATGAAGACAAATTAGGGGCATAAGTGCCACTCTGCACTAAGTTAATTTTAATAAAAAGCATAAAAGTGATCAGAAAATACTTTTCAGACAGTACAAAATACTACATTCATTAATACTCAAAAGAGGTTTTAATAGGTCACATTTAAGTAAATCCTAATGGGTTAGTATTGAAGTTGCATAGTCCTTTCTAGATCTCTTAGTAAAGTGTTATGTATATTACAAGATTCATTAAAAGGATTATATATTGGGCTGATGCAGTTTTAATTCAAGTCATAATTTCAACTTGCTATAATAAATTCTTAAAGGAAAACACTTTTTTGTACAAAAGATGATTTAAAAAATATAAATGCAGCATAAACTCCAAAATAGATTATAGCAACCCAGCCTATTCTGTCAATGCTGGGAATACCATTACCATATAATTTTAATCCGTTAAAAATTAGAATAAAAAAGAATCTCTAAAACTTTCACAAATATTACATTTTACATTTTTGCAAATATAGAATATTTTTTACCAAAGAAAACTAAAAAAAGATCTAATTTCTTTATGTGATTGGTTTACTGCTTTTTTATCATAGCATGCACATAACTTAAGATTTTTTTTTAATCATTTATGATGAGATACATGAAGGAAAAGACTGTCATTACTATGGGAAGCTGCATGGTAAGATCTAAAAATTTTCTAAAAAATTTCACAAATGGTAAGGTTAGAATAAGCAGTAAAAGTATCACAAAGGTTTTTAGTGCTCCCTAGTTACCATTCTTATCTTGCCAAATTTAAGCTCTGCAAATAAAACATTTATGGCATTTTATTGAGCAGTAGATAAATTGCCAAAAAGACTACAATATGCACTGCATCTTTTTAAAAAATTTCACTGCAACTATTTTCTTCATTTTTAACGGATCTGTGTTAAAGAACATGTAAACCGTGACCTGATCTCGTTTGTTTGAGATGTATGTATCACAACTACACATTTAAAATAATTTGTTTTATACTTTTTTTATAATTTGTTAGACTGCTGGATATCTTGTGCAGCCCATTTGCAGCCAGTTCCTGTCCGCATGGCGATGGGTTTAATCATAGTGACAATAGTGCTACATGCTTGCATACTGTGTATTAAAATAAAAAAACTTGTCATCTACCCAAGCCCACATGACAGTCACAACTTAGGAGCACACCTGGGCAATAGAGAATTGTTACATTTTAAAGATAAAAAAGTGTAAGATTGTGACTTGTGATTGTATTTACATAAATTTTATTAGAAAATACAAATGCTGCTGCTGCTGTTGTCACATATCTTCTGAAAATACCATTTGACCATTGGGTGGTTGTTTCTAACTTTAGTACTTTCACTGACATTCACTAAATTAGAATAAACATGCAGATTAGAAAAAGTGAAGTCAGAACTCCAGATCTGCATACTTATTCCAGTCCAGTGTCTAAAAGTAAAGACAGTCAGAAACCAAATCGATTGGTTAAAGCGGAACTAAACGGAAAATGAAAAAAAAAAATCACACTTATCTTTAATTCTGTAGATCCCTCAATCCAGCTGGAGAAGTCCTAGATTAAGTCCCACGTCATCCTGGAACTCTTCAACATCAGCGGCGCCATCTTCATCTGTCTTCCTCCATGTTCTGGATATGTCACCTGATTTTGCACTGTGTGCAAGATTGGGTGATGTAGCCTGCTGCAAAGGAGAAAAAAAATTGGGCATGTGTGAGATCGGCATTTCTTTCCCCTCAATGCAGGAAAATGCCCCAGCAGAGTGGAGCCTCCTGGGTTGCGTGATGTAGGTATCCCAGGAGGCCCTCCCCTTTTATGTAAAGTAAAAAGTTTGGTGATAGGTCCGATTAAACCTATTCAGAAGAGGTCAGCAATTACAGCTTCCATATTTATAACTGTAGGTAGCTTTAAGGTAATAGAAAATATTATATATAAGACTACAAGATGTGAATGCAATTTGTAAATTACACTTACCTCTGTTCCATTCCACCAAGGCAATACTGTCAGCTGCAATTACTCACTGCAATGGCATTCCCATAAAATTATTTTACGGCAGTTAATTTCATTCAAATATCAGGGATCAGAAGCACAATGCACAAAAAGTACATAGTTAGACGTATTGCCACACTGGAATCTCGATAAAGACAGCATAGTGGTCAAAGCAGGTGTATATAACACACTATTCTTATCACCAGCAGTCTACTAACAATATTTGGAACAAGAGCGGTTTGGATTCTTTATATGGAATTTATTGCTATTACCCATTTGACAATAGCCTACATAACATAAAATATGGGTACATTTTCCGCACAACAATAAAAATGTTGCTCTTTCTAGGAAGGGTGCCTGAAGTTCAAAGTGTAAACTGGCCAGGAAGTAGTGTTGTATATATTTACATGCTTGCAAAAATCTTTGGGTTAAAAAGATAAAAATACCAACTAACAATAAAATACTAGAGCAAAATAAAAAAAACTGTGCAGCAAAGGTTGGTTAAAATTATTTACCAAAAGAGGAAAATATAATTTACATTTGTGGTCTTAACTCAGTAAAACAGTGTATAGCTTGTTTCATGTGAATTTAGTTTCAACGTGTTTAGAGAAGAAAAACAATAAGTAACCTTAAAACCCTAATTGAAAAAGCCAGGGAAATAGGCACATGTAGACATACAGTGAAGATACAAATGTATTAGCTACCTCTGCCTTGATTTAATTTACGTGAATGCTAGCGTTCAAGTGTGCCCATCTGCAGTTCAATTTGGTGTGTTCTGACCATCATAACAATTCTAGGAAGACTCAACTATAAGCAAAATGACATTCACTCAAGAACATTTTCTAGGAAAATAGTAATATTGGTGCCCTCTCAGAAACAAAAAGCAGAAATCAAATGTTGGTCAATAAGTATGAAAATACATTTCACTTAAAAAGTTTTGCATTAAACAAAAAGCTTTCATTAACGAATAATCAATTTAGGTGATTTCCTTGTTTCTAAAAAATGTAATATATTTGAGATTTGGTTTTATATAAAAAAAAAATCTGTTCTAGCGTTCATTAGCATTTATTTAATAAATAATAACTTTATAATCGGAATAGAGTTTAATTTATTTCAGGCCATTGGTTAGTTTTAAAGCAAACACTGGTATTTTCTTTGTTGAGATAATCTACACGTTTTTTCTTGTAGATATTTACTAGGAAAATATAATTAAAAACAATATTGTCAAGCTCCATATCAAGGATTATAAGTTTTTTCCGAATAATTTATCAATTTGTTTAAAATTCTCTTTTCACCTATTGTTTTGACTTACTGTCATTATGTAGTATTGAGTGTATTTAATGAAAAAAAAGAATGATTGTAGCATCAGGCTGCAACATACCAACATTGAAAAAAGTGCTGTAGCCACTGTATATTATATAATATTGCTTTAGGTGTGTTTGTGCTTTTTTATAACAAGATCCAGCAACACAATTTCACTTTTGGGTCTTTACAGACTTCTGGCAAGAAGGATGAACCCTCTAAAGGGCATCCATTTATGCATTTGGATTGTCTCCCATTGTCTCTCTATGCTTACTCACAAGAGCCTGTGGATCCCAGTGATGTTAGTGAGGTAGTGAAATCATGGCAAATTGCTTTTCTTCAGTTTTGTGCCCCTATAGGTAAAATGAGTTGCCATCCGAAAGATGTATGATGCAGCTCCAGTATTACCTGACAATTTGCTTTGCAATGATATTCGGTATCATCTTCTTTATCTGAAAAATGTTCCTTACTCAAGTTTTTCTGATCTTTTTTTATTAAATTGTAAAGCAAAAGTATATTTTAATTTTAAAACAAATTAACGTTTCATGTGTAAAGTTTCAATTATGAGAAAAAGATAAGTAAACTAGATAGGTTACAGCAATAGCTAACAATGTTATTTGACATATTTCCTTATTTCTATGTACTTATAATCACTTTCATCACACACTCAAAACACAAAAAGGCAAAAAACAATCTTGTTGAAGGATACTGGGCAGGGTCATGCAGCGGACATGTTTTTGAGCCCAAATTTCATGAAGTGGTTTCAAATAGTTACTAATGATATGACAAGATTACTCCCCCATACAGTTGAAAAACTAATATAAATTATCACCTTTCCCAAATCAACCATAACATTGTTTTGTAGCAGTTTTCCTGGTAGGTATATTTATTCCTAACATCCTTTTTTGCTGACATTGGGTGTGATTTATTAAAGCTCTCCAAGACTGGAGAGGATGCACTTTTATCAGTGAACCTGGGTGATCCAGCAAACCTGGAATGGGTCTCTTTTAGGATTGAAAACATTTGTTAAGAAATAGCAAATGACTTTTAAGAAATTAATTCAAGGTTGGCTGGGATCACCCAGCTTCACCACTGAAAGTGTATCCTCTCCAGTTTTACATAGCTTAAAAAAATCAGGCCCATTGCTGCCAGTGAGACCGAATATAAAGCAATTTGTTTTGTGATCTGTGCATGATGAAATTTAATGATCTTACAGTTAAAGTGGAACAATCTCCAATATTTTTACTTTATATAAAAAGGGTAGATAACCACTCTATAAAAAGTAAAAATGTGCTTGTTATAGAAAAAGAAAAAGGATGGACGAAGGTGGCAGCACCTGGTGCTTCCTCCGACGAAGGAGGATTCCTGGCACGGGACCTAATCCAGGAAAGCTCTGGAAGGATCGAGGGATCTGCGGAAGTAAGATTGGTGGTGCGGGGTGATAATGAGTGTTTTTTTGCATGAGAACATGCGCCCTGTTAAGGCAACCCACTAAAAATGAATTCATTTAATTGAAATGAAATGATTTGATGAAATGATTTTTATGACACACAGTTGTGTGTCACTATTTGTAGTTTGCATCACACAGGCATTGATTGAGCTGTATTGCTTTAGAATAAATGCACATTTATTGATGTGAATTGAGGCAACCCATGTGTTACAACAATGTACATCAACAGGAGGGGATGGATCTTTCCACAGATAAAAGCTTATACCATGCCCTTTTCTATTCTCAATCAGTTACATTTCTTTTCGCCTATCTCACTGTAAAAAGGCTACAGTTTGATCTTTTGTGCTTTTGAATTACTGTGCAAGTGCTCAAGGCCAGTATAGTACCCTGATTTTAAAATGATGTCTGCTGCTTGTATGTGAGTGCTGATGGTACATAACAGTCACAAGGCTAGAAGTTCAGAATGCAATGGGTTTACTTTGGTTTTGCTCGATACGGCCAAGCATTTGTTGGGACGTGGATATGCATTAGCTAGCAGAAGAGTAAAGCATTTAGAAACGGTATAATTGTAAAATGATATGTAGTCTTTTATTGTTTGTTATGCAGTTCATTAAAATATTGGCTTAGCCTGTAATTAATTTAAGACAAACTAAATAGATGGTTACTCATTGTTTGTTATTTGCAAACACGTGTGCAATTACTTCATTAAGTGAGAGCGCTATGAAGTGAGGTTATTTCCATTTGCATGTTTGCTAAGGAAAGACTTTTTTCTAACTGTGCTGATTTACTAGATAATTGCTGTGTTATTATTCCCTTCAGCTGCCATTTAAACCAGTGCCGCTTTGTGTCAGCCAAGAGCTGGAAAACTGCCATAGATGTAACTGCATAATCATCCCCATGTGTCTCCTCCAGTCTTTACACCATTACATGATGATGATGAAGTCTTCTTCTTCAAGATGTGTTTTAGCCCAGTTTAAGGGAATTTGTGACAGGAAACAGAAAGCTGGTACTGGTAACAAACTTCTAAAAATTACCTGTTTTCCATATGGGACCCATTTAGGTTTCTACCCAATTTTAATAAATACTATGAAAAGTTTATTTATTTTTTATTTATTGATAGATATACAGATACACAAATTATACTATTATTCCTCCACATTGACAAATATTTGTGACTGAAACTATACATTACATTTCAATTACTGGCAAGTTATATCAAACAATACTCATAATTCAAAGGGCTCTATTTATAAAAACAGGGAATCTGATATTCCTTAAACATTAACTCATGGGAATCCAGGTCCATGTGTTTCAATGGCAGTATTGGATTCCCACCCGGGAATTTCAGATTCCCTGTTTTATAAATAGGTAATTGAAAACTAGTTTAAAACTTTAAAATCTTTACACAAAATTAATCTAGACATCAGTTATGGTATGCCATAACCCAGGTCTAAATTACTGGTGTAAATTCATACCAATATATATATCATGTATGTGTGTTTGCTTAGTATGTGACTAATATGGCAACATATTGTAGCTGTTCAGCTTAAACTTAGCTATATACTTTTAAGCTATCTACCTAATTGTTATTATATATCCTTGAAATGTAGTTAGTTATTACTCTTAAAGCGGAACTAAACTGAAAACAAAAAAATGACACTTACCTTATATCCTGCAGATACCTCAATGGCACTGGTCCTTCCCATGTTGTCCTGGAATCCCTCTTCGCCTCCGCGCAGAGGAAGAGCCGGGCGCCGTGATCTTCGGTCTTCTCTTTCGTCATCTTGTCTTCTTAGCATGTCACCTGATCTAGCACTGCAAAGGTGTAAAAAAAAGAGAGCCAATTACACTGCACTTGCATGAGATCGGCCCCTTCTGTGCATGTCTGAGATTAGGGATTCGCAGAACGAGCACCCAGAGCCTCCTGGGATGCGTGACGTAGGTAACCCAAGAGGCTCTCTGCCCCCATTTAGCCGAAGCGATCAAAAACTGAAAGGGGAGGTGCTGCACCCTTTTTTAAAAAATGTAATGGTTGTCTACCCCTTTATGTAAAGTGAAAATGTTGAGTTAAGGTTTCCTTTAAGCAGAACTCACATTTTATTAAAAATAAACGAATAAGATGTATTATATCACTTCTATAATAACATATTTTTGGATTCTTATCCCTACTAATTGGTATAAATTTGGTATAAATTTATTGGCTTGGTATCTGGGCCAACTGATGTCCCAAGGGACATTTAGGCATTGCATATTCAGTGGCACTTCTCAGTGTTAAAGTATTGGCCCAATAAGGTGACACCAGCTTAATAGTTTAAGTGGGGTTTTTATGTTTCCCAATTTTAGAACATGCAGCGCTCAGATGCTGCAAGCATCATTTTATTACTCTGCAACATAATCCATAACTAAAATTATATGCAAATACAATCCCCTTAGGAAGACAATATGCCCTTTAATTTTGGATTTATTTCTCATTTAACGTAATGAAAAACATATAAGGAGGAAACAGTAAAAGGGATTAAAATCCTGTTATATTTAGAAAGATTGTTGTGCTTTATTAGTGAAAAAGTTCATTCCAGGAAAGTGTTTTTTCCTATTCCAAACATTAGACAAAAACGTTTGCTGCAGCATTAGGGCAAGCAATTGTAGAAATTTCTGCCAGGAGGACCACAGCCGCATTTTAACCTCAAATCTCATCTGTGCAAAATATTTTATCCATTTTTTTTTTTTTTTAAATAATGCGTTTATTAAGGTCAGCCAGAGTTAACAATAAAATAACATTGAAACGGAATACCGAGAATTCATATATAGTCAAAAACAAAAGTTCCCTCTAAAAACAAAAGTTCCCTTAAAACAAGTACCAAATAATAGCTAGTTTTGAGAATACAGATAAACATCAGTAAAGTAGCTTCAGAAATTAAAAGAAATTATGAGACAGATAAAATGTAACTAAACAATAGTACCAAGGTACAGGATAAAGGTGTGGATAACAGGTAAAAGTGGCTGAGCATGGACAATGCTTCTAGTAGATCCAAAATTCTAATGGGGGGATGGTCTAGGGCAGTGTTCCTCTACCAGGGTTTCATGGAACCTTAGGGTTCTTTCAGAGGTTGCTAGGAGTTCTTTGAACCACAAGCAATTTTCACCTTTTAGTGATCTTTTTGGCTATTTGTAAGGGTGGCATTGTTCCCAATGGCCAGCAATATAAGAGGCATTCTTCCCACTGACCACCACACTAATGTATTGTTAGTTGTAAATATAGTAATTATAGCAGGGATACACTAAAGAGTTATTTCAAGGGTCCCTCACATTTAAATGGTCATGAAAAACTAGTATAGGGTATGGATGGTGGGGAGTACAATAGGGGAATCATCTTTGATCAGATTTTTTAGGTTTATCAAATATTTATAATAGTCATTACATTTTATGTATACAGGTATTTTTAGTAGAATGTATTTTTTATTTTTATTCTTTTAAACAACAAATATATATTAAGTTATTTATTTTATTTACAACATTTTTATATCACCTAAATTCCATTTTGGAATAATACAGAGGGGAAAAGGGCATTTCTCTATGTATCCTATCTCTTATCCTTTCACAAAGTCAACCTAATGCTTGAGAAAGTTATCCAATGAACAATCGCCTTCCACTGAATTCTTTACCATGTTTTAATGGGAATGCCAAAACTTCATTCTGTCAAAACACCAAAAACCTTATTAGATATATATTATGTTCTGCAGCCCCATTAAGCCCATAACTACTTTCTAACTGTTAGGCCATTACTGTTGAGCATGCAGGTCAACTGGTTGATATGAGTTTTAATATAATAATATATAATATATGCTCTATACATCTGTGCTTCCTAATTAAAGAAATGCTTTGAAATTATGCATTTTAGGATATTTGTTAATTAGTTGTTGACTGCTTACAAATTTATATAAAGGTTCTGTCACATATGAGATGCCGACTGACTTTATGTTATCAGAACACGTGTTTCTCTGCAAAGTGGCTGAAGAAGTACAAACTGCTGAAGACACCCCTCTCTATTGAATATTTCCCCTTATATCAGTGCATTGGTTTAACATCACCCTAGTGCTTACACCTGCTGGACCATGGATGTTTGTAATATGTTATGGTAGTTAATCCAGTATTTCCATTTTTTATTCAAACTCCTTTAAAGCCAAACATCAATATTGATATGACATGATCACTGACATGAATAGCATGAAGAGTTTTTCCAAAATTCGAATATTTTAAACATGGTATTTTCCAGTAATTGTTTTTAACATGCTACTTAAATCCACCACATTTTAAAGTAAGACAAGGCATTATAAACTGGTGACATACAAGCATACAAGGTAGCGGAGCTGATTGCTTTTAACAAGCTCATCTTCATTCTGATTTCATTTAGATTAATTCTGATTGGGCATATTTATTATATTCTGACCTTGCTCTAACTTAATTGAAATTCCATGGTGTTTGCTCTTGAGTACTTGCTCTGGGTCATGAAGTCCCTTCGCATTGGGCAGAGGCTTTAGCTCACAATGCTCTGTCATTGAATAGGTAGATTTGTTAAACCTAAACAACGTCTCAGATGTCCTCTTTTGCATTGTAAAATGATATCTGAAATGAGAAATACATGGGATGCTTTGCTGTAAATTATTCAGTTTTACAATTATTGGACACCTGGCAGAGTGAAAATGAGATGGCTGCTTTCTTTTCATGCATATTAACATTGATTGCCCGCATAAGACTCTGAAGAGCAAGCCAATTTTACTTTGTTAGTGCTTGACAAGATGTTGTTTTGTTTATCATGTAATATGTATATTATTATTATGTAAGCGCCCTATACACATTTATTGTTAATTGGGAGCAGAGTCTATTAGGAAATATTCAGCTTTTTTTTGTGCTAATATATGACTACCGCTGGCAAATCTATTGAGGTATAAATCATACACATGTACATATATAAATTTTGTTCTTGAGTTTAAATACACTTTAAGATTTCAGATCCCTTCTAATAAAGATTTATAGGTAATGAGTGACCTGGTTCATATATAAAGAAACATTTTCATTTATTTAAATATCAGGTTTTGGATACAGCTTCTTCACCGTACCATGCTGATTTTTGAGCATGGGGAAGTAAGATTTTGGTTTTGATTTATATTGCCATTATAATTTTTTCAAGGTTTTTTTGATTGTAAAACTTTAGAATAAAGAATAAACGATTTAAATGTTTACATACAAATAAAGAAAATGACAATTAAAACGTGGGAGAGTAAAAAAAATAAATAATAGTAAAACATGATTTTCACGATGTAAACCACACACAGGCTGTATACTATTAAAACCTGGATTGTGAGGTTGTGATTCATTCAGATGCTATTCACTTTTATTTGTTAGTGTTGCCATAGCAATGTGCTCTTTTCAAGAACCAGGTAAATTGTTAAGAAGTACATCTTATTCTGATTATATGCTGCAGGCTCTTGTAAGTAAATACTTTATTATCATAGTAAACATTTCATTTGTTTTGCATAGTAGCATATCCATTAAAATCCAATTTTGCATTCCTTCTCCAAATAATTTGCACCAAACTGAATTTCAGCAGCCCAATTAAAAACTATAAAAAATATCCTTTATGAATACAAAGGGTGGCTTTTAAAAGCTTTTCAGTCATCAGCCTGTGGATTTCATCTTTTTTATCATTACCGTAGTTCTCCGAGCATAAGCCACAGCAGAAAAACAGACCTGCTACAGATTTTTTTTTAAAAAAGGCAAAAGCGCCGCCATGACATTTCAGCCATTGTGACTGCTAGCAAGTTATATTTCATGCTGAAATGTTGTGAATAATGGACTCTAGAATTAGTAAAGTCCAAACAGAATGCAGTATATGCTAAGTGTGAGCATAAGGATACTGCAAAATAAATGGATTGAAAAAACAGACAGCAAATATATTGTATCTAGCCTACTGTGGGTTTAGCCTACTCATAAAGTAAAGTTAAGTATATTGCCCCTACCTGTCTGATATGCACCATTACACTCCTTTGTTGTAAGCTGAAAACACAGTGGGTCTGGGTAATATACCTACATAAAGGCAAATTCTGTAGGGAATGCTATTTATATTATTTAACCCCAGGCACGGGGAAAAATTTGAGTGTGTTAAGTGGAGTTATATTTTAAAGATTGTCTAAACCCAAACACAAAAATTGTAAATATTGCAGCTTAGCATTACCAGAATGAATTGGCTGTATTAGTCCTGGGTGGCTTTTCTTATCCACTCCACTGTATCCACCGAGAAAGCAATAGCTGTTACCTTGGGTAGACATTAAAAGTGTCTTTATCGCTTCAGTACTTTAGGATCGCAGATTAGTTTACAGAAGAAATATAACATTTGGTTCAACTCAAAGGAAGTGACTGCATTTCCACAGCAAGATCAACAGCTATATTATGTACTTGCTAAAATGCTTTTTATTAGTCTGAAACTAAAAAGTGATGCAGCCACTACAGCTAAGGACTGGTAAGCTGAAATATACAATACGTATCTGTTCATGGGTTTAGATATCCTTTATTACCGGTGCAGTCTACTCAGCTACATTCTTCTGGCTCAGAAAACATTAGGTTTGGTTTACTTTAGCAGCATCGGATAAATCCAATAGCTTTCAGAAGATATGGTCGCCATGGACTGAATACTATGCCTATGGGATGGGACTGTTCATTGCTGTCTGTATAGCTATAGATTTACTATTGAAAAATGACACCAGTAGATTATATTAGCCGACTAGGAGACATGCCCCCCTCCCCCCCATCCCTTCTTTTTATGTTGTCCTAGTTTTGTGCAGTATCAATGTTGTTTTTTATGTCTATAGTGATTATATGTACTTTATCTATGCAATTATCATCCTATTTTTGTCATGTTACTATTGTATTTGTTTATTATTTGTATGTTCAATTAATCAATAAAAATTTCTTAAAACAAAAAAAAAAAATAAATCCAGTGGCCAAGACAAGAGAACATGGTTACCAATAAATTACAGCTTAAACCAGGTACTATACTCTTTTTATAACATATATAGTTTTTTATTCCTTATTGCTGGAAATATAAACAAAGTGTAATCAGTAGGCTCAGGTATGTGTTTGAAGTGCAACCAATAGGTCTGTTCCCCAGACATGTAGAAAAAAAACCCAGTTTATGTGGTCCACAAGTATTGCAGAAAGAAAGGTCTTTTTATTAGTAGCTTAGGAAAGGAGGTTTTTAAATTTAAATCCACATGGCCTCAATGTACAAGGTCTTCAGCTAGTTAGCATCCCACAGAAACTGGTCACCTCTGCAGATGACCTTTTATTTGCAGTTACTAACCCACTAGTCTTTCTGATGAACTTGGTGAAAGGGTTCAATTTCTTGGGTTCTGTTTTGAATTTCAAGATAAACTTTTTTTAATCGGAAGCTCCTAATATATTGCTGCCAACGGCACTCCAGAGGCAAAAGCAGGCATCATTTTCATTTAGGTGAGGTGGGAGGGTGCCATTATCTAGGTATATTACTGCCAATTGACTTTTGCCCATTTTACATTGGGCAGAATGGACCTTCAGCATTGGGATGGGGGTACTGTCCCCTGGTTCAGTTAAATAAATATTTTAAAGATCATCTTACTGGTTATGCTTTACCTCTTACAGATTTTAGGTTCTTACTGAAAGAAGTATACATTCAGTTGCAAGTTGCTTTTCCGATCTGAATCAGCCGGAGATCTAGGAATTCCTGATTTCGTTTTATATTTATCAGCATCACATTTACCTTGGGTAGTAAACTGTTGCTGCTACTCTTCATTTAGGCAATCGATATTGACTGACAAATCATTTACAGGATTTTCTCTGAGGTACTTCCAGTCTTCTGAATATTGGGCACCAATCAACCATCTAACCTACATGAAAAGTTTGTAAAATATTTTAAATGGTTCTTACTTTTCACTGGCCCCTTCTTCCTTGCCCCCCCCCAATCCTTTTTTGCCCAGTTTAGAAGATCCTTCCTACTTATGTTGCTCTTCCCACCTGGGAGAGAGAGATTTCTTTACCAGGAGCAGTGGGTCATGCTTACTTAGTTGAAATCACCAAGGGGATTCTTTCTGTTAGTCCACTAGCTAGATTATGTATTTCCCATTGTTGGAGAAGACCATATCACTCTGTGAAGTTGTGGATTCCAGGGGTAAATAAAATCATGCCCATAAAACTGCAAATCTTTTTAAAGTAGTTTGGTAAAACATGGTTTTACTGAAGGAAATATGTTAACCCTGCAGAATATAAACACCACCTGGACACAATCAAACTCACTTTTTGTAGATCAATCTAAATCCATTATATAGTCTTAAAGGGACAGCCCTTCTCCTCCTCCTTTACAAGATATATTTACTGAAATTTGTTAGCTATTTACTGATTTTCCCTGTATTTTCTGCTTTCCATATCCCCCTATGTTTACATGGTTTTGATTGCACTGTTTATCTCTGATCCTCTTCCTATATGTGTTTTGGTGATATATCATGTTGAAAGTACTATTATCCCTCAGACAGTGGAGGTTATGAGGGAATGCTGTTATATTGATTTGCTGTTTTATCGATTACGATTTTAGAATCTGGGTATGGAAATTCCTGAAGATTCTTTTATTTTTTCACTATAATTGTTTAAACGAGGTTTTGGGTAATATCACTTAGCTTTGTATATATTATTATATGACATTGTAATCCCCTTTGCTGAAAAAAAAATATTAGTATAAAAGAAAGAAAACATCAGCAATATGATAAAAAGAAAAAGAAAAAAAAATGTATATTATTAGAATTGTTCTAACTGTACATACCCTGTGTAGTTCACATTTTTTGGCTGCAGCTATGACCTGTGCTGACTATATATCAGTTGATTTTTCTAATGGATACAACTGTTTTCTTTTGGAAAATACGCATTCCAGATCAATGTTTGATCAGTAAATAATTTAAATACTGATAGGGAATTCCTGATCTTTGCCTAATTAATGCAGACCACCAATAATGTACCAGGGGAAGGAGCTTTCCCCACTAATGGTGGTCAGAGCAGAGAGGGTAGCATCAGGAAAGCTGAAGTTAAACTAATAAAATGGAGGCTATTAGTAAAATGTCTGTCTAACTAAACCTAATCCTGTCTTTATGGATTATGGCCAGAACTAGAAAAAAACATTTTAAATTATTTTTTAAGCCTAGTATATGTAAAACATTTATATAATTTCATTATACTTATATACTTTCTGTTTAAATACTTTCCAACAAAATGAGAAGCATCTGCTTTAAAAAAAAATATTTATGGGTAAAAGTTAAAGATTTACTTTAAAAAATATATATTTACTCATTTAAACAGTGCCATATAAAAATCAGCATGGCATACATTGTACTTGTTTTTTCTTTTTCTAAATATATTTTTCCATATGATTGCTCTTTTCATAAGCCTCGCACACCGCTGAACTGTTCATAATAATATGAAATCGGTACATTTAAGTTAATCACTGTGTAGACACAACTTTCCGGTGATTGGCTATAAAATAAGTAGTGTTTTCATCCAGCATCACATATCTTTGGTACTTGTCTATAGCACTTAATCCACAAAGGAACCACAGAGTATACTTACATAATTACAAAAGTCTATTTCAATTTAACAAATACTCAAATTTTCTATGAAGTTTTCTAAAGACAACTGTAAAGCCTGTTAGTAAATTAGCTCACAACCTACTTTCACATTTTTTCTGTTTGTTAAAGTTCTAGTTTGGTACCTATAACAATGGGAAATCCTTTTTTTTTCTAAAAGGCAACATTTTTAAATATATTTGAAAAGTGATAGACTGTTCTTCTTATAAATCAGTTATCCTCATCCATCTTCATCCAATTTCAATTAATGCCTACAAAAAACAAGTGCGGTCAAAATTAAATATAGAAAGAAAAAAGCATCTCCACCGATGTTAAGTCCAAAGTAAAGAATTGTGTACTTCTCCCTTATTGACTAAAAACTAATAGAGTAGACATGTAAGGAAAGAAATGGGCTAGAAACCTTTCGAGAACTTTTGCTTGGCAAGGCAGAGACTGCAAAGGTCTGTATTTCTAATAAACTAACTAATGCCCATTGTCCAAGCCTGTTTGCAAAATCTTTTGGTTGCAGAGGGTTTAAACTGGGTCTGGTGCTGATCTTCACATATATGGATTTTGTTGAGGGCTTTCTGAAATTCCACAAGGTTTGGATTACTTTGTCCAACAATTTGTGTCAGGCCATTAGTTTCATCTTGACCAGACAAATCAACCCTCAGAGAGCAGGTCAGTACTGAGAGGAAATTCTAATGGTGGCTCTGTGCTCAGTTCTAGGAGTATGAGAAATCATGACCACTGAGATCAGTACACTGCAATTTTGATCAGTGTTACAGCCCTAACCTGTTGAGGGAGCTCTGGTTTATGGGGGGAAACACACCTCAGAGTGAAGTTCCATAGGTGCAGGACATCAACTCCTTTCCAGGATAGGCTAGAAATCAGATGCAATTGTCTTACAAGAAGAACTGCAAGGAAAATCTGGTTTGACAAAACATAGGCGTCGGTCAGACTTAACTAAAATCATGCTTGGTTCTAACTCCAACTGTGTTTACCCCCTTGCCAACTTAAACGAGGCTTACTCTGGTTTTACAGACAAGTTTAAAAACCACTTGCAGGGCTAGGATGAAAGCTCTGATTACTGCAATGTTACCATGACATAGTAATAAATACGTGCTCTATGTTTAACCTCCCTGCCAGTATGATTATTATAGTATCTTTTCATGTCAAATCGGTACATTTGACCAGTAAAAATACTTCAAATTTTAAATTACCCGCCGGTCCAGCCCCACTGACGGACGCATGCTGCCCGCACACACGTTGCATACTGGGCCGGCATCTGCATCCCCTAGCCAAGCGTCTTTAACGCTCACACTCCGGGATGCGAGGCTAGGGGACGCAGATGCCAGGCATCACCAAGTGAACCTAGATGCCAGACCAGCATTGCTGGAGGAGGCCGCGGACTCGTCAGGACCAGGCAAGTCCTCAATTCCACCCCAAATGTGTGGCTCGGGGGTACTGCTTTCTGTAAAGACAGCTCACCCTGAGCCACACTTACAAATACCGCCAAGGGGGTTAATGTAATGATGTAGACTTCTGGAGGAACTTAATGATGATGGTTCCTAAGGACAAAGGGTGTGCCACCACAACCTCATCTGTGAGGATGAGTGGATTCTCTTTTCCTGGCACAATTTTCTTGTTTGCACAGGCATTGGGTACGAAGTGGAAAACAAGTGAGAAGCTGCCATGGCTGCCTCTACTTGAGAGGGTATGAAAGTGATCTTCTTTGTTAGCTCCACAGACTACATTTCTCACGGGGTGTATGGTTGTGCCCACACTGAGCATACTCTGTGTATGAAATAAGTGCCTCTATTTCCAGTTGAACAACAATCTAGCGTTTTGCATAGGTTGTGAGGTTGTTACATCCAGAGAAAAAGGAGGATGTCATCCAGTAATGATAAAAATCATTTAGATGGGCATTTGATCACTGGATAGTAGCCAGTCCTGTTGGATTTTATCAGGAGAATTGATTTTAATAACTCCACTCTCAATCGAAAACAGGGTGCCAGTCGATCTTTTGCTTACTAAAAAGAAAGTGGGAAAAATACCCCTTGTAAATCCACCCTCTTCTGTTACCTTTAGAATTATCTGATTCTCCGATAGCTCTACAGTTATGGAAAAAGTGGACCTAGACACATGCCACAAGTATAGCAATTATTGCCCTTCCCTGGACAGATGCACCTTCATAAAGACATCTGAGCATTCTGGTCTAAGGTATGGTCTTGTCCAGTTTTAAGAAGAAAAATGCATACCTTTCTATGATCATCTGTTTACTCTTCCTGGCAGCTATTAAATAGAGGCCTTGCATGGTGTAGTCTCTTACCCTGGGGAATAAGGCACCAAGATGGCCAAGTACACTTTTCCTCTAAAGAATTTCTTGCTATAACATGGTATTTTGCAGCAGGTGGCTTATCAGGGTAAATCTACCAGAGCTTGAGCCATAAGGCCCTCTTAAATGTTACTGTCTTCAGCATGGCTCATACCAAGCAACTAGTCCTGTAAAAAGGTTCCTCACTGAGGAATTTTATGACCAGCTTCACCTTCTCGATACTGATTCCAGTATTGTATCTGTGTGCTAGATCAAAATCTCTTGGTTAAAACTGCCTAGTCTATTGATGCCATAGCCTGTACTGGGTACACCCTTCTTACTCAGTCTTTAAAGGGTACTATCCAATGTTCAGTGTCATGTAATGGTGTCTTACCAATGACGTGTTGACCAAGAGGGATGTTAGAGAAAAATATCTTTCTTCTCTTTATTATAGTTTTGTGAAACAATTATTAAGTTTTTTTCCCCATTTTATGCCACTCCCTGACAATGATCTTTCGAGACCCCACCAAAAAAAAAACACACACTAAAAAAAAGCATTGTCATTGAATTAGGGATGGGTTAGTATTAGGCAGTAGTAATGTTGTGGTTTCGAGGCATGTTATGCAAGAAAACATATTCGCCTTATGTTTTCATATGTTTTATCCGGTGGCTTTTAAATGAAATTGCTTTTCTAGCTTGTGTAACATAAACCTTACTCTGCATAGGTAGCTGTACTAGCCCAACAAATCTAGTCTTACGGTGTGTGGCTGCTTCAAGGCACACCTGCATTATTTTAAAAATGTTTTCTTAAAGGAAAAAGAAATAGCATGTTCAAATTATATTAAGGTGTTTTGTATATAACAGCCCAGGTAATTTCCACAAAGCAAAGCGCTACTATATTTTTACTTTTTATTTCAAAATCTAAAATAAAAAAGGTAATTTATGTTTATGGATAGGTTACAGAAATGTTTTTTCAATTCAAGCAACTTTGGAAGGCAGAACACATTCATTAAAGAAGAAGCACAGAAATATAGGATGATGGCAAGATTAAAGCTGCAGTTGCTAGAAACAATGTTGAGCAATCTGTTCAGGTTTTATCAGGTTCATTTAATATTGTGTCATCTAGCACCTGTGCCTAATAATGGCAAACAGAAAACAGCAAGAAACGCCTACATTATGACATGGTAAGATTAAAAATATTTTTTTCCAATCAATATTCCTATGGATCAATTATCAAAGATAATGATCAAAATATTTGTAACACAAATTCTTGAAATACGTCAGAAGATAAACTACAGGTCAGAAAAAAGTCAAATTCATGTTAAAAGCATGTAAAGTAAGTAAGAATGATCTCACAACCATTTCAAACTGATTTCAAATGTAAGCTAAACATAACTGGAAGCAGACTGCATTTTACCCTTGAACAGAACTAAACTAGAAGATCTTTTATTGCGGAAGAAATAGGTGATGTAACTCAGGCATATACCCAGCACATCCTTGCATCTGTTTTTTTTTTCTTAAAAGAAGATGCCGATCAGGCAGGTATGTCTTATTGCATAATGGACATCACCTATATAATAAAGACCTGCCAGATAAGTTTTAAAACAGAACTTTCTGCTTTAAAGAAACCTATGGCTACAACCTGTGGCTACAAACTATGAGCACTGTCCAGCTTCTTGTTCTGAAGGCTCATATAGAAACCTACATTCATGAAGGCTCATAACTACACATGTGAATTACATATGTGCTAGGAGAAAAACGAAGCAAGCAATTGCTGACTTGTTTAAAGTAGCAAGCCTTATATATGCTATCTGGAGCCTGGCTTCACTCTAAAGTAAGTAGCTGATCCAGAACAAGAACAAAAGCTAGAAGTGAGCTTAACAACTTTTGCTATGGTCAGTAAATAGGAGTAGGATTCCAGGCCCAAAAATACATATCTATTTACAAATACTCACCTTGGTTCTAGGGAGCCTCATATAGCCAGTAAGAGCGGGAGATGATACACACTATTTGCCCCCTCTTTGGTATAGGCTGGTATGGGCAAAAATTTTTTGGGGAGTTTAAATGCTTGGTTCCCCCCCTTTTTATTAGCCCTGCCAGGTTTAAGAAAGTGTCTGGTTTTATTATCAAGGGGAACACACAGTTTTGCTTTTACTATTTATAGGTGGAAATACTCCCTTTAAATATTGGGATTTGAAGGGACTAGGAACCTGAATTTAAAGCGTACCTAAACTCAACATTTTTATATTACATAGAAGGGTAGAGTTCTAAATATAGCAAAAATTCAATCAAGACTTAATAAGAGCGCCGGAATACCTACATCATGTATCCTGGGAGGCTCTGGCTGCTTCTTCTGCGCATGCCCTGATTTTGGCTCTACTTTTTTGCGCAGTGTGAGATCCAGTGATTTTGAAAGAAGCCGGAAGAGGCATAAATGGCGGCGCCCAGCACTTCCCAAGTACTGGTATGAAGAGGAATTCCAGGATGACGTGGGACCGGATCGTGGGAAGAACCAGCCCCAGGATCTGCGGGATTAAAGGTAAGTGTCATTATTTTATTTTTAGTTTAGTTCTGCTTTAAACCTTTAAAATACCACTATTTCTGATTGGACCTTTTCAATTTTTTTTTCTACAGGAACAGTCTTATATCACAGAAATTATGAAATCCATTAAGAAAAAAAAAATTGCTACCGGTAACTACTGTTTCTCTAGCTACCAGAAAAGTGATCTTGTTAAAGTAGATCTTTTCTAAATGACCTACACTCAGAATCCCTCAATACAATTATCAGCAGATAAGCACGACCTTCACCCATTGTACATGCCTTCCTTCTGTCTTCCTGTCTTAAGGTGCGTACACACTTCCAATTTTTATCGTTCAAAACGAACGACGAACGATCGATTGGGCAAAAAATTGTTCGTAAAAAAGTAACCAACGACGCCGACGAACGAGGAAAGTCGTTGGAAACGAACGACCGGACCGGCGGATCGGATTGGACGACGATCGTTGAACATCGTTCGTGTGTACGGTCGTTCGTTGATCGTCCATGGTCTGAGCATGCGTGATGAACGAACGTTCCTGTGGTGCACGTAACTTCCTGTATCGTTCAAACGATCGCATCTATTGTGTGTACAATATCTATGAACGATCGTGTCGTTATCTGTATGTACAGGATCGGTGCTATACGATCGTTCGTAGATATCGTGCAGGATCGTTCGTCGTTCGTTTTCCAACGATAATAATTGGAAGTGTGTACGTAGCTTTACAGGAACTGAACTCTAAACCACCATATCATATATTAAAACTGACTACCACTTCTGTTCCACTGTTCTGTTTATGCAAATCCACAGTTTATGCAATGTTCTTTTTCATATTGTGAACATCACAGTAGTTTTCTGCGTGTTGCTTTATAAAAATGTTTTCATATCAGCCTCATTTAGTTACTTATTAAAAGAACAAAAAAAGGTGACTATGTTATATCACATTCAACAAATTGTTAAAACATATTTCTCCAAAATTCACCTAGCTACACAAAGTTTAACATTAACAAAGTAAGGAAAACCAGAATATTTCAACTCTTGACCCCTAGGCTGTGGATACTAAAATATCCATCAGCATTGAGTACAACATCAGTGATTTAGGTAAGATTGTAGTATTGCATATAAAATAAGGGCTAATTATTGCAAAGTCATTAATTAATTTGTTAAGAACTCTTCAGTGATGAGACTATCTCATTACAGAAGTCAAAGCTAGGCATCGTGTCTAATAAATAAATAATGAAATGCCTTAGGTTTATTGGTTAATTTCAGAAAACATTTTAAAAGTGCTTAGAACTGAAAGGAATAGTAAAAAAAAAAGGGGGGGGGGGGGAAATCAGACGGAAAGCTGAAGTGGATTGATTAGAAACAATTTTGTTATGTTTTATACAATAAAAAGAGATGAGCTATACAGTTCCCGGAGCCAATTTGCAGAGCAACCTCTTCTCACTAATTGCTGCTAGACTAATGCAGAAGCACACTCTTAGGTAAGTAGAGAAATCCATTTACCAACCATGACATTTAACTAAAGAATACAAATACTGGGGTTTTTTTCCAATTCCCCTTCATATTATTCATAAGACATTTCACCTGTGACCCTAGTTTTAGAAGGGGAAATGCTCTTCTGTACAAATTCAAAAACCATGATCAGAAATACAATCAAAAAACTGTTAAATCATGGCAATGAATGAATTTAAAAGGACAATTCTTCAACACAAAAGGTGCATCAGACAAAGGAAACAAGTTACATGGTATTTTATTTAGTACAAAGTAACAATTAATGCCTTGGTTAGCATTCATTTAAAGTTTGACATTGTAATTGGTAATTGTCTGGCTAAACCTTTGTTTTGTTTACGGCAGATCAGACCTTAAATAACATAAATCCCAAACTCCATGGGCCTGCTGGAGAGGATACACTTTCATCAGTGAAGCTGGGTGATCCAGCAAACCTGGAATGAATCTGGTCCAGCAAATTACTGGTCATAGCAAATTACTTTTAAGAAATTCATTCCAGGTTTACTGGATCACCCGGTTTCACTGATGAAAGTGTATCCTCCCCAGCCTTGGAGAGCTTTATTAAATCAGGCCCCGTGCCTCCACTTCGTTGTTACACTTATGCTAGTTTAACATAGTATATACGCGAATATAAACCATAGTACCCTTTTTACCTGAAAATACAGATAAACGAGTAAAAACCTAGAACACAAAATGTGGCCTTTCATACTAAATTTATAAAGAATAACCAAAAGAAATGTATATAACAGTTTTAAAGAATAGATCCCTTGTGTAATATCTCTAAAATATTTATTTCAAAGGGAAAAAAAATTAAATCACATGGGCTCAGTCTGTTTTTTCTGTCTTTATTTTCCCTTTTTTATAGGTTTTGTTTAGTACTTTTAAGTGTTATGATTACTCACTTGCACTTGTTTTGTGTATTATTGTTGACCACCAGTAGATAAAGCTGTGTCCTCATGTAGTTGGTAACACATTCTTTAATACCCCATTGCTATTTTTTTTCCTTGGGGGAGAGTTTTTTCCACACTATATATGGGTAAAAATCACCTTCTACTGGTGTGACCTGACCAATTTTTGTTACCTAATGGCATTTTGAGGACAAAAAAATCTTAATTTCTACACTAGTATATTTGATAAACTAAATGCATCAGGCTATTCTTATATCACGAAGTAGTAAGCACAACTGTATTTGGTGATTATTAAGGACATAATCAATAACACATACAGTCTGATTTAATGTGTAGTGTGTTGGTTTTTAAAACAATGCATTTGAAGATGTCTGCCATTTCACAATATTTTTTCCAGCTGGGAAGGTATAATTTAGCCATAATATGTTCTGTCACTTCTACTTTAGCAGACATGGAGGACCCGCTGAGCAATTATTCCATAACCTTATAATGAAATGCGGATACCAGCAACTAATTATATTCTGAAGTTGATTAACATCCATTCTTTAAAACTGAGCCACTCTCACTCATCTGCATTGATTTCCAAAAAAGAAAAAAACATTGAAAGTGCAAACACATCTGAAGAGAAGATGCTGCAATGCAGCAAGTAAAACAGGACAATACTGAAACATCAATATGGGGTCTATTTATAAAACCTAAAAAATTTTAATAGGAACAAAAGCAGGCACGGTTTCCAGTAGTGACAAGTCCAGTTTAATTTTCCCCTGGGAAAATTAAAAAAAAGGAATATGATTGGTCACTTTGGACAACAATGTTACTTTATTGTTTTTTTCTAGTATGTCCAGATTTTATACATAGTTCTTTCTGCAATATGCAATATATATTACATCATATTTATCACAAGAGGTGTAGATGGTCCCAGAACTTTACAATACTGACAACAATCTAGTATTGTATGTAAATATTAGAAACAAGAAAACCTGGTTGTATCAACTCCAGAGAGGCTTGATCCGATGACACATATTACAAGATATGGGTAGATCTTGCTGTGTTCAGACACTTTTAATATTTTTTTACTGTATATTTGGATACTTCAACAGTGAAATTTCCCTGCTAATATTTCTAACCTCTGTACCTGTTTGAGTTTTTTTGTTGTTCCTATCCATCTTTGTACATTAATTTTGTGATACACAAAAGTAAAAAAAATCCAACAGGCAATCTATAAAATAACCTATATCTCACCAACCCAGATTTCAGATTGTAATGTTTTGGGCTGATCTGTCAATGAAAAATTCTAATAATTTATATTGGGATTTCTTTTTCCTGTTAACACCAAATTTTAGGTAAGGTACTTTTTAACCATTTTTTAAATAGTATACTATATATGTACATTTTAAAAAACAACAACATATTTCTGTATAAATTGCATTACCTTTTAATGACATTTAAAAAGAAAAAGGGACATACTACATTTTACAAAAAAAAATATTCTGTATATGAAAAATATAGTTCTGTTTGCCTAAATCTTTTCCTTCCTCTCAATCTCAATATTCTAATTGTAATGCATAGTATTTACTTGATCAAATGTGAATGTGTTCTCAATGAAAGTAAAACAATTCACCACTTTTTCAACTTTAAAGCACTCTTAAGTTGACTGAGTAGAAGATGAATGGTATTTAACAGATTTTTTTAAAGTAGCGGAAACCAACTTTATAGTTTTCTTACAATGTTATGACTCAACCTCCAGGCACATGCTTTTTTTCGAGGAAAGGTGGCATTTGTGGTTTCATCAGGTCAATTGTCTTTTTTAACAAATACCTTTGAATCTTTAAATTTTTTTTAAATTTGGATTGTGGATTTTTGTATGCATCCAATATTATTGTATATATTTTTTATCCACTAGTTGTCTTCTACTCATGCAACAAATTTAACTCCAAAATAAATGTGGAGGTAAAAAGGAACTTTACAGTTCCAGAATAATTCTAATGTTCATAAAGGACGATGCCAAACAATAGGGGCAATGGAAAAGTCTTTGTAATTTTGGAGTTCTAAATCAACCTAAACCAATTACAGAACTGGTAAAAGAAACACGCTGATGCTACATGCTCCATCAATAGGAGTTGGAATGGTCCTTTTTTTTGACATTATGGCCAGATGTTTAGTACCAAAAATTTGGAGGCTTCTAAGCCAATCTATAGATTATGTGGTGGAAGGTATCAATGTACAGCCTCTACAGTCAGTGAGTAATCTGGGCCATAAAGTTATGCATGACTGTAAAGAAGATCTCTTCTGATAAAGAAGTGGAAGGGGCCACTGGCACCTAACATACCAGACACACCAGACCAAGACTCCAGTAGAAAGCAGCAGATGATGCACAGCTGGTATTACTCCCTGTGTCTAACTGAATTGCAAATAGGCAACTAGCTCAAGGCATGTCACACCTGTGATACTCAAAATGTAGATAGCAGATGAGGGTTGGATAAGTCACTGCAGGTGGGCAGGATGAACAAACCAAAGATCAGAGTCCCACTGGGTTCTTCCAAACAGGGGAAACAGCAGGAAGGTGCTTTTTTTTTACAGTTTGGTGGGAAAGAAAAAAAAGGTTTTAACCCCTTCCAGAAGGGGACAGCTCTCATACCTACAACATTAACCTTTTTTTTACAGTGAATACTGGCAAAGAACAAAATTAATATTTAGGGTTAGTAGGGTTCCAATGCCTAGCCAGATTGGCCTACCCCTTCCTAAACAAACATTTTTCAGAGCAAGTGAGAAACAGGGTCTGCACAGCATCTTTATGTGCAACCCAGGACCCAAGGGTCACTTCCAGGCTAGCCCTGCAACATCCAGTTCAATGGTGTCTAGATGTGTTCTTAAAGTTTATGGCTGTCTGGATAGCCACAATAGGGAAAAAAACAGCTCTTCCAGTAAACCAGATTTCCTAAAAAGAAAAGTTGGTAAGTCTTATGTACAGCAGAGCTACAGAAAGTTGTACCCCTTAGGAAACAAGCAGAAAATTGGTGTATGCTAGTTATACTGGACTGGTCTAACATTTTATGTTTGACAATAATCAATTCCCCTGTAGGTGGCAGTAAAATCTGATGGTAAAAAACTCTGTCTGACTTGGTCTGATTTATGAAAGTGCTCCAAGACTGGGGAGGATACACTTTCATTAGTGAAGCTGAGTGATCTAGCAAACCTGAAATGGATCTGGTCCAGGATTGAAAACATTTGCTAACAATAGCAAATTATATTTAAGAAATTCTTTACAGGTTTGCTGGATCACCCTGCTTCACTGATGAAAGTGTACCCTCTCCAGCCTTGGAGAGCTTTATTAAATCAGCCCCTCTGTGCCTAAATGTATGAGAATATATAGATTAAAAAAATGTTTTACCCAATGACTACAGAAATAAGGAATTTGTGCTGTTCATGTGGTAAATGTTAACAATACGATCAATAAATAAAAGGTCTGATATTTATTTTGGTAAACCACCAATGGACAGCATATGCAAAACTTTAGCACATGCAATAAAACAGAAGAATACAGACTATTTTGTCAAGTTTTTATTTAAATGGCTCAACAAACTCGCAAAGCATAACGTTGCAAGAAATTGATCCTTATAAGATGTACCCTGACTTCCAGACATGCTGATAATGGAAAGTAGAGAACAGGAAGTAAAGTAAAATCTGTAATAGAAATCTTTTTAGATGGATGACTTTTAAATTAAAGGAGATCTGTACATAGATGAGAATGGAGGATGCCATTACTGGAATTGCTCCTTAAAATGCTACGTGATTGACTGCCTTGGCTCAACAACTTCAGAAGTAGACTACAAAGGGTGAAAACATGGCTCTGATATTTGTTCCAGGGTAGAGATACAGGAAGTACCTAAAGAGGAAGTAATCTCAAACCTCGGCTAAAACAAAAAAAAAATACACTTAACTTTAATCCTGAGAAGTCGATCGGACTGGAGGTCTCTTCTATTGCGTCCCACATCGTCCCGGTATCAGTCCCCAGGCGCCGCCAACCTCTCCTCTACCTCCAGGTTCTTCTTCCTACATCACCCAACACAGGTGCGAGATCAGGGGTGACGTAGATGGTAAAAAAACTATTTTTTCCCTTTTGACAAAAGGGCTCCTTTTTTTTTTTTTTTAAAGGGTGTTGCACGTAAAATAAAAAAAAAAGAACAGAATTTTTACCTTACATAAAAGGGTTTTCTACCCTTGTATGTAAAGTGAAAATTCTGAGTTTAGGTACCCTTTAGATAATTGGTTTATCAATCGAAAAGATGAATAAATGACACACAATTTCTAACATGGGTCCCCTCTTACACTATGATGTGGAGATGGTTGCCTTAAATGTGTTACTTTTTCCCCAAAAGGTATTTTTTTTTTGTTTCAATAAATTTTTATTCAAATTTTAGAAAGAAAAAATGTACAAATGCAAAGCATTTCTCATTCCAGTTTTGCAATCCAACAATAAAAGTGAGGAAAAAAAATGTCAGTTGTACATCAAGGTGAGGCTTCAACTTAAAACATAAAGTGTGGTAAACAAACAAGTCAAAACCGAGAAAATTTCCCAAAGGTATTTTTATGGGAATTTAAAAGGACAAGATATGGGGGTGCCACATTAAATAATTTTTATTCCATTTCAAGTCAGTATGTCTTTTACTAAGTCATCATGGCAGCCACCAACTTAGTGTTTTGCAAAAAGGCCTCTATACTGCACATTCAAAAATGCATTATCTGTGCTCAGTTAAGGAACCTGTAGGCCAGCATAGGCCATGGCCAGCGGAGAAGACTGCCAGTTGATCCAGTTAAAAGCTGTAGTGGGTCACATCTAATGTGAGGGCATTGAGAAACAGTGGGTCTCAACCATGCATAGCTAACATATCTGTAACAGCAGTTTTAAATCTGAAATACATCTCTAAAATATGAAGCTGTGGAACTAGCATGCCCATGGGCATACAAGATTGAGTTAAATGGCTCTGTAATAAAGTAAAACACCCTTTTTGTAGAGGGAGCAAGACCTGCAAGAAGGCTCTGTTGTGCTTCACATTTTTAATTTTGGTACAGACTGCTAATAAGTTTGTATTTTCTCCATTGTGCCTATTGTGCTTTTTATATGATAACTAGTTGCAATGGAACAGAAAATAATAGTAAATCCAACATTTTTCTACCAGCACTTGTACAGAAGGCAAAGTAAAATATTCAGGTTAGCAAACCCATTCAGGGGTTTCCATTTATACTTCCTGTTTGGGAGTCAGGGAAAATGTAAAACTGCACACCTTTTCTATTTTTCCTATCCTTTTAGTGGTTTTAACGGTTCTCTAACCTAAAAAAAAAACAGAAATTAGGTTTTGGCTGTAAACTTTAAACATGCAAGTATGACAGATTTTCACTATGTTTAAATGATATGATTACTGGCCAGGATCTAGATAACAGATCCAGCACTTGCATCTGTAAAACCAAGCTAGCAACAACTCCCACATTTCTGTACACTTTAAGCATTTGGATAAAGATTCTTTAAAACGTATGGCTCCAAAAAAAGGGAGCTGTCTCTAATTGCTATTAGAACAACTAATAATGATCTCTAACAAAAAAAAACAACAAATGCAATATGCAATATTAACCTTCAGTCCTAATTACATATAATCTTTTGCAGTCAGAATTATCGGTCTTTCATATGGCTGCTAAGTAGGAAAGCAATTGCTTGTCAGATACGAGATAAGTGTGTAGGAAAGGCTGTAGTCGGTCCAAAGAGTAGGAGGTTCTTGAAATCTTGGAATGCGTGACCTGCATTTTTGTAAGCTCACATTCAGGTTTATTTAGAATAAAAGGATACTAGTGATATGATTAGATAAGAAAGGAGCCAAATGCAGAGGAATACGGTCAGAATACTAAAGAAAATCACAGCAATAATGAGTCGATGTCTTGTATTTCCTTTATTTATTTTATATTGTACCTGATAAACATTTTTTACAAAACAAACAATTTGAATCTTATGAGAGCGTAGTGTGTATGTAAAACTTCAAGAAATGTACTGCTTAAAACAAAACTGTACATAAAGAGATATGGAGATATGATAATGCAACCGAAATATCCCCAATACAGGGTTTTTTTTAAAAAAAAAAGACAAATACAAATTACCATATGAAAGGGAAATGTATAAAAGTATGAAGCAGCATAAAAAAAGTTTTTTAAGCACAATCTTTGAATTGGCCAAAATGGATAACAACACTGAACAGAATGTTAGCTATATACAAATATGAACAAAAAAGCAGAGCAACTTGTTTCAAATATAGTAGCCTTTAAATAATTTAAGTGCTTCTGCAAATAAAATTAAAATAACTCAGTATGAGGAAATCTCAAACTTAGGAGCAATATCTAAACTAGAGAGCCTGGGCATGCATCAAATAAAGGGCAAAGAACACGCATCAGAGTGTAAAAGCTTTAGTGCATGTGTACATGTTAGTCTGCCCACATAACAACAAATATACATACAGTGCACAGTGTTTGCTAACTGCTTCTGATGAGGCAATGTTCGTGTTAATAACGTCTGAATTCTAAAATCCAACCTGGAAAATTATTTCAAAATCAATAGGTACTGACTATTCCCCTTGCTACTGAAGGTACTGCAATTTTGGCATAATCTTGGAGAATGCTGCAGCTCTAAACCAGTATTTTTATATATCTTAGGCATGATCTGATCTAATTCTTTGTAAATCATACCATGCCATACCTAATTGACTGCTTTCTAAAAATGGGCACAGATCCTACCCTTACAGGAGTGGATTTGGACAGCCTTGCACTAAGCCATACAAGTCAAATGGTTAGTGTATTTTCTGTACTTCTTAACTTGCAGTCTTTAAATACCATAGCAGATTAGTATAATAGGAAGGGCTAAATAATAAAGAGAAAAACAATTACAGGTGTAACCGTCTCATTAATAAGAGTCTAGTTTCATCGGATACATCTTCTAAAGCCACTACAGTTGCTTCACATGTTGTGGGATTGTATGAAATAGTCATTATGCCAGAGAAATCAGTAAGTTCTGTCTGACATGTGAGAATGCCAGCCTTAAGTTTGCTCTGCTGAGTAGGATCCTTTTTAAGCTTTTTCATCTCAGGCACTGAAAACCCTATAAGTTTTGTAAGGACATCATTACTTATTTCAACGTCAAGGTAACCAGTACCATCAGATATTTTAGCCTTAATACTCCAAATACCACTGCTGCTTGTCAGATTTCCAGTGAGAGTTACAATAAAGGCTTTTAGTTTTATCTGTTTGATTGCAGTACTCTTGTCATTAAAAAGAACAGACAAATAAGTGAACGGAGGACTGTCCAGATCAATGGTCCAACCAGAGGTAGTCTGACTGGTAGATAGAGCATTTGGAGCAATAGCTGAAGGAGTAAACCCTTCTGTAGAGGCACTCTGATTTCTGTTTATTGGCTCTATCTGACTCATAGACATCTCCACTTCTCTCTGAATTTCTTCCTCCAATAATAACTCATCATCCAAATCATACACTTCCTCAAAATCATCTCTTGTGGACATCTGAGTAGGTTCATTAGAAGCTGGAATGATGGACCCTCTTGTATCTGTCATATTTAACACCTGGTTCTGCGCTGAAACACTCATACTGTAGCTTAAACTGTCGCTTCTACTATGATACCCACTTTCAGGAACGGTGTTGTTGAGTGTTAATTCTTCATTCTCATCAAGGCTTGCTAACAAATCTTCATCAGATATCCCTAGTGCTTGCTCTATTGCATTCTGCTGCTGCATCGCACTCTGATCTTGCCCGGGTGCTCTTTGTGGCACAGTGGTTTCCTCTATTCCAATTAGTCTTGAAAGAATCTTAACTTGTGAATTCTCCTCTGAAAGAGCTTCCACTTCCCCTCCAAGCACTTTCACATTCTCTGGTTTAAGAAGCAGGACACCCAGACGACAACAAATAGTACCTTGTAGCAAAATTTTGGTGCCTGGTAAAAGTCCAACATGAAGAGCTGGTACAGACTGATATTCCATCCCTTGAACATTTTGTACTCCATCAGTCAGCTGCAGCATGAGCATTCGAGATGGTTTTGCTTCCCATGGTTGCTGTGTTACTTGTGTTGTAGCAGTAACCTGGTCATTTCCATTGCCTCGTCCTTTTAAATTCTGAAGTTGTGAATATGCAGGCAGGCTGACATCAACCAAGGAGTCTATTTGTATGGCATAAAACCCACTCAGTTCAAACTTTAGAGAATCCAGGATAGCTGTTGGCAACACTGGGAAATCCAAATCTCTCAAGTCTGCGAGAAGCCATTGCTCAAAAACTTGTTTATTAATTTCGGCCTGGGTAAATGAAGAACCACCATTTTCTTCCAGAATCCAGGTAATGCAAGCTTCCAGCCAAGGATCTGGTACTTTAACATGCCAAGTAGATGACAGCCATGTTTTTACTCTAACAGCATATGCACTCATTTTGTTCAAAACCTGGAGGGGGGAGAAAGACAATGTTAAAACAGTCCAACATATTTTTTCATATTATAAATTCAAATCTGTATATGCAATCCTACAAAAAAATGGCAAGGATAAGCCCATTACATTGTAGGTGCAGGGTTACTAATGGCCACTGTATGTGTCTGTATACATATTGATGACAGAAACATATACAAGCATACATATATGGATTACATACAGTACTCAACTGTGACTTGATGTAATGGCTACGGTATTATTTATTTATTTTTCAACCAAAATAGGACAAAGACCATCTACTGTAATTA
Organism: Pyxicephalus adspersus; assembly: GCF_032062135.1. Classification (NCBI taxonomy): domain Eukaryota; kingdom Metazoa; phylum Chordata; class Amphibia; order Anura; family Pyxicephalidae; genus Pyxicephalus; species Pyxicephalus adspersus. The sequence goes on from NC_092860.1 coordinate 29,003,908, forward strand.
TCAAACCTCCTCATCTAACATCCACTGACTTAATGGATATGAATCCCTACCACTGGTACTAAAGTGAAAAAAAAACAAGAAATCAAACAAATAAGCACCAAAAGAACCAGTGAATTTATTCAATTTGAATTTCATCACTCTGCTCCCTCATTCCTACAGGTTTACTCAAGATATGAGAAGGCGTAAAGGTGGTTGAGACGGTGGACCTGGACCTATTAGGCTGGAGAGAATACACTTTCGACAGAGAAGCTGAGTGATCCAGCAAACCTGAATTGGATCTGGTCCGGGATGAAAAGCATTTGCTAACAAATAGCAAATTACTTTTAGGAAATCTATTACATGTTTGCTGGATCACCAAGCTTCACTGATGAAAGTGTATCCTCTCCTGTCTTGGAGAGCTTTAATAACTCAGGCCAACTGATGGGAGGAAGAAGCGGGTGAGCTGAGAAAAACAATATCACTGCTACTTTTATAAATTTAAGGATGTATAGCTTCACAGTGCCTGCAGCCACACAGTTTTAAATTTTCCAGCTGAAAATAAATGTAACCGTAGTAGTACTCTTACTTTAATTCAGCCAGGAATTACTAGATCCAAGGAATGAGACCATGAGAGTGCACATTTACCTGTTTTTAATTTAAAACAAACTTGATAATGATGAATATAGCCGGTTCTTAATTTCACACTGTAAATTCACAAAGGATGCTGATACACATGGAATTACAATGGGAATTAGGTGACCTTTTGGTGCTGGTGACATTTTTTACCTTTCCTTTTTGCCTCCAAAGGCTTACAAATGCATGCTTGGATCTTCCAATCATTCATAATTGTTCAATAGTTTTTAGCATTGTGTTCTGTGTTTTAAAAAACAAAAACGCTTACATGCAGTGGTTTAGTTACATTTTTCAGAAACCACATTTTCCATGACAATGGTTATCCAATACAAAAGAAAAAAGGGCTTTCTTTTGGGAAAGATATAATTTGCAGGGTACAAATCATTTCAATAAAACCTGTACTTAGAGTAATAACGAGGCTTTCACTGATGATTTCTTTCTGGACAATGCTAGTTGCTAAAATATCTCTAAAACCAATACTTTGAGTAGGGCTACGTAAACACTTCGGAGACGAATGATTAACAGACGATTGTTCGATAATCGTTAACAAAAAAAAGTGCACAACGACAGGCCAACGCCGATGAACGAGGAATGTCGCTGGTGACGATCGTTCGTATCTATTGTATGTACGATCATTCAGTGATCGTGGATTGTTCTGCGGTACACTTTCTCCAGTACACGTCACTTCCTGCATCGTTCAAACGATCATATCTAGTGTGTGTACATCATTGGTGGATTATAGTTAAACAATCATAATCGTTTCAGTTTTTAACTTGGCCTTCCAGACCTGAAAAGGAAAAATCAGGTACATGAAAATCATGTAGTTTAGAAAGCCAGAGAAAAATCAAAACTCCTGATGTTAAAGCTTGTTGGATCAGCCTGACAACAAAAACTGATTTTTTTTTTTTTTAAGTGGAGATCTGGATGGGTAAACGCCATATTTTCTCAGTACAGATTTCCTTTAGGCGGAGATGTCTATTACTTTCCACATGCTAACATTTCAATGGCACCTTGAAAATACATCAACATCACTGCAAAAAAAGGGTGCCAATTATACATAAATAGATATTGTAAATATACAGAGGGAACAGAAAAGAATTACCCCTATTTATATTTTTTAACAGGGGTAGATCCTTCCTAAATAATTTTTTTCTGAACAATAGTTTTTTATACTTTTTTCTGAGCTATTATATTTTTCACTTGAATGTTATAAATTGGTATGCATGTTAATGCTTGTCTACGTCCAATTAATATGTAACTATAGTAAAATCAGAGGAGAAAGATCACCAACAATCCCAAGTACATGATATATGTATGTTATCTTCTCATAGCATATGTTCACCCCGAGGAATAGCACTACAACAGATCTGTAACATGAATGGGAATCTGAGCATAAAGTCTGCAGCCACACTTTGTTCAACAATGCAGTAATTAATGTGGTAGTCACTGCCTGTACAAAGTGTTCTGATGAAGATCTGAACAAAGCTTTCAGAAAAAAACAGCAAGATGTGCATCTCAAAAGATTTGTTTGCATTTGGTCAGGTAGCACATATCTGAAAGGCAAAACACAATACAAAGCAAACAAGGGATGCAAGACAAATTACCATAACCAGTTTACCAACTCAACTTGAATACCTTTGCATCAATTTGCACACAAAATGCAAACGCAGGAAGCAAAAGAAATGTATGAATACTTTTATGATGCAGCCAAGACCTGTTAACCACTTCTTCTGAACTTTGGTTGCTATAAGTATTACATGCTTTATAACTGACCTACTATGCAAACTGCAGTGAGGTGCTGTTTCCATAGCAGCTAGACATTTTGGCAGTTTAACTAGATTTTAACTTTTGGCAGTGATCGGGTAAAGGGAACATCTAGTTAGTGTTTATGGGTTACTGTACGCAATGTTGTGTGTACTGCATTAAAAGCCCGAAGCAGACAAATGATTTATAGATCGGTTAAAAAAAGGCCTTTTCAGTTGCAGAGTTTTAAAGTGTACCATTTTTGCCAGGAATTTGTTACCTGTAACCTCTTAGGATTTATTAAATTCTATCCAAGACAATTGATTTTTATTTGTTTTTACTTTATGTTTGTGCATTTTTTTAAACTGAGTACAATGTATTAAGAACAGGAAATTTATATCATCCCAGGGTGCTGGAAAATCCAAATTTTACCTAAATATGTACACACAAAGGATCTTTAGGGATCATTTCGAGGGATCATTTCAGGGAGGCTCTTGAGCCTCCTTGTTACGCCTCCCTTCCCTATTTACTGCGGCCGGCATTACAATGCAATAGATGCCTCATGCTTATTATACATATGCAAATTATTGTATTGTACCTCACAAACGTCTACTAATTCTGCGAAACACTGATTATAAAATACTGTTGTGTGGGAGGAATAATAAATATGTTTAAAGCACCAATTTATCCTCGATTACAATATGATTATATGTCAGACAAGCCAACAATGCCTGTTACTTTTCTGTCATGTCTGAAACCCATTTTTGTCACATTTTCCTGAACTATGCTGTAAAATCCAGGGGAAAAAATACATATCTTAATAAAGCATATAACATCACAGCAGACAATAAGCTATGTGAAATAAACTGAGAGACTTTTGCTGCTATTTACGGCATTATAATTTGTAAAGGTTAATAATAAAGATAATGCAACAAAAAAGTTAGCAATTCACACATTCAGTGTGCACCTAGCACCATGAAGAGTCAACATTTTGGAAACAAAATATCTTGCATCACTGCACAAGATTCTAATATGTATAAGTGTGGTATAATTCTACTGCAGACAGAAAGAGATACAAGTGTCCAGTTCTAGGTGCACCAAAATTATTCACACGGCTTTAGTTTCCATGGTCAGGTCACCAACAGTTCTCAGAGGAGCTTACAATCTAATCTTTCTGCTACAGTCACAGTCGAATATTCTCAGCATTGTCGAAGGCCAATATTTGGGGGAAGCTAAAACAACCAGTTTTTGAAATGAGAAAGAAAAACTGAAGAGCCTTGAATATAAGTAATATATTAATATATTACATAACTATTATTTCAAATAGTCTTCATATTAAAAAAACATTGTTAGCTGGCTGTGATGCAAGATGGATTGTTTTCAAAATGTTGCTTGGTGCACACTGAATGTGTGAATTAACGTTTTTGTTGCATTGTCTTTATTATTAACCTTTATTTAAAAAAGTCCCAGTAGCGTATTACACAGTATTGTACAATAAATATGGACTGCACATGACAAAGTTATTTAAATGGTTTTGTGCTGTGTTGGGGCTTGCTTGTGCTTCATCTATCTATGCTGGTAATATAAAAGCCACATTAGAGAATATACCCAATGCTGATTTGGGATCTCTAGTCTGTGAATAATAGAACATTTACAGAGTATATAGAACGCTCTTGTCCTATATCTGGTCAGTGTTTCTGCATGATAAGAAGGAGGACCACACAGGGGAACTTCATACTGGGACCTTATTGGAGTGGAAATTATGTTATGAAGATTTGTATTGCACACTTTGTATTATTTTATGCATTTAGGTTTAACACACATATTGTATCCTAATGGAGTGGCACTAAGCATACTTTTTTTTATGTTTTATTTCAATTATTTCACAAAAAGTTCTGCCCCCCAGCTACACAAACTTATCTTCCATTACTTTTTCTACCACTGGGGAAAAGAAAAATAACTAGCACATACCACCCTACCTCCAATGGGGCATCCTTAAAACCTGATCAGTTAAAGACCCAAAGCTATCAAATGAGTTCAGCTGCAGCTTAGAACTCGCCCAGGGCTTCCTCGTTTTGCTTCCGGCTGCAGAGGAAAGAGTTAATATGTACAGCTAGCAGTGGCAGCATTTACATGAACATTTTAATTTGCCTTGCATGAGCAGAAACATGTATTTACTTTAAGAGGTACCACAAAAAATTATCCTTTTAACACTGGCAGGTTTTCCAAATAAAGCAGAAATAAGCACAGGTGGGAGCATCACAAGCAATGTAAAATGGGAGTTTTGGAAGAATTCCGTTTAATTTCACTACATTTTTTAGATTTATCCTATCTTATTTAGTCGCATTCCATCTGTTTTTTTGCCTTGTACTGCTTTCAATAAATACGTATTTTAAATTCTTGGCAAGTACAGGGTGCACCAACCACTGAGAACAAACTACTAAACTTTATGAAGTAACTGACTACATGCCAGGTCACAATGTAGCATTATGGTTACATATATTACTCCAACATACTCCTGCATGAGTATGACAGAGTGCTGGCCTACCAGCATCCATTGTTTGTTATAAAAAAATGTGAGATGTAAATAGGCCTAATTTAGAAGACACCCATACATGTCTGGGACTGCACGAGGACATTAAAAGATATAGAAAACATCTGACACATGTGTGGGGCTTTAGTCTTAGTAGTTATAACTGCAGCCTTCCCTGTGAAAGACCTAGGACACCTTGTCCAGGATGACTCCATGGACCTGGTTAATTCTTTCCAAGGCTGGAGAGGATACACTTCTATCAGTGAAGCTGGGTCATCTAGCAAAACTGTAAAAGATCCTGTCCAGGATTTGAAAACATTTGCTTAAAAATAGCAAATTACTTTTAAGCAATTAATTCCATTGATGAAAGTGTATCCTCTCCAGCCTTGAAGATCTAAATATCCAATCCAATAAATCACGTCCTTTAAGCTAAGGAATAAGAAGCCCCTTTAGGTCCAATACTTGCTGCCCTGTGAGCAGTCCAGATTTATGCTGATAACACAGTGGGATAGTGAATCTGACATTCACTTAAATATTCCTGGTGGAAAAATCAATCACTTACATTGGATCTGGAATATTTTCTACTATGAAATGTTCCAATGAATGTCTGGTTCTGTTTTATAAATAGAACCCATTGTACGCCAGGTCCCCAGTAAATATGACAATTTAGAGCCATGTAAAGGTTTACAGATTTCTTAACTTTTAAGGTTTAAAGTCTTGTGTGCTAAATACTAATGGGATCTAAGGAAAATTATGGAAATTGCTACAGCTAACCACCGTACAAGTGGACTTTCTCTGACTTCAGTACTGGGACAGATATTTTTTTTTATTTAGACTGCAAAAATAGTGCAGCTACACAAGGGCCCGCAGGGGGTGAGGGGCTAACATGTGCAGGGGCCTGTCACTCTATTATGTAAGCCTAGACCCTGCACACTTTAGAGCAACTGTAAACCCGGTTGCAAAATCTCAGTGTTTTCAAACAGCAACTTTACTCCTGGCGCCTAAGATCTGTAGAAAGCTTCTCTCATGCCCCATTGATATGATCAGGCATTGGAATAGAGGCATTCCATGATCCCTCACCATTGCTGTAAATCGGCTATATTGTGCCCTACTGCATTGTATTGTAATTTGTATATACAGAAACTGGGGTTATACACAAGTTCTTTGATGTAATTGTCACATAGAATTGGCTAATTGATATGCAAGCCTTACATGTAAAGGCCATTTGATTGTTTGCAGGTTTTGTCTGTTTTAATTGGAAAAACATTTTCACACCGATTGTCAAGTGTGAAATAATCTTTAAAGTTTCAATGTTTATGTGCAAGTGTAAGGTGTTATATTTAGGGATGTGGTGCTTTGATACGCGATTCCTTAGTTTTTGGAAAATTTTTAATGTGTACAGGTTTCACAGTCTAGCTGCCCATTTTAAATAATGTGGGGGAAAATTATTTTATATGCCTAGATCAATACACTGCCTGCTTGCACAGGGGCCCTTTGGTGATCGTACACCACTGCATTCATACCTTGAGTGGCACTGATTCAGAACAAGCATGCAGGACAGGACACAAGAAAACATTTAACAATGTCAGCCTCCAGACTTTCTCTACGTTTTATTGTAGATCATGCACAGAATCGGGATCACATGTATAATGTGCAGAACTGCCCCCATTTACCTCCATAGTGGGATAGCAAATAGGCCATGATGTACAGCCAAGCGGACAGTGTGCACAAATCAGGTCATGCCTTGCTGCCCCATATAGAGAATAAAGGTAATAATGTGCAACCAGGTACACACATACCAGGCAATGATGTGCAATCATCTGTGTATGCCTGGCTGCCATAATATTTATATATATATATATATATATATATATATATATATATATATGTATCTGCAAGGACAAGCAGTAAGGCAGACTAAGTGTGCATGCAAATCACTAAAAGGGTTAATGTCTGTCCCCCCAATATGGAGTATAGACAATGATGTACATGCAGCCAGGCACACTCCATGTTCACACATAGTGCATGTGTAACCGCCCCCATTCACCTCCAAAGTGGACATAAGACATGACCTGTGCTTGGGTACCCACAAAGTGGTCATAGACAATAACATGTGCCTAGCTTCCCCCATTCACCTCCATAATGGACATAGACAATGACCTGTGCCTGGCTCCATAGTGAATGGTCTATAAGGTACAGCCGCCCACACATGGTGTGAGTTATATACAGAGCACCAACAGCTGGCAATTTCCATTTTATTATAGCAGTGAGAACCCATGATAACAGCCCCCATATGCCGGTACAGAGCCGTCCTGTGTGCCGCCTCCCCGCACCTCTCCCGCGCTCCACTCACCCGTCAGCTCAGACGAGGCGCCAATAGCCAATCGGCATTCAGTGATTGGCGCAGAGCTGCCTGAGGCGAGTCCGCGTTTATCGCGAGATTTCCTCTCGCCTCGCTGCTATTCGTTCTATTGTCTTAGCAACAAGCTGGATTCAACGAAAATTAACATAAACTCGACCAGTGTACAACGTAATATTGTTATATAAGTAGATTTATCTGTTAATATATAAACATATATCGCCGTCTGCACTGTCTCTCTCACACATATGCAGTACTCTCATACAAGAGCCGTACACCACCTTCATCTTCTTTTATTACACATTTGCATGCTAAGTAACCCCGAATCTTTTCATTTCCTTCCCCCAACCAGCCTTCCTATTCAACCTAGCTTGATACACACAATCCCCCTTAGGTGCGGAGTGGGCGTGATTATCTTTGATTGGCTTCACGTTCAGCCAATCAAACTACTTCCTTTTTTGTGAGACCAATCAGCAATCGTGAAGAGAGCCGGGCGCTTATTAGCCCTTTAGGTTGCGCCCTTGTGTGGTTTCGTCTTGTGCTTTGGCCGCGTTGGTGGAGTGCGCTTGGGAGCGGCGGAGTTTCGAGGTGAGTGAGGCTGCCCCGGGATCGGGAGATGTATGAGGGATGGTTTTGGCCTTATGGAAGATAATAGAGCAGCGGGCTCGGGAGGGTTTTTTATTTTAGCGTGCGTCACGGGTTGTGTGGTGGATTGTTTGGCCGAGAGAGCGGGCTTTTGTCTGTGGAAAGGCTTTTCCTATACATTAAGGTGAAGGCCTGAGGTGAGAGCGGGTTTTATTCGGATGCCGGTTTCGGTGTGTATTATACGGTATGTTAGTGCGGAGTAGCCGAGCTCTCCTCAGGATTAGGTAGGTTATTATGGCAGAAGGGCACGCATTGGTGAAGGGAAAATTTAATATTACATTGTGTGAGGAGAGCCGGATATTTCGCGGGCTGTGTGTGCTCTTTGCCGCCGCCATGCCGTCTATCTGTCTTCTCTCTCGCAGTCACAAAATGGCTGGTGGCGGAAGCTTGCGGCAGAGGGGCGGGGCCTGTGTGGCCGGTGTCCTGGAGCTTAGAAAACCCAGACAAAGGAGGATCGGGGTGGGGGGAAATCGTGACAAACCTGCGCAGCTTGTGGCCGCTCTGCGTCCTATTGTGTGCAGCCAGCCGGCCCCCTCCCCCCGTGTGTTGTGTATGGGGAGCAGTGCCTCGTGTACGGGGCTTACACACACACAGGCGAGCAATCCATCGGGATCATTATATCGCCAGGTACGTGTAGGAAGGACATAGCTTCATATGCAAAGAGCCTTGTCCTTCACAACATAATCATTGCCTTTCTTTTTTTCGCCTCTATGAGGAATGACTAAGGAAATTCTGTCTGCTCCCTATTTCTCTGATTTGTAATGCAGTTATGTGTTCTGTAATGTTGCAGGCAATTCTCAGATTCTTTTATTGCCAGGAACACGCATCGTCCTTTATAGATCAGTACCAAGTACCGCCACCACCCCATCCAATCACTGCGCCAGATGTTGTTTAAGAAGCTGATTGTCAGCTTTCCTATTGGCTGGATATAACCATTGCCAAGTGGTAAAGGGGGAGGCTGTTTTGATTGGTCAGTAAACCCCAAATCAGAATTGCAGATGAGATGGTTTAACGTAGATGGGTTTTCATAGGCTGGCACGATTTTCTTGTGTCATTTACAAGCTCCTCCCACCCCTATTCTTGTTTTATAACCTTGTTGGGGAAGTTAGGTTGCTCTTAGTCGTTTTCAGAACGATAGCATGTCTGTCAGAACGTGGATATGGACCGTGATCTCCTATGAATTTGCCCTTACAGATTGCTGCCACTACTATAAAAGTCTATTGAAAAAAAATGGAGACAGAGCAGGAAGAGGTTGAATTCACAAACACCGAGACCAACGGTAAGGAAAATCCTGTTTTTATATTGTGTTTTGTAACATTTCAGAACTTTGCTCTAGTTATTGCTCTGATAACCTTTATTGTGTTAACATTTTTCTTTCCTATTTTTTTTTCACGGCAGGCAAACGTCCAGCGGAAGACATGGAAGAGGAACAGGCTTTCAAAAGATCAAGAAATACAGATATGATGGTTGAACTACGTATCCTGTTGCAAAGCAAAGTATGTTGTCCGTTCGTAAATGTTACTTAGGAATGTTTACAGATTACTATTATAGAACCATAACTGAGAGAATGGATATTCGCTTTGCAGAGTGTTGTTTCATGCTTGGCTTTGTATTTTAATAACCATCTCTCTTTCAGAATGCAGGAGCAGTGATTGGTAAAGGAGGAAAAAATATAAAAGCGCTTCGGACAGACGTGAGTGGTTTAACATACCTTGATGATTTGCTGAACGTTTTATAGACGTCACTATTTGCAGAAAAGTTTCACCTTAGGAACACTGATTCACTATCCTTAGAATATACTAGTTTAACATGTGATAAACCTAGAACATGTAGGAAGTCTGTGTTCTGAACTTGTATGATTTATTTTGCCATATTAGATATTTAAAATATAAATATTTTTATACTTGGCACACATCTGAAGATAGCTGAAGTTTAGAATTTCAGTAGGTTGACTCGTGTGATTAGACACACGGCTGTTCTTTCTATATTGTTATACAGTTAAAGAAAAAGCAGACTTAATACTATGCTGGCTGCTTATGCTTGCATGCTCCAAGTGTAATGTTACAAAATACTCAATGTATTATGTTATATCAATGTCCCTCTTTAAGGAATTCAAAACTTTGTATAGAATCCTTCATCAGAAGTTTAAGGGAATGTGTCTATGCTCACGAGCCATCCTGCCATTAGAATTAGATGTATAATGCACCTAATGTAGAAGTTAATGCTTTTTATTAAGTTCTATCACAGTAGTTAATTTCCACATTTATTGTATTAAGTATGCCTTAGTACCATAAAGTTTAATTGAGAACTGAGTCTAGTTTGTATTAAATTAAAATGTATTGCTTTTCCCCCCTTTTCCCTCTCCTTGTTTTTTTGGCCACATATCTCCGTTGCCCATGTACTGGATCGTCTTGCCCCTGCGTTGCCCATCATGATGGCCCATCTACCCCTGAACGCCCATGTGAAAACCCTGGTTGGCTATGCCCAAAAATGTGCACGTTGCCCAACGGGCACTTTTCCTGACATCTTCTGATTGAATGCCCATGCCCAATGCCAACATCCACGATCGCCAATGACCAATGCAGTACAATGCCAGTGTTTCAGTCCCAGACAGCAGTGGCCCCGAGCGGTATGTCCCAACAGTTTATGCCTCACTGCCTGATTAGAAAGAGAAATGTATTATAACCTGCCTTTTAATATGATTAGTTTTCCCCTACATAGTGTTTTATTTTCTGTCTTCTTTTTCCCATTGAATTTTATTTTTCCTCTCTTCTTCCCTCACTGATCTTCTATGTAAGTTATGGTCTTTGGATCCACTAATTTCAGTAGTAAAGGGGAACAAGCATAGCTTTAAAGTTGTTTTATTTTCCACATTATACATGTAGCTGTTTTCTAAGTGGTTTCTGTCTTCGTGGCCCACCTGACTCCTTCAGCATTGCCTGTTTCATTTTTCTTTTCTAATGAAGTGCTAACTCTTAATCACTCTTTCTCACTTCACTTTTTATGTTGCTTTTTGTGTTTCTTCTCTTCAAAGCCCATTAGTATTTCAAGTTTAAGTGGTTTCATCCATACAATGTCCACCAATTGCATTTTCCAACTTTCCCTGAAATCCGCAAGTTTCATTCAAATAGTAAGGGTTTCCTAAATAGTGGTGACGGGGAATGTGATCGTTCACTTGTTTCCAGTTCTGTGCCTCCTTTTTGCCCGCTTAATCTAAGTCCTTCCAGAGTCCCCTTGCCTTACCAGCTTCTGAATATTTACTACCCAGTTACCTTGAAATTATAAGAAGTATAAAGCAAAAACACAATGCATGTGTAAAGAAAAGCAATCTGATTGTGATCTCATTTTGTTTTTAAAGTGTTTTTAACATGTGTTTTTTCTTCTTTATGTCATGTGTTGCGCAGTATACTGAGTATAAGTGCAGACATTGAAACAATTGGAGAAATTTTGAAGAAAATCATTCCCACGTTAGAAGAGGTAATTTTTATTTTCCTTTCTTTTGGTTTATTCCAGCACTGTACAATTTTTTTTTTAAATTATTATATGTATTTCTTTCCAGTACCAACACTATAAAGGAAATGATTTTGATTGTGAGTTGAGGCTTTTGATCCATCAGTCCTTGGCAGGAGGCATTATTGGTGTTAAAGGTGCAAAGATCAAGGAACTTAGAGAGGTACTTTTTATTTTTTCTCTGTTACCTTTAACATGGATTATCTAATTTAGACTTTGTCTAAATGTCAGTTGTTTTTTACTGGGATAGATGCAAATTGTTATAAAGTCATGAAACATTGCTACGGTTGGCTTTTACATTAGTGTTTTTTTAAACTATTTTATTTTCCAGAACACACAGACTACAATTAAGCTTTTCCAGGAATGTTGCCCTCATTCTACAGATCGAGTTGTGCTTATTGGAGGGAAGCCTGATAGAGTGGTTGAATGCATCAAAGTTATTCTTGATCTTATTTCTGAGGCAAGTGTAAAGTAACTTCAAAGTTTTTATATTCATTTTTGTTATACATCTACTTACATTTTGTTTCTCATCCACACAGTCGCCTATTAAAGGACGGGCTCAACCATATGATCCTAACTTTTATGACGAGACCTATGATTATGGTGGTTTTACAATGATGTTTGACGACAGACGAGGCAGACCCATGGGTTTCCCTATGCATGCCAGAGGTGGCTTTGATAGAATGCCTCCAGGACCCGGTCGCCCAATGCCTCAATCAAGAAGGGACTATGATGACATGAGCCCAAGGCGCGGACCCCTCCCACCACCACCAGGTCGTGGTGGTAGAGGTGGCAGTAGAGCACGTAATCTTCCTCTTCCTCCACCCCCACCACCAAGAGGAGGGTAAGTACATTGCCCGTGTGTGTATATAGATTTCTCCAAATGCAGTCTTGAGTAAACTGAACTTTTAACTGTAACATTAGTTTAATTTTTTTTTATTTATTTTTAGGGACCGAAGAGGGAGACCTGATCATTATGATGGAATGGTAAGGACTTGCCTTATTTGTTGACTATATTGCACAAGCAAATGCTCATTCTATTGTGTGGGGTTTTTTAATGGAAATATTTGGGCAGTGCAACTTTTCCCAACTAAAACACTGTTAAGTTGGTGCGGGGAGTATATAAATGGTGGAATACCGGCCTCAATATCTTTTATTTTTTATTTTATTTTTTTTTTTATCTACTCTTTATTCATTGCTTAAATGACTTCAAAATACTGAAATACACATCTTCATTATATATCCTCCCAAACCTATATATACACTAGTGATGTGAATTTTTTTTTTTTGTATACATTATTGATGTGAAGTAGTCTTATAGCCAAAATCTACATTATAATAAAGGTTACTTTTTGGTAATGCGAGGTAATTTTAAACAAACATGTTCATGAGCTTTATTCTTTAATTAAAACTATTTTTTTTTGTGCATGCAAAGACATTTAAGTAATATTGTCTGTTAAAGTGAAAAATAGCTAACTTTTTTTTTTTTCTCCCCCATTCGTAAACTTTAGGGTGGCTCAGGATATGGTAAGTAGTGCTGCTTATATTTTTCACCTTGAGTGAAAAATTGTTTCATTTAGTCCACTGGAACGTTTTTTCTGAGATATGTACATGTGTTTTATGCCTATAACTTTTTTTTTATTCTAAACAGGTCGTGGATCATATGGCGATATAGGTGGACCTGTCATAACAACACAAGTAACAATTCCGAAAGATGTAAGTTTGCTTTTTATATTCAAGTACTGTGTAAATAAATTTGTTTAACTTCTGTGTTTACAGTAAGAATTTTTATTCCTGTATTTGTAGCTGGCAGGGTCAATTATCGGAAAAGGAGGTCAGAGGATTAAACAGATTCGCCATGAATCTGGAGCTTCAATTAAAATTGATGAACCGTTGGAAGGATCAGATGACCGTATCATTACCATCATAGGCACCCAAGACCAGATACAGAATGCACAATACTTGCTTCAAAACAGGTGAGTTACTGGCATGCTGAGTTTGCACGCTTTGTTTTACTAAACTTAATTTTACAGTATCTATATGTTGTAGTTTTTTTTTTTTTTTTTTTTTTTTTTACTGCTTTAACTTTTTCCCTTTTTTTAGATTTTCCTACTTTGGTATATACTAATTTTGCTTCATGAAATTAACAGTTCCACTTTCTGTCGTGAAACGACTGCAAAAGATTTGTTAAATCAAGATTTTATGAATGTGCCTGTAGATTGGTTATAAATCTAGAAGAATTCAGTGGAAGTTGGTTTAGTTCTGTGTGGAAGACTAGTGATTTTGTTGTTTTTAGATAACGGCAATGACAACAAATCACGGTCTGCCATATGGCACAGACCATGCCTCTACAGGACATGTTACAATGGGTTTTGATTTGATGTCATGATGCAGCGTTTCACAGCTTTCTTTTTACTAACCCTTTCTTTCTGCCTAATATTCTAGCATGTTTCAAATCTTTTTGGGTTTTTTATTCTTGTATAAATATTACTCGCTTTTCATATTAATCATACGTATTAACTTTTGCATTATATATTTTTTTTTTTTTTCTCTAATCTCATCTTTTGTGTAAGAAAATGCACTTACAGGTTCTAATGCAAGGTTTTCTTTTTTTTATAGTGTGAAGCAGTATTCTGAAGATTATGCTTATGGGTTTTGACTTCTAAACATTGAGAGGCACATGCTCAAGGGTTCTAATGTAAGATTCTCTTTTTTTATAGTGTGAAGCAGTATTCTGGCAAGTTTTTCTAAGACTAGTGAAGAATGAAGGAATCCTGCATCCTTTTTTGTTCTTTTATCTTCGCTTCTGATTAAAAAAAAATAAACAAACATTCCTCTGCTTCATAGGTGTAATACATTTAAGGCATAGACAGAATGTTTGATATGTTATGGCCTAAAACTGAAACAAAGGATGTGTTTAGTATTGTAGTTGGGGGGGGGGGCGGCATTCAATATGAGTAAGGCTGCTTTACAAGCCATTATTTATGATCTAATTTTGGTGTTTTGGAGATTGTTACCTTATCAAACACTTGCCTAAACTGTGTGTTAAGAGACCTGTTAGTTTTCAGCATCCACCCTGGTGTTGGTGGTAATGGCTTGTTTTTTTTTTTTTAATAAATTTAGTAAACTGTGGGTTTGCTTTTTCCTGTGTGACTTTTAACATTTAATAGCAAAGAATTTTGTAGGCTTTACCTAAAATATAGCTTTGCTGTTTGCGTTTGGCCCATCTGTCTGCACTGTTATTGGCAGAATCTCCAGCACTGAACACGTTTTCTTTCTTTTTCAGGCCTAATATATGGCTCTAACACAGACATTGCTACAGAAGAGGAAGTGATCAGAGAGCAGTGTTGAAATTTAGCTCTTTGCACTTGAGTCCAATTGTTTTACAGCGATTTCTATTCTCACAATAAAACTGTTTTAATATAAAAGGATCTTTGTGTGTTTCTGAACTATTTTTCAAATCTAGATGGGATTTTAGATAAAAGTTTTTAGGACTACAGTCCGCAAAATGTTTTTTTAATTGTTGCTTTTCAGCCTGTTAAGGTTAATTTTACAACTACAGTTGTGTTAATTTTACAACTACAGTTGTGTATTGTGTCCTTTTTTCAGGCACTAGAAAACATGGCTGTATTTTTTTTTTTTCTCCCCATATAGATTTGAAATATTTAAAACTTGTCAAGTGCAAGCTATGCCTAACTTCACCACTGCCTTGGTTACCCCTCTTTTTGTCAGCATGGGTTGTCTACCATGCTTTTAGAGAATGTTTAGGTTTTCTTAGCTGTAAAGGCTAAAAACTTAAGAGAGAATTTGGCAGTTACACAGAGTGAAGCTTTTAGTTAAGGACTTCATAGGTTTAGGAGGATTCTTTGCTCAAAACAATTAACATTTGGTGACACTGGAAAATGCAGAAACAGTTTAACAATATTTCATCTCTGAGGGTTGGGGTGTTTTTTTTTTTTTTGTTTTTTTTTGCCTGTTGCCCTTCAAAAGTACCTGCATTGGGTTACGCTACACAACTTCGTTTAAAACAATGCAAACTGTTATTTCCTGCTTGGAATAGGCCATGTGCTTTGTTTGTGATTTTTGTGTATATCCAGAACAAAATATGAATTTCTTTTTCAGGCTTAAGTGGATTCCAAAATATTTTGTTTAGAGCAGCTACAATGAAAAACATGGAATGCTTTCCTCCTCTTTTCGTTGCTTATGGATTACAAACCAAGATCTGGATCTCTGGATGCATTTTGTTAATATTAACCAGAAGCGCTAAGAATCCACAATCTGCGGAGAATACCCCAACTCCAAGAGAATTGTACAGAATTAGTAGAGCTGAATGAATTATAACTGCTTTATGTTAAAGATAATTATATTTTTCTTTTGTTATGTTCCAAGTTTAGTTATTACATGGTGATTGAAGCTCAGCTTAAGCTGTCCTGTGCACATCTTGAATGGGATAACTATTGATCTTTAAAGGAGCAACTAAAGAATAATTTTTTTGTATTTTCCAAAACTTTTTTTTTTCTTCATTTAGAATCTTGTGTTTTGTGGGGTTTCCCCTTTCTGAAATGTCTGTTTGAAAATGGGGATTTTGTGTTCACTGTAACAATGTGCCGACTGTACACATTGCTGTTTTTATCACTTTTACATTGGTATGTTGTAACTGAAATTGGTCATCTGTGCTAGTGTATTGAGATATGACCAGCTGTGCTCTCAGTTTTTATCAATATAATTAAAGTTTAAAGGATTTTTTTATTCCTTTAGATGTAGCCAGTGAGCAGTGAAACCTTTGTTTTTATCTGACTAAACAACAGAATTGGAATTTTAAACTAGCTGTTGTCTCTTGCATTCTGTCTAGTATGAAGAAAACAAATGTTAGCCAGTGCAAGCTGTTGGTCTTAAAGTACTTAGGTTTTTATTTTGGGATATAACTTTTAAGCTTGAGTGCTTGACAACTATTTCACACATTATTCAATTTCAAATTTAACTTTAATGCTTGTGCTACAACTTTTTATTTATCTGTCACTCTGCCTCCTAAACACCTAAGTAGTGCCAAGCTAAGCACACTTGGCCCTTAGTTTTTAAGATCTAAACTAGTATTATACTGTATAGCTAGAGGCCTTTCCCTTAAATGTAGGAGAACCAAAATGACATCTGAAGTTTTCAATGATATTTAGGGGGTTTCAATCTTTATAATTTTTCTTTTCTGAGGTAGATCACAAAAAATCTAATTTGTAAAGATAGCCATACATAATTGTAGCATTGTGTGCCAGGCCCAGAAAAGTTCTAGGTCTGCAGAAAACTTTTTGTTAGCAATAACAACCCAATTGTGACTCGTCAGTTACCGAAATCTATACGTATGCTGTGGGAAGTTTACAAGTATGTAATTTTAGGTGTTTGAGAGGTCGGTCAGGATGCAAGTAATGACATCCTGAAGAAAAAACGGGCAGCTTTGTTGGGGAATTAGTAAACGAAAAAGGTGTTGAACAGTTGCTAAAATGGCCAAATGTTTTCTCAAAGGCTGTTTATAATACAAACTTCAGCCCAATGCTTTCCTAAGAACACATTTTGAACTTTTCAGAATGCTGCATCTAGGACAGCCATTCTCAACCATGGGCCTTCTGAGGTTGCTAAGGGTTCCCATTTGATGATGCTGCATGTGTCTGAAAGCAACACCATGGGGTAGTCAGCTGCATAACTTCAATGTTTTTGGTTGTTTATAAAAATGGGGGGAGGCATTTTTCCCATGTTAAAATGTTGATATGGACATGTTTTAAGCCCCCATCTCCATTGAATTTTTTTTAAAAGGCAAAAATACACAAATGGCATTGTTTTACCAGCAAAACTGCTTTGCCACCCATGAACACTATTTTGGGGAGCAGGCAGCCAGATTAGGCAGGATAGCACAGCAACAATAAAACAATACTAACTACTTAATTGTACATATGGTTTAAACAAAAATCCATTGCAGTTTGCTGTTCCACAGTCTATAAGTACAAGGGGTCATAAATGCACACAAGGTATAAATGTACCGTGGGCAGAACAATGTAATCTGTAGCATCCTTTTCAATTGTGTAAAACTGCAATGTTGTTGGAATAATGCCTGGCAGTTTTATTTGTCCATGCAAAAGTGGGAAATCTAGTTATGTCACTGATGGATCACAATAGAAAAATTTCCTTTATTAATGTAAAAAAAAAATCAAAGGCCGTGATGGAAGCACACAAGCAAAACCCAAGAATAACATGCCACACAATTTTGACAGGTGGAAAGGTTTTTCTTTTTCTACATTAACTTCAAACCATAACATTAATATTACAATTTTTAGTTTAGTCTGGGAAAAAAATTAAATGAACTGAAAACCAATAAAGGGAAGTAGTAGAAAATGCTGGACATCCTCCAGCGTGGGCTCTATCTTAAGTTTTTAATGTAGGCATTGAGAAGCTCATGCTGTGCAGTAAAATCGGATGAAGCAATTGCAGTATAGGAGAGGATGCTTTACAACTGCAAGACTGAAGGTAAGGCTGGAATATTTATTAAAGGCCCCAAGCAGCTATCGAAGACTGCACACATTTCCTTTTTGGCCTAGTGTTTAATATTCTGTGAACTGGACTGTACTAATGCAAAGGATGAAATGAAATACATCTGTGTTGGATCACAATAGATCCAACACATAGATCTTTTCATATGCAGGAGGAACACATGCCACCAAATACCTGTTTTCCTTTGGTGCTCTTTTTGGGTAAAAAAAAGTATATATATATATGTATAAGACAAAGCCACACACAATTACATATCTTTTCATTTTAGGTTACACTAAAGTGTAATGTTTCTATGTAATATCTTGGAGACATCAACTCCTTTCTGGGGTAGATAAAATGGAAAGGTTGACTTGACCCCTGGCTTACTATACTTTTAGCAGACTCATTTTAAAGCAAAGATAAACTCAAAAGTTTTAGTTTAGGTCTGCATAACTTTTCACAAAGGTTATGCAGAGTTATAAATAGGTGTATAAACGTGGCTCCAAAGGTTACCAAACATGATACAAAACTGGCAGCCAGGTACAACAGTGATTTCATTATTTAGCCAGAGTAAATAAAGACTGCTCATGTTTGCATAACACCTTGGAATGTAGCTGCAGATAACATGATTCAGCTGAGGTCACATGGTCAGGTACTGGTGTGATAAGATATAGTTGTGTTCAGAATAATAGTATTTATTATTTATAATTATAATAAACAGCATTTTGATGTCACCCCACAAGGGATTATTGGATAAAGATCCAGAGATTGGGCTGGCCACTCCAAAACATCAATCTTGTTGGTGTTGAATCAAGACGTTGCTTTTCTACTTGTGTGTCTGGGGTTGTCGTCTTGTTGAAACATTCATTTCAAAGGCAATTCTTACTCGAGGGCATAAGGCAACATGGCCTCTTCAAGTCCTTTATGTATTTAAACTGGTCCATGATCCTTGATTATTATTATTATTAAACAGGATTTATATAGCGCCAACATATTACGCAGCGCTGTACATTAAATAGGGATTGCAAATGACAGACTAATACAGACAGTGATACAGGAGGAGAGGACCCTGCCCCGAAGAGCTTACAATCTAGTAGGTGGGGGAAATTCACACACAATAGGATGGGACATATGTAGTGGTGAGAAGTAGTGATGGTTTCAGAAGACAGGTAGGCAGGTTTGAAAAAAATGGGTTTTGAGCGCTCTTTTTAATGAGCAGAAAGTAGGAGCAAGCCGAATAGGACGAGGAAGACCATTCCAGAGAGTTGGGGCAGCTCTAGAGAAGTCTTGTATCCGTGCGTGTGATGAGGTTTTGAGTGAGGAAGTCATTAGTAGATATGCAATATATAGGCCCAACACTATAGTTTGAGAAACATCTACATATGATGCTTACCCCACCAAGCTTCAATGTGTTCACAGTGTACTGTGGCTTGAATTCAGTGTTTGGGGGTCATCTGACAAACTATCTTCAGCCCCTAAAACCCCACAAAATCCAGAAATTATCACCTCCATTTCTCCTTAGGCCTGTTATTGTGCTCTTCGGCAAACTAACCTCATCAGCACATCTTTTTTCTTTTTTTTTTTTTTTTTTCAAATTGGGGCTTTGCAGGGGCTACTTTCTAATAGAATGGCTGCAGATAGTTGCCTTCTAATTGTAACAGTGCTCACAGGTAACTTTAGACCTTTATTCTTCCTGAAGCTGATCATTGATTGAGTCTTTGCCATGTTGGCTATTCTTCTAATCATTTGAATGGTATTCTGTTTTTTTTTTCATGTCTTTCAGGTTTTGGTTGCCATGTTAAAGCATTTGAGATCATTTTAGCTGAGCAACCTGATTTTTTCTGCACTTCTTTAAATGTTTTTCCCTCCAATCAACTTTATAATCAAAGTACACTGTTCTTTTGAACAATGTTTTGAACAACTTATTTATCAGAAAAAGATGCATTATAACCAGCATATACAACATTTGCTGCTTTCCTTCTTTAAATAAGGGCTGTAATGGACACCTGTTTTTTCCTCAGAATGAATCACCTTACTAATTGATTGAACACTGCTATTATTTCAAATTTTCAATAAATGATTAAATTACACGAATCAGCAACATGCATGTCATGACTGTTCTACAACAGTTCTTTTGGTTTTCTATTATTCTACTACACCTACTTGTAAATTATTTCTAACAGTGATTGATAAGGTTAGTGATATAGGACTGCTATTATTCTGAACACATTTGTATCTGTTCAGCTATGGTTGACAGAAAACTAATCACATTATAACATGTAATATGTAATCTCCTATTGTTCCTCTAATTGTTCACAAGGATCTAAACTTTCTGCTTAAGAGTTCTGCTTAAGGGTCACACGTAGCATGGCATCAAGGGAAACTCTCACAAAATGTGTTGAAGAAAAATGTCTTGACTGAGCTTACACAAGAATCTGATTAATTAGTGGGCCACTGATAATTTTTAGCGTAAAGCTACGTACACACTTCCAATTATTATCGTTGGAAAACGAACGACGAACGACCCTGCACGATATATATGAACGATCGTATAGCACCGATCCTGCACATAGAGATAACGACACGATCGTTCGTAGATAGTGTACACACAATAGATACGATCGTTTGAGCGATAGAGGAACTATGTACACGACAGGAAAGTGAACGAACGTTCGTTCATTACGCATGCTCTGAACATGGACGATCAACGAACGACCGTACACAAACGAACGATGTTCAACGATCGTCGTCCGATCCGCTGGTCCGGTCGTTCGTTTCCAACGGGTTTCCTCGTTCGTCGGCGTCGTTGGTTACTTTTTTACGAACGATTTTTTGCCCAATCGATCGTTCGTCGTTCGATTGGAACGATAAAAATTGGAAGTGTGTACGCACCTTAAGGCTAGGTTACCATGCACATGCAAGTAGTTTGGCAGAGGACTGATTAAAGGAGAGGCTGGGTTATTCTCTACTCCGTTAGTTTAAGTAATGCTAAGCACGTATGTACACTACTGACCTTAAGATGTCTGATTTTTTTTTATAAACAAAGTATTACACATCTGGACACCTTGTGGAAAAGCCAGGGTAGACTTTATAGGTATTGTTGGGTATATTGGGTTAAATACTTGTTATATATTCTTTATATCTATTTGGAAATTATCTTCAAGATGTCTGACAGAGAGGAATGTTACAGCTCTAACAAGGACCGGGGATGAGCAACAGCAGACTCCAGATGGATGTCCATAAGTACTGATGTGCCATGCCACTAATCTTTTCTATTTCTAAGTAGACAAACCAGAAAATACTTGTGGATATTAGCAAGAATAAGTCCTAATTTTGTTATGGTTTAAGTAATTTTGATTACTTAATTACTTACTTAAACTGATTACTTGGCTAATTTTTGACCTTCCAAATAAATTGAAGGAAAGACAATTGGAGAGCTTTCTCCATTCAAAGTGGCGAAGGAGAAATGGGAGCTTCTGCAGGGGTTATAGAATATGAACAAAATTAATAATCCATAGTAGGTGACACCTACCTGTTGGGAATAGAGGGTCAATTTTCCCTTGAAATTTAAAACTCATCTTGTTGACTTTTTAAAGGCCTCACTGATCAGGAATTTTTCTTGCTTCTGTCTAACCTCAGTCAGACGCATGTCTAAACAGCCATGTCAGGTAAGGAACTGTTTGTGGTCCTTCATAAGTAGTCCTGAGACGTAGGCCTTTCTTCCCTTTGAAGTTGTTTTCTGCCTTTCACCTCAACCAGGACATGTGAGATCTTTTGTTGTATAGATGTTCATACTGTCCATCTTCGTCCATCTCTTACTCACAGCCTTGTTCAGAAAAACTGACACACTCTTTAATATCTTGGATGTGCCTCAAAAGTGCAACCTGGGTTTTAGTCCATCCACATTGTCCAGATAAATCTGCCAGACCACTGCTTAAGCTTTTGGCCATTACTTTTACATTAAAGCATAGTGGTTGTGGAAACCCTACAGGGTTACATACTTACAGGTTAACCCTACAGGACCAGCCTTCAGTTTTTATTTGTTTTATAGTAAAAACAAAATTTAAATTCACTGCTATATAAATATACCCTTTCATCGAATCTCATCCATCTCATTGAGTCAAACAGTAAGTTAGTAGGACAGGATCCATGCAATCAAAATAAGTTATCTCTCAGTAAGATATTTTCACCCTTGAGTATCATTTATTATTTAAAACTACATAGAAAAAAGAATGCATTTATTACTGTAAATGCAGCCAGGTTGCAGTACAATAATAAATACAGACACTTTAGTTGGGCTTTTAAGAAAAATTTAGGCATTCCTGGCAAACCCTCCCTATTTCATTTGGAAACACCCACAGGTTAAAAAGTTTACGTCCTACAATCTTTTTTCTATTTTAGGGTATTAGTAATTAGAATACTTAGCCATATACTGCATATTGGACAAATTAAATTCATATGACCAGGCAAAGGGGTCCCTAAGGTTCCAAACCTAGCAAATATTTCCAAGAAAAGCAAACATGTTCCTTTTATTTGACACATTAACTATCTTAGTGGGATTACCTAACATTACCAAATGATTCTCCATCCCTATTTATCATTGAACGATTATCTTGCCATTATCAGACACCTTATTCCAATTTCTATTCTTTAGTCATTTCATTTTCCCACATAGTGGGCTTCATGTACTGCTCCCTGTTATCCCCCAAACCCCTCGTTCAATGAATCCAAAAGGTCTTTTGATATAAGCAAACACAGTCAACAAAATTATATACTAGATTTTTTTAGCAACTTGGTACTTCCATGAGAATGGGGGCACAACTCCTTTGGAGATAATGGTATCTCCAAATTGAGCACTACTAAATGTCCTTGTACAGAACATAAGAGCATGTGCTAAAATTAGAAATAAAGGCCTTCCGTCATCCTCAGGTAAAAAAGAATATAGGTTGCTAAAATGACCAACAATTCCAAAACCCAACTGTCTTAAACCCTGTGCTTTAAGGTGTATTTCATTACTGTTGTGTCATATGTAATGCACACACATTTAGGAGAACCAGTTTCCTGTGATGAGAAAGAGTTACTGCAGACCTAGATTACCAGGATTCTGTAGCTACAGAGTAAGTTGTGGTTATTTTTATGTGTGAAAGTCGTGTTATTGAGTGAATAGAAAAGACATGCTGTGTTTCATAGGTGTTAATGTGTGCAGGAGTATGGAAATAACTAAAAAACTAATGTCTTATGCTCCAGTTTGGTCTGAACTACAAATATATGTAACACATATTTTTTCCCCTGTTGAAGCAAATTGTACCAGGTTTTTTTTTGCCTTCCTCTGGACCAACTATGTCCATGAGGTTTTATATCTGGGATATGTTTATTTACTTAGTGGTTGTACTTGATGGACTTATATCTTTTTTCAACCTGACTTACTAATGTAACAAAGTTTTGTTTATTTATATTTTTATTAATGATAATAATAATAATAATAATAATAATATAATAATAATACACTTCCCCACCTCCTAGATTGTAAGCTCTTCGGGGCAGGGTCTCCTCCTCCTCCTTTGTCACTGTCTGTATCTGTCTGTCATTAGCAACCCCTATTTAATGCAGTGTTCTTCCCAGCCCCTTTTAACTGGCACTTTTCAGTAGCCGCCTGGCTGCTTTTAGATAGTTACTGAAAAGTTGGGTCACAATACAGGGGCTGCCACCCGCCTATAATTTCCTCCCACCCAGATCAAAAAGATTTCTGGGTTGAGCACTGTAATGTACAGAGCTGCACAATATGTTGGCGCTATATAAATACTGTTTATTAATAATATAAATATTAATAATACTTGTGCACTTCTTTTCAGAAATAGCCTGAAATGCTAGTACCTGGCTATCATACTGAGCCACTTGCTTCAAAATATATAAAATATATAAATCCTGTGTATTATTATTACTATTATTATTATTATTATTAATAATAATAATATTCTATATATATAAAATTGGATGTATGTATGTGTGTATGTTCCGCCACCACTCGAAAACGCATGGAGACATTTCAAAGTTGCCATACATATGACTGAGACTCATGTAAGTGCACCAGTCATCTTTGTACAGCGCTGTGCTATATGTCAGAGCTATATTTGGATGTATGTATGTGTGTATGTCATCACTAGGAAATGCATGGAGACATTTCAACCAAACTTGCTATGTTCCACCATCACTCGGAAACGCATCAACACAATTCAACTAAACTTGCTGGACATTTGACTCATGTGAGTGCACCGCTGATCTTTGTACAGCGCTGTGGTATATGTCAGAGGTCTATTTGCATGTATGTTTGTATGTATGTGTGTGTGTATGTATTGCTCAGTGACAGTGTGTGCCTTTTGCTTACATACTTTTTTTTTGCACTCGTTTACAAATTTTTGGTCTGTAATAATGCCTTTGAAAAAACGGAAGGCAATCGGCCGAGTGCAATCAAAGGCAAAAAAAATTAAACAACACCGTAGACAAGAAAATCCCGAGGACAGGAATTGAAGACTTGCCACACTGCGCGAGAGAGCTACTACATCTAGTGCATCAGAGACCGTACAACAGTGTGAGACCCCACTACAGGAAATTAAAGATAGAGCTAATACATCTAGAGCTCCAGAAACAGTACAACAGCATGAGGCCCGACTACAGGATATCAGAGATAGAGCTACTACATCTAGAGCCTCAGAGACAGTACAACAGCATGAGGCCTGACTAAAGGATATCAGAGATAGAGCTTCTACATCTAGAGCCTCAGACACAGTACAACAGCAGGAGGCCTGACTACAGGATATCAGAGATAGAGCTACTACATCTAGAACTTCAGAGACAGTACAACACCGTGAGACCCGACTACAAGAAAAGAAAGATAGAGCTACTACATCTAGAGCTTAAGAGACAGTAAAACAGCGTGAGACCCAACTACAGGAAATGAGAGAAAGAGCTACTACATCTAGAGCTTCAGAGACAGTACAACAGC